>NW_027271097.1:1397500-1722500 GCF_040938485.1 Diadema antillarum
GCCATACATTCATTATTAGTTTCAAGTTGAAAGCATTGCATATGGTGCATGTACAGACAGAAGTAATAAGAACAGATACCATGTACCTGTGTTCTGCTTGTGTGTTATGACACACACACAGTCCATTGTCAGCCCCCCCCCCAAAAAAAAACAAACAAACAACCCACCAAACAAAACAAAACAAAACAAACCAAACAGCATAACAACAGGTACATGACTGATATAAAGTTCATGTACAATCTTGTACACCTTGTGTACATGTACAGCCCTGCCACAGTAATTGCTTCATACTGGGGAGGTGCTAGAGAAGGAGAGACAACTACTGCTCTCCTTTGAAGTCATGCACGGCACCGCCGAGAAGTTATGCGCTTAACTACAGGTGTTACCCATGTGCTTTGACAAAAGAGAGCATCAATAATCGGGACTAGCCCTCTCACATCTAGAAATACTTGCCCCTACTGCAATTTGCTCTCTCTTTCAATGTGATGGCAACAATGAATTTGTGTACCTTGAATTGGAGCAGCGAATCAAAATGCAGTGTAAAACTGACAATTTTAACAGCAAATAGTTTAAAAGCATGCTGGAACACGCTTTAGCGGAGTACTTTATTTGAAAGATCAAAATATCCCAGATTAAAAGATAGAAAACTAACATGCGGAAATGTGCGCATTACAGAAAAATATTAGGTTTTTAAGAGGGCCTAATTTTCATTTCATTTCGATTTACACATTACGAAGAAATTAGGAAATATATGTTTATAATATTGAATTCTTTCCTAAACTATTCTAAATCAGTTCGGGTATTTCATTTGAAATTTTACGGTGAAATAAAGCTTGTAATTCAACGAAAGGTGAAATGCGCTCTTCGTCTCCGAACATCGTCTTGCAACTAGAGCGGTGCCTAGCATGACTTCAAAGCGTAGTGGAATGCTAGACATCCCATTGTAACGCCTTGAACCCAAACATGTGTTTGCATGAATTACGAAGAGTTGCCACTTCATCTCTGTAACACCTCCCTGTTCATACTTTATGCTCCTGTTGATAGTTTGTATTGTTGGTGGTGAGGAACCACAAATGGTAACATCCGCACCAAAGCTCAAACAATCAGCAAGACAGACCAGTGGTACATGGCTGTGTCTGCTCCTCCAATTTCATCTGATTGTTTTTTTTTTTTTTTTTTTTTTGATGACTTAAAAGTGGCAGGCCATAGCAATCATCAGTATAAATCTGTATTTAGTCTAGATGCATTTTTGATTGTTTTAAATAGTAATTATGTCACTCAGTACTGTGGTTATTAGGATATTCTATCCTGTGCACTGAGCAGTTAAGGTGATATCAACCTGACAAATGTTCTTATGCTTGAAAGGCTATGGGGTCACGAGTATGCCCATGATATTCATATGTTCCAGATATAGAAGAAATTTAATGACAAAAATTCCTTCACTCACCTGGAACCATAAATTAGCAGTTTGAATTACTCTTCATGCTTACAGTACGCGCAATAGAAAACGCCCGACGAAAGTGCGTCCAAATTTCGTCCCGACGCTTTTTTCGTTGTTGATTTCGTCGGGGACGTTTTCAACGCTTTTTGCGTCCAGACTTCATGGACGGATTTTGGACGAATTCAACGAATTCAACGAAATCCCCGAACGCTTTTCCGAAGCTGTGGACGCATTCAACGCTTTCAGCGCTTTCAACGCTTTCAACCCTTTACACGCGATCACACACACACAGGAAAGTTAGCTCTAATCGCGAATTGCTAGCTCTTCTTTCGTCGAAGTTCTCTAGGTTTCCCGTCCATTTCTCTCATTTTCTCTCTTTTGCTTTCGTATCATTGTATCCCTTTCTTTTCAGAGTACAATCATACTTTAGAGAGTATTTTTTCTCATTTTTATTAAGTGATTACCGTGTTTGCCACAATTTGGGGTGAGTTTTTGTTCGAGTGTTTGTTGAGTTTTTCGATTGAACGATGTATCCATTATCTTCGTGTGTGCGAGAATATCGTACCCACTCGTTTGTTTCCGTGTAAGTATTTTTACCGTAAAGTGTCTTCATCGTTCGTCTTCACGCATCGGGTTTTCACCCTAGTTTTCCTCATCGTAGTTTTCCACATCCATTTTTTTTTCCGGTGCAAGATACTCTGTGTATTTTCTGCTACGGTAAAATGCCATCGTCGATATTTTTTGTGTATTCATCGTAGTTTTCCACCTCCATTTCATTTTTGTGTGCAAGATGTGTAGCTAGGTCTGCGATGTCTGAATCGTTTACAGATGTGTTTTGTGAGAGTATTAACCACGATGATTTTGAGGATTTTGAGGGTTTCGCGGTGGATGAGATCGACTGGAATGATAGTGATAATGATAATGAATCTACACTATCTAGTGGTGTTGATATAAGAGCTCTTATGATGATGCAATTTATTTCGTGTGACCGACCATCATGACGTTGGCGATGACGAGTACGAAACGAGTAGCCTATACATGTACAATGTAGGCCTGTAATGATCTAGACGAGAGTGACACTGACGACATGGCCTGGCCCTGGGGGCTGTTTTAGTGTTGCCTGGTGAGTAGGTGTTCCATTCTATCCTTTCAGTTATCTTTCTATCACTTTCTTCTTTTGACCCTGGATGAAAAAAAAAAAAACCCCTATCTTGCCATGTAAAGACAGAACACATACCATCATGAAATATCATGACATTACTAAAGTAATAAAAGAAATAAGTAAGCGATGAAAATTCTTGTTTGTAAAATCATAAATCAAAGGTGATTTCATATGAACCAGCTCTTTGAAACGTATTTAATTTGCCTATTGATACTTGCTTTGCAAGTATACATTTTCTCTCCCATGGACTTTGTGTCCCCCCCCTTTTTTATGTGCTTTAATGATTATTCTAATTTGTTTTGTCAATATCATCATTATTGCTGTATTAATATTACCATACTTTGATATGGTTAATTGCATTTGTTGATTGACTCTAACTTTCATTTTGTTGCCTCCTCTTGGTACTTGTACAGGTCCTTTCTAGGGCTTGCTGTTTGCTCACCCCCCCCCCCCCCCTTTGCTGTTGCTATTTCACTCTTTACCTTTCTTTGTCTCTCTGTTGTTCCTTATCTTGTTTGATGTTGCCTCCATATTCATCCTTTTCCTTCAATTGTTGCCCCCTGGCCCTCACGACCATTACTAACCTTCCCCTGCCTTTTGTCTGTCCATCCTCCTGCTCTAATCCCCCTCCCTTTACCTGTTGGGCTCCTTGCCCATGACATCCTACCCTCTCCTTTTGTTTTCTTTGTTCCTTGTCCCTTGCCTGTTCCTGACTGTTCTTGTTGTGTGAAGTCGCTTTACATGTGTGTGGTTGCTTTTTCTGCGTATTTGCCATTTTGCTTCTGACGAAGATTCTGCTATGATCGAAAACTTAGGTCCCTTTTGACTCTATCCTAAAAACATTCATGTACACTCCCAAAACTTGCTGGGCTAGTAATGAAAACTTCCATTATCTAGCAGGGGAGAGGGAATGCTTTCATTTTCTCAAGAGAGCTTTTGTGTGAGAGAATGCAAAACTTGATTGAGTGTTGCCAAGTTGTTTTCAAACTTCTTCATTTTATTTGATCTTGAGCATAATCACTTTCGTAAGTACATGTACAGTATTACGATTTCTTCTCCCCTGACTGTAATCGGAAAGTTTGCCATAAGGACGATCGCTAATGTGTTTGGATGTGCCGATATGCGAAACACGTGGTTCAAAAGAATGCACCATGTGCTACTTACAGTTGTACTGCCTTAAAGGTTACTGCAAGTTGAATGGATCGAATGCGCCATAGGCTTAGTTACGGTAAACAGTTTACGTTCGATGCGAATAATTATTACGTCTTTCAGGATCGAGGAATAATACACACAAAACATGCAAACAAACAAATCCACGAACGAGTGTTGATAACCAAAATTCATATGAAAAGTAATAGGCAGTTTTGATGAGCGTGAAATTTTATTGTCATGATTTTGCCGTTTAATCGGGTGGTGGCTGCATCACATAGGACATCTCAGTGAATTTGTCTAGGCATATGAGACTTTTCATATAAATCTGTGATTGCATTTTTGAGTGATTAATCAATTCCTTTTTACAGTTCGGGAACCAGAACATCAGAACATCTTTGCAATGATTCCTTTAACTCAACTCACCCGCGAGTTCTTCGATCGATATACTACACCAAATGCGCGCATTCTTTCGTCTGGCACCTGGGGTCTGGCACGCACCTGGTTTTGTGGAAATTTCCACAAAGGGAGAGGGTGGGGTTTTTCCAATCCCAAGAGACCGCATTATACACAAGAAGACAATCTCGTCGCTTCTATCATTTTCCGTCACTCGTGTTTTCCCCTTATTCTTTGCTAATAATGAACATTTCGATTGAACTTAACGATGGTTGTTCACACGTGGTTCCTTTTGTTGTGAGGTGTAGGTATTTTCTTTTTTTATCATTCTTGGGAGGGGAAAGAAGAGTAAAAGAGGGAAAACTTATTTAAATAAACGAAGGGCACGTACGCTCAGCATCCACAGCAAGCCGTCTTTTACATCAGCATCGTTGATTATCATCACTTGCACTATCATCAGGCATCACTCGGATAATTTTGTCCTTTTTTTTTATAAACATTTAGAAACACGATCACCATCACTCGAGATAAACACGTAGCAGTGGCAGATCCAGAGGGGGCGCATGAGGCGCACGCCCCCTTTATTTATCGTGGAAAAAAAAATAGAAGTGAAACCCGGAAGTGGCACCAGAAATATTAGTTGCGCCCCTCCCCCCTCCTGTACAGAATTCCTGGATCCGCCCATGCCTGTACGAAAATAAATGTCAACAGACAAAGTATCAACAACCTCCCTGACAACCACATAAACATTACCACAGAGCACACCGAAGCGGCTGGCATCAAACACCCTTCGAAATACTGCAGCAAAGCGCGAAATCGCCGTTACGAAAATGCATGTATATATACACAGTGCGAGGCAATTGAAAGATTACCTTTAAATATTTCAGAATATGAAAGGAACAAATAAAGTGATATGAAACGAAAGAAATCGTACACCAAACGAAAGGTATAACGACCTCCAATAGGCCCTTAGCCGCAGCATATCAATAAACATGACGTATAAGCACACGGAATATGCGTGTTTCGGATTCCTCCCTTCTATATTTCTTTCCTGAACTATTCCCAATGCCCGAATAAAATAATGACTAGTTTGTTACACTGATTTCTTCTTCTGAGGTAAGGAAGTTCGTTCGTCCGAAAACAAAAGGATTGACACTCCGAAGGTTTGCTAATCGGGCAATGCCCCCCCCCCCCCCCCCAATAAAAAAAACAAAACAAAAACAAAAACAAAAACAAAAAAAAAACAGCCCACAAAATGCTCGTTAATCAAAACATTGGTTAATAATGTTAAAGACGATAATAATAATAATAATAAAAATAATGATAATAATAATGATGATAATAATAATGATAATAATGATAATAATAATATAACAATAGACAGAAATAAAACAATATATGGCCCCCTATAGCAATTACCCGCAGCATGATTACATTTTCGAATCAACAAACATGGATAGGCACAAGGAATATGCGTGTTTCGGATTCGAAATAACGCCGTAACCATCGGAATAGCGCACCCGTTTTCTTTTTTTCGGAATAATGAACACCACGGAAATGAATAAATGATTTCAAACTAAGAATCCATCGTAATTCTTGCCTTAAAGATTTTCCTCCCTTCTATATTTTATTCCTGAACTATTCCCAATGCCCGAATAAAATAATGACTAGTTTGTTACTCTGAAACATGGTGTTGTGAGTTAAGGAAGTTCGTTTATCCGAAAACGAAAGGATTGACACTCCGAAGGTTTGCTATACCCATCGAACAATGGGGGAAACAAAATAAGAGTAATACATTTTATTTTCACACTAGGTACGAACATCTACAAGGTGTAAGGAATTTGCGTGTTACGGAACATTTTATCACTTTCGCATCAGCGAACTTTACGTGCATTGGGTACTACAAAAATGCCTCCCCCCCCCCCCAAAAAAAAAAAAAATGTATATATAATTACACCAACGCTTGAGCATAACAACAAACAAGCAATCAAACAAACAAATAAACAACTTAAGATTTAATCTCATAGCTGCTTTGAATATTTCACGTTCCGTCTGCATGACTGTATATATACTTCTTTTCAGAATTATCTCTCGCTTCCCGCTTCACAACTAGGAAATAAACGATGTCAAACTACAGGTATATAAGAATTAAACTTATTGTCTTACTCTGAATATAAAATTCATTATTTCAAAAGTTCGTTTATCCTTGAATACAACAGGCTCGATACTACAGTACTCCGAAGGTTTGCTAATCCGACAATAACGCACCTATCCAATCACAAACATTCGTGCATTTTCGAATTATGAATCATAATTTGACTATCACATTTACGAACATCTATTTTTCGTGTAGGGAAGTCGCGTGTATCTGAATGTTTCATTTTCGTCCTAATGAACCTTATGGGTGCATGGGTACAACGAACATGAACCTCAAACCCCCCCCCCCAAAAAAAAAAATAAAATAAAAAAAGAAAGAAAGAAAGAGCCAAGTCAAACTAAGAATCAGTCTGAATTAGTCGCTTTGAAAATTCCACGTACCGTCTGAATTATCTCTCTGTCCAATAAAGAAATAAACGATATCAAACTAAGAATTAAACTTATTGTCTTGTTTTGAATATTACTTTTTTTTTTGCTTTTCTGGGGCCCGTTGCATAAAACTTACCATTGAATTTCAATAGTAACTACCGTCAGCATCAATGAGTATAAAATTTACCGCTGATTTAAGACTTACCGCATAGAAAGGAGCGGTAAGTCCAGCGGTAAGGGTTTTATGCAACAGGGCCCTGATTCAATAAAAAAACGGGCAATGTAACGCGCAATTGCTGAAGAAAGAAAATATATTTAATGACCAAATAACGGCGAACAAATCCTTCTAATTTCTTTTTTCCTCTTTTTGGGGGTTAATTTTCTTTCTATACTCAAATGGATTTTACGTACACGCAATTTTAGTGAAACCATTTTCTTTTTGGTCGGCATTCTACGATAAGGTTCCTGTGGGTTCCTGTGGGTTCACCCTCGCCAAAATTGCGTGATTTCTCTTAAATACTATGAACCCGAATGATCTCTGATTGGTAATTTAGTCTATTTCATGATCAACAGTTGTTTATTTTCTGCTTGTAAAAAAACAAAAAACAACACGTGAACAATTAGTAGGCCTTATACTGGGTCTTGTCATACTACATCTCTGTTTCGTTCAGCCGAGCGAGCCATGCCATGGCAATTGCGACGCACATACGGCGCACTCGCCTTTCCCACACGTGCACATTCCCTGGTTACATGCAGCCCGCATACCAACATGTGATGTATCAGGTGACTTACAAATGCAGTGAATAATCTGCTAACGGTGCCGTACTTACAGCTAGGGTAAGGGAAACTAAAACTTTTACAAATTGCTTCAATGAAAACGGCATCGATGTATGTATACATGTTACCATTCTTAATAGTATTATGTGAATCAGGTGAATTCCACGCCTGTCTACTGTTCTCATTCCCGACCGCTGTGCTACTACTAGTACTTGTTGAGTCTAATCTTGCAGTGATTCTTGCCGGCTAGCGGCTGTGGATGTGGCCACTACACACACACGTGTGTACTGTATTCCATGTGCGCCTTGGATCACGGACGCTTTTAACGAAATTTGGACGAAACTGCCGAGCTCCGAACACGCATTTTCCGAACGAGCAACGCATTTGCCGAACGAAATTGAGCGGGCGGTCGTGCGTGAAATGCGTCCACAAAGCGTCAGAATCGTTGCTACTGGATCGATAACGAAATTTCGTCCAAATTTCGTCCAAATTTCGTTGCTACTCGATCGATAACGAACTTTCGTTGGAAAACGAAATTGACGGAGGCGTTTCTTATTGCGCGTACTGTAGATTGATAGCCCTGCATGAAGAAATTCTAGATACCTTACAGGTACATTGTAATCTATATGGTTAGGATAACTAGCTGTATTGGCAGTACATGGTACATTGTGAGTGGTTCTGTCTAGTAGTCATAGCATGCTTGCATGAGCCCCAGGGCGTTATTGTATCCCCAAAGGACGCGTGAGCTGCTACCGGTCATAATTGGTCTGCAGTGTCCACTGGCATTATCAACCATGTACGTCCGCACAGACCGTACTGTAATTAGCGGGCACAAGCCATTTGCATGTTATGATGACCAATAATATCTGCCCCCCTCACTGCAAAAATCCTGTTTGAGTGATAGTGATGTGATATGATGGATGCTTGTTATTTTTCCTGGGTGATCAGTACTCTGGTTGACTGCCATTCCCCTCTGCTTACAACCAACCAGTCTAGATTTATGCCCATATCACTTAATATGATATATTGGCAAATAATTCAGCCAATTTCATGGTTATCCATTTCAAGGACAGTGATTTCTCTCTCAGAATAAGACCTTTTCCATTTCATATTGACTGAATTTCCTCTTTTGTCTGAAATTTCATAAACATTAAAACCACATCATTTTCTTATTCAGACAATTCTCTCCATTTTCCACAATTACAAAAAAAAAAAAAAACCTTTCTGTAGTATGTACAAGTGTAAAGTGTAGGGTAAATAGATGTTACATGGTACAACTTATCATGCCTTTGAATGAACTGATCTTTCAAAATAGAGAATGAGAAAAAAGTTCTTCTCTACATATTTTTTATATGACATCAGTAACTGATGAGAGTGGCATATTATTCTCATTTATGATTCTTGCTTTTATTTCCCATTATTCTCCATCCAGATGCAGTTGACGAGTACTGGTTTGAGCAGTGCTACAAAGGCTGCATAAAGGAGCAGGGAAGATTCCCTTGCGAAAAGGATTCTTTTGAATGCGGCGAGTGTTTATACCCCTTGACGACTTTACAAGATGGCAAATGCAAAGGTAAAGAGATACAGCGTGCAAGCACATAACAAATTCAGATAACAAATCAGTTATGTTTTAATTAATTGTTGCCATATGACTATTTCTAAGGATTTAATTTCTCCCTCTGTGGTCAAGAAGCTTGAGAATTTTATATTCAATCACACATTATCCACTCATACAGTTTCATAACACCTAACATTACCAGCATTTTGTAAGACCCCAAATTTTTACGTGCATTTTAATTTCACGAATTTCGCTACAGCCAAGATTTGCAAAATTGAAATGAATGTCACCGATAATTCACAAAAATTTCATGGCATGAAAAATCTGTCTGCTCCAATTTGCAAAAATTTAATGATGCAAAAATTTCTTGATTTACGGTAGTCATTAGGCGAAAAGCTGCCATATATTTTCTTCACCAGTGGTACATGTTATAGATGCCAGTAATTGATGTAGCAAACTGTTTGGAAAAGCTCTCAAGGTAGTTTACCAGTATAAAGTTTGTAGAGTTTGCTGTCTGCAACGTGATCCATTATTGGATTTGATGCTGCATCACTGAAAATCCTGACCTTCACAAAATGAGAAAGTTACGAGTCATGTTTCTTGACATTGCATACGCCAGACATCTCTTTTTACAAGACTAGGGCAGACAAATCTCGATGGCACACCAATATATGTATTGGTTCAGGCCAGAGCACATATGGATTTTACAAATATATTATATCGCATACATACAAAAAGGTACTGAATGGAACTAGAAGAGCCATGCTATGTAATACTTGTACTTATGCACATATTGCTGAACTCAAGAGACATCTGCCTTGGTGTGCAGACCAAAGTACTGTAAAACACGATATTTTCACGGCATGAAATTTTAGCGAATGGGAACCGACGGCCTTATTCGTAGCATGAAATTTTGTAGCATTCAATGCATACATTGTAGACAAGATCCTTAGTGTGCATTTTAATTTCGCAAAACTTGGCTCTTGCGAAATTCGCGAAATTAAAATGCATGCGAACATTCCTCGTTTTACAGTATACAGTAATTGTGAAATGAAGACTTTTTTTTCTGTATAAAAAAAGACTCTTTAGAAGCAAAGATTGGGCAAAGTGATGGGATCAGTGCTTTAAAATGATGAGAGTGAGTGAGGTAAGGATGATGTCATCGATGAACAAGATGACATAATTGCCATCTTCAGCCATATTTTACAATAAGGCCAAAAAAAAAATTGTTGCATTGGCGTAACCCGCCCGACCCTAAAAATTCCGCCGACCCCATGTTTTTTTATTATTTTTTTTGCTATCGATATCAAATATCTTGTTGATTGCGATCGCGATCGCACAAACCCGGAAGTGGAAACGGCTCTGGGGATATCGGATGTACGAGGGATCAGAGATCTAGCGCCTCGCATAAGCCTTCCTTGATCAGTACGTCATCTGTTTCCAACACGGACACGTACTCTAACAAGATTTATTCAGTGTATACGTAGCATTCAGACTGCGATGTATTGTGCACAGTTTTGCCATAGGTTTCTTATGTGGAGAACTTACACGAATCTGTATATGTGGGACTGTAATAGAGATCGCCGTGTGCGATGAAAAGATCGTACATATGGGTCAATTTGCATCTATCTTATCTAAGTAAAAATAGTAAAATATGAAGTGAAAACATTCAGGATAGGGATTTCAACATCTTTAAATTCTGTGAAGGGGTATAATTCCAGTAATATCGGCCTCATAAATGATTTGTAGAATAGATGAACACAGCACATTCGGTGCAGCAGTTGTAACTGTTTACTGAGCTGAGCACGAGTTTACACGTAAAATGCAGGTAGCAAAAAAAAAAAAAAAAAAAAAAAAAATCCGCCCGACCGACCCTATTTGAAAATCTCATGTTACGCCAATGCAACAATTTTTTTTTTTTGGCCTAATTGGTGTGCAGTTTCTTTATCAGTCTTGATTAACATTTATTACAACACACCATGCGACAACATCCAATGATCAGCTTTCATTTAGCGGCTGTCACAGCCCAACTCATTGTCAACCTCTTCAAGATTGTTTTGTTGCCCTTTGGTCAAGAGCAAATATTAAGTGATTGAATTCCACTTATTTAAGGCATTGTCTCTTTATATTCAGTTTTTTCAGAGTTCATCTAAAGTTGTTGGTTGAGAAAGATATGGGCATGAAGGTGCAGCTGATGCCATAGGTTATGGGAACCATAATGCACTTATCTTACTCAACTGACGAAATGTTGTGTATGTGCATGTGTTTGCTTGTGTGTGCATCTTTGTTGGATGGGGGTGATTTAAGTGAGTATTCGAGAAACTGTCCCACTGGAATATGATATTTTTTTCCAACAACATATTCACTGAGTTGCTTTTCTCACTAGAGAGACAAAAAATAGAGACAGACGAACAGAAAATCAAAATAGAAAGTGAGGAGACAAGATGTGACTTGGAGACACAACCAATATTTCTCTGTGGTGTACATGTATCTTAAAAAGGGAAACAGCCTGTAAGCCAACAAGACATGATTATAGGTAGATAATTATTCAATGACGTCAGCTTGCCACAGTCACCAGTATTTCATAATCTCAAAAATATCTTAATATTCAAATTCATGAAATTTGGTGATGGATATATCTTGATATCTTTGAATTATATTTGTTAGGCTTCAAATGACTTGCTTTTGTACAATCATCAGCCACGAACACGTACACATACACATACATGTACATACTTCACCACAAATCCACAACTTCCATGAAAATATTGTCACAATGTTTTTTTTTTTATACATATATTTATGTCATGCTTGAGAATGCAATGAAAGCTTCTTTATCTGCTTCATGTGAATAATGCATTGATGGATACTACATAATGAAACTTTTTTTTACACTGCATCTGGTGAAGATATGAACGTATTGTATTGCATTCTATTCAGTGCAGAGCACAGAGTCTGTATCTGCTGAACCAGAAAAAATTAATCCATAAGGTAGAGTGTATTCCTTTCTGATTATGCATCAAAGTGTGATTGTAAAACTCATGCTGTGCCCAGGACTTTTTGTAGCTTTAGGTTGGCAGTGCCATTTTTGTTAGAGTTCAGATAATTCCTCCAATGGTAATTCAGCCAGCCCATTCATGTGTAAAAACTGTGCCTTACTCCAACAGGGTTATGGTGACACACTAGGGTTAAGAGATGATCTAGGTTATCTCTATTTTGGGGGAATTACATGTACAGTTTCTAGATGTATGTACCAGTTGTTGGAGAAAGCACTGACATTAGATTTGCAAACAAACAATGAAACCACAGCAAGGGTAAAGAAAGTCAGGAACCTTGAGCTAAAAGTTATACTTTTACTACGTACTTAAGTGCGTGTCTAACAATTGCATGTCTACGGAATTTCATTTCACAGTTGGTCAAGGTACAGGTGTGTACAATTGGAACAATACTGCTTGCAAAATAGTGCAGATGCTTAATAGAGTCCTTTGATATCTACCTATTAATCTGTCGATGTATTTGCCAGCTGCCTAATTTGCTATAGATATTAGATATACAGTGTAGCTGCAGCAGATTGTATGACTATAATAGAACTCAAGAGCTCGTAAAGCCATTGCTGCAATATCAATTATGAGGATAATTTCACAGTTCTAATCGTTTGTCTGCAGCTAAAAGCAATGTGCAGATTCAGAATATGTTCTTGAATAAGAGTACAGTCACATACAATGTGACACAGTATTAACATCTGATATTTTTCTTCCCCCTGAAAAAATCTTGACAGTGACTGGAAATAGTGTCTATCTTCCACGTCACTATAAATGGGTTTAAAACATTTCATTAAAAATTGATATCCCATTAAGTGACACATATTGTGACAAATGTCAGAACTGAAAGTAGCACACCATTTTTAGGAGGCTTGATCAGGAGATCATTGCCATCATGTGAGACGAACAAAGCGAGTCTAGGATATAAAGTTGACCTCCACTCTGCTGTGTATGCATGAATGCACAGAGGTTAAATCTGCTCAGTCCAAGCAGAAACATTAACCTCCATTCCTCTTCATGCCAGAAGAGCCATCTGAAAAGCTTTCATCAGATGTAGCATACAGTATTCCTTACTGTACTAGTAAGTCGGTCCTTTCTCAGTGTCTAGGTGCTGTATTCTGAGATGCAGGTGATCATGGTGTGCCTCAAAGATAATACATACAAACTTGCCTAAGTCAAATCTATTCGGACTGAAGAAATAGCTTTGACTTGAGAGAAAATTCAACTTATGAGGGATTAAAATCAATGGAACATAAAGAAAAGAGGACTTGAAAAGACCTTTGACTTAGGTGATTATTTGATTTATGTGAGGTCGACTAAAGCAAGTTTGACTGTATTTGTGTTTACCCTTTTGAGCTCCACTTCTTGCTGTCTTTTTATACCTACTGTATCTCTGTGATATCCATGCATGTCGATCAGTCATCTATAACATCTGTCACAATCTTAAAAAAAAAAAAACACACCACAATGTCTGAAAAAACCCCACAACATTGTATAAGCTGAAATGGAAATTTATCTATCGCCTGAACACACTTTATTCCAAGCTTTGCAGATGGTGATGTACAAGGTAAATTTCAGAAACAAGTCATGGAAATCAGTTGATGATGAGAGAAGGAAACAATGTGTGTCAAACTGTCCTTTGTTTATGTCGTACAATGTGTAGCTTCATTCATCATTGGCCTTCGGCATGGCTCACGCTCACATCAAAAGAACGCCGTTCTTCCCCCGAACGTGACTCTCCTGCCTGAGAGCCGTCCGACCGACCTCGTGTCGCACCGTGTCCACCGCAAAATGGCTGCATTTCCTGTTTGCATGGCTAATAATAAATACCTCGCCAGTGGGAGGTCACTGCATCTAATAAACTCCCCCGTTGGATGATGAGAAACCTTTCAGATTGTGGACAGAAGCCACTCGTGTCAATGCTCTGTAACCCATTCAATACTAGTTTGACATAATAAATGCAACCAGGTTGGACATTATCAATTCATGAGGAATAGAGGGGGTCAGTAACTTGCTGGCCAATTCTTGCCAGAGAGCACATTTTTTTTTAATGCAATTGTCAAGAGTGCAGAAAATTTAGCCACCGTGTGGTTTGGTTTGTTTTGTTTTGGTTTGGTTTGGTTTGGTTTGGTTTGATTTATTTCTGCATTATCTTTCTCCAAGTACAATGACATTTCAATACAAATTGATACAGAGAATGCAAAGAGCAAAATAAAAAGTAAAACAAAAAAAAGTCAACATGGGATTTGTCAATTTCATAACATCTTCCCTAATACATAATGAATTTAAAGCAACCTGGTAATGCATACTGTAGTGATATGTGAAAAAAGGAGAAATCAATACAGAGGACTATCATCATAAGCAGAACTTGACGTGGCTGAGGCCCTATCATTTATGATTACATTACAACACCAATAAGCCTACACGCCTAATCAAATTAACTCTTATAAAGTACACATTTTCCTAAAGAATAAAGGTTGCATGCTTATTCAAAGAAAGACATACTGGGTACATGCACCATCATTGACTTTATATAAAAGTGTATTTGTATGCAAGTGTATTTCGTCAGATTGGTTCGTGATAATTTGTGTGTGTGTGTGTGTGTGTGTGTGTGTGTGGAAATGATAGAATGATTTGTGTGAAGAAAATGCCCCTTAAATTGGCAATTTTACATGTATAATAGTGCAAATGAGAATCTGTGAATTGGTTTACCTTATCTTAATTTGGTTATTGTATCAACGAATTGTACATGATATCGGAGTGTAAGTAAGATGAAGAATTACTTTGTACAAAATTTCCATCTTCATGTTATATTTTTGGGGAAAAGAAGACATTTCCTGAAGCAACTTGAGAGACTGCCATCATAACATAGAAAGCTGTCACTTCAGAATTAGCACACACTAAAATGTATGCTCTTCCGCAGGGGGTTCAGACAATGTCCTTATACTGTACATGTGTGCAATGCTTGTACAAAACTCCTCTATTAACTGCCAACGGCGGTAAGCTCCTTACCAATCTCAAGAGTGATCTTGGAGGAGCCACGCATACGAGGCAACGAGAGTCACCAAAAATGAGCTCAAATGAGCTGCTAAGGATGCACAAGGTGTCTAGAAAAAAAAAGGAGTTGCTGTGCACCACTCCCCCAGTGGACAAGAAAGAAAGATTTTTTGTTTCTATGGCTTCCACTAGTCTTACACAAGAGGCCTGTAAACCTTGCAAGGAATTTGTGATGTTTTATGGGCAGCACTTGTTTCTGTGCTCATTGTGACTGCTCGACAGTCATTTTTGCGCTGTAATTGCCAGCCTTTTTTCCTTTTTTCTTTTTCTGTAGGTTCAGAAGTTGTCAGTTTCAGCATGCAGTTGATGCTGTGCAAGTGCCTCACACATGAGACACTCGGCTATACACAGAAGTGCATGTAATGGTGACTGTTGTACGTGTAGATCCCAGCTATTACATTGCAAGATAGACTGTGCAATGTGGAGAATTAAAATATGAATTATTTGCAGCTGGATTTCAATACACATTGTCAAACTAACCCTTTGGAATGAGTGACAGTAAGTCATGCCAAGACTAAAATCTGATAAATACAAATCACTAACCTTGAATTGATATATGAGACAACTTCAAGGATATTCACAAGGGTCCCCATCTTTGCTACAATGTACAAGTACTCTTTATTATCATCCCTTTCATCTTTTATTTTCATGCATCCTCCTGTGTTGCCATGGTGATGTCATTCCCATCTGATCAAGTTTTTTCCCCGTCTGACATTTCCGTAAGCAACCTTTCAACACTGTTCAGTGCGTGACTGGAGACAGTGTTTGTCTGATTTGTGGAGAGTGCATCCTCACCATTTATGTCAACATGCAAATCATCCAGAAGTTTTTATGAGCCATCAAATCCATCCCTTCCCCTCCCTCTCCCTGCGGAGCAAGCAAAATATTCTGTCAGCACGTTTTACCCTTTATCTGACATTTTATGTGCGAATGACATGTATTCAGTATGGAGTGGAACCTGGATAATAAGAATTGTCCGCAACAAAAATGCAACTTAATATTAAAAAAAAACATTTTTAAAGCCATATTGTATGTTGTACATGACAGCGTCGGCTGAGAATGATAAGGGCGTTAAGTTGCCACTAAACCCATAGTGTTTAAGACAACTTAACGCCCTTCTCATTCTCAACAGACGACAGTCACTTAATTTACTTTAGTAAATTATCTTTTGGAATGGAGCAACTGGGAATTATGAAATGCTATAAAAAAAAAAAATTTTTAATGTGTGAATTTTTTAAAGTAGGAATTGTTACACTTGTAGGTATTAAATCTATTTGGGCATGTGAAGCATATTATATACATGTTTACTATACATAAATGAATGATCTGATAGGGATAACTATAATTTGTGGTGACTTATCTTTATACCAAGATCATGAGACATGGCATGAAATCACTTTTCATATCTACATTTTTTTTTTCATTTAGCAGGGGATATGTTGTACCACTGCAAACTTATGCATGAATATAATATGCATGTGTATTAACTTAAAGAAGTGTTCACTACAGTGGTTTGGCATGCGCTGAAGATTGTTCCCTGTTAGAAATAAAAAGAGAATCAAAAACGAATTTGAGCATTGCTTGGGAGGGCAGAGCGCCTTTCCTCTGGAGGCTGGAGGTTGAAAGATGGCACCCCCGGCCTTCCACCGGATTTTCACATTCATGTCACGCATAACCAGATCTCCATCTTGGAGAGTCGGTGGCAGTAATCAAATCTAGCCTCCCCCCTAGGTGTCGAGGGCCAGTGTACACAAGCTACTGTGGGGTCGTTGCGGGCGAGGGTGATGGGAGGTTCTCACTATACCTGAGTGGGATACCTCAAGTAAATATACCAAGCCCCAACAAGGGAGGAGGGAGATGGAGAAAAAAAAATACAGAGTAAGAAAGAATTAAAGAAGAAAAAGATGCTCACCTCAATTTCCACTGTGGAGGAGAAAATGGCATCTGCTTGACCAGTTCTGACAGGTGTAGGGCTTGCGTGTAACCAGATTAGAAGAGTGGCACGCATCACAGGATTTAAAGAAACAAAAGGGCAGGACGAGAGGGAAAAAAGAGGTCATCCTCTCTATTGCGATCATTTTGTGAGGTGTACGATGACAGAGGTGGGAATTCCATTTGCATCTAGATTACTGCAGATGGGGAGGTATTGATGATGTACCTCTTTGTAAAGAAGATGTACAATCTATGTCTGGGACTGAAATAGCAAAGAAAATTTGTCGTAGAATTTGCGTATAAGATAGAATTGGAGTTTCACTCAGCTTTAATGGATACATATTGGTGTTCATGATGGATGTATTAGAAAGTTATGTTTGATGTTTTGTTTTTTAATGGACCAGTTTATGATGCATTCATGCAAAATAGTTTATCTTCTTACTGGTGTACCTACACTAATGATGAGCTATCCAGTTATCATACACCTATTGTATCCATATCGGTGCTTAGAATATGATTTGCATAAGCCTCAGGCCAACTATGTGGATGTCAAAAGCAAACCATTGTATATGATGAAGGCCACAGGTGTATGTATGTATGTAATTTAGATATGTAAGGATAAAGTGATCTTTGCCAGGAATTTTGTAGGGCTGGCTGCTGCCTCACAGTTCGCATGGTACGGTCCGTGCGCGGGAGCACTTAACTGCCTGAAACAAGTGCGATCCGTGATCTAATTGTGCGGCCATAATTGGCTGCCGAACTCAATTAGAAGATCACAAGTAGCTCTCGGGGAGCATAATGCGTCCTCATACCTAAATTTAGCATTCTCAAATCTTTGAAGCTTGAATTTGATGGTGGAAAATCATGAAACAAAAATAAAGTCAGTACTTCACTGTCCTGTTATTGTCTGTGACAGAAGATGCCATGTGACTTCTGAGCAGTGTAAACTTGGTCATGAAAAATGCTTACTGCTGGTTTTTCTTCTAACTGTAACTTACAAAAAATCATCCCTTTGAATAGAAAAAAAAAATGCTTTATTTGAATTAAAAAAAGCACCCTTGGATGTTAAAGGGTGTGTACAGTTCTGGTCGAGGTGAGGATTAAGCTTTTAACATTTTGTGAGATATTCAGAAACCACTCTATGAGATATCAAAGAGCATGCAATTCTAAAAGGTATCAAAAGTTTATTTGATGAAAATTGGTTTTGAAATGGCTGAGATATCCAAAAACAAGGTGAAACAAAGAGATCCTAATAAAGTTGTGGCATGTCACCTTTTATTATTATCACTTTTTTTGATGTCTCAGCCATTTCAAAACCAATTTTCATCAAATAAACGTTGAATCCTTTTTAAAATTACATGCTCTTTCATATTTCATAAGAGGTTTCTCATTATCTCACTTAGAAATGTTCAAAACATGAATCCCTTACTGTACCTCAACCAGTACTGTACAGTCCCTTTAATAAGAATATGTTGTAATAATTTCTATTTCAATCATCCGTAGGAAATGATGGTAATTCTTTGTTAATTTTCCCTGATCTCATAATAAAAAGAATATTTGCATTATGAAGCACAAACTAACTTCCCAAGAAGCCTTTTAAAAAAGGGGGGGGTGGGAATGGGGCTATGACTGCACCAGGGTTTTCATACCAGCAGAGCAATATCCTTGATGATGTAATTTCTAAATTGCCTTTACCCCACAAACCCAGGAAAACCCCGCAAATACCAGATTCAGTGTAAATGCTGATTTACATGATTTGTATATGAAGTTAGCAGCAAGGTGGTTTTAATTCTTCTCAACGGTAGTGTAGTGTTTCATTGTGAATATGAAAATGACAAAGTCAACCTAACTGGGAATCTAAGCACTAATATATGTCATGTCAAAATGATAGGTAATGTCTAGAGGTAAAAGTAAATTGCTCTGGGTTTATGTGTAGATGATATGGTTTGTGTGTTTGTGTTTGTGTATGCCACTAGAATTTTGTTGTGATATCCCCAAGTTCACTGTAGTTCTGAAGGAATTTAGATGAGATGGAAGTTGATAATATGGTGTTTGTGTTTGTGTGTGTACATGTCATTAGAATTTTGATGTGAAACCCCAAGTAATCATAGAAGAAGTTAAATGAAAAGGAAATTGTTTGATTATGACAGCAGAAAGCTTTCTGTTATTGCAAGTCATTTTTCAATAGTGCTGCAGCTTGACTTCAGTCCATTTTAATCATACTCATGAAGTACTTCTGTATGGAATGAAAAGAAACAAAGGAGTTCTGTTTACTCAAATTTATGTTAAAAGTTGTCAGTTGAAAGCATTTCAAAAAAACAAATGTACAATGTTTGTTACCATTGGCAGCTGATGTTGATGAATTCAATTTTGGTGTGACTGAAGTTTCATAAAAAACAATATATGCACAGTATTCTCATTTCAGTTTAATTTGAACACTGGAATTGCATTACTCTTCTCTCTATGAAAATAAAATTTCCATTTCCTTCCTGAATTGAGGAGCATATCTTTTTCCCCCCTCACAACTTGGTGCCATATGGTGGGTTTTTGTACAGGTTGTTTTATAAGTCAAGAGATGGGGAGAACTGGCCATACGCACTGAAATGTTTTTTTCCCCCGCTGCTCTAGGCAAGGGTTTGCTGACGCAGGCATTCTGTCGGGCGGACTTGCGTCACTCTCAAAACAGCGTACTGTACGCTAGAGAGCATCGTCCACCTAAGTCTCTTCACCCTACCCCCTCCCTCTGGGGCCCCAATGCCCGTCCCCACCCCACCCCACCCCATCACCCCATTACCACTCTACCACCCTTGCAGTCAGCCCTGTGTGCTGTCACATGAAATAGATTGTGCATCGCATATTTCTGAATCAATAACTGATGGTGTGGAATACAATGTAAGATACCCAACTTGACTGACAAGCACTCACACTAAGGAACTGAAGTATGCGTGCATAATGATCATAAATGCATCATGTGATCAAAATAACCACCAGTACTGCCAGTTAGGATGGACTCTACAAATCCTTTGACTTTATATATTTTCAAAACATATGTTCATATCTTATCCTGAAAGCAGCAATGGAGAAATGTAGAGTTGTAACTTGAGTCATTTTTTTTAATCATTATTCTGCAACCAGACTAGTAGAAGATGATGGAATACACCAAACCACCATTTGGAGGAATACCATCAATGTGTTTCTAAATCATAAGGAATGCCATTCTTTTTTTTTTTTTTTTTTGGGGGGGGGGGGGGGGTCAGTGATTGATTCTTGGAATTATCTTGCTAGATATTAATGTAGAATTCTGGTGGTGACACATAACATAATGAGCCCCTTTCTGCCTTTTCCCCCTAAAGGTTCTTGAATAAAACAGTACATTCATGAGAAAGTCCACCTTTGTGGGGGATGTTGAAGAATCATCCTGCTTAAGTGGGAAGCCACAATTCAATCTATGCCATCTTTCCATATGACTCATGTCTAAGGAAAACAATACAGCATGGTATGTCATCCTACAGGGCAGGACACTTTCTGCCTATCTGTCAGCTTTTCCCATGACTAGCATGCTCTCACCTCCACACACCAAATGATAGCCCTGCCTTATGGGAGAGCTTCTTTTTTTTCTCCATCACTCTCTCTCCTTCGTCATCACCAGAGCTGGCTAAGAATAGACGTGTGGAGCGGAGGAAGAGCGAGATTGTGATATTGAAAAAGATTTACCGCATCCAAAGAATAATGGGATGGCAAGGGGACAAGTGGGTCTTTAGATGTGTGTGTGTGTGTGTGTGTGTGTGTGTGTGTGTGTGTGTGTGTGTGTTTGTCGGGGCAATGGTAAGAGTGTAGTACAAAAATTGTCGGCCGCTGGTTGGTTTGTGTGTGTCGTGAGTGCGTGCAGACTGGTATGTTTGTGTTTGTAGGTTGTTTTTTTGGTTTTTTTTTTGGTGACGTTCCAGGTTTCGGAGTGCCATGATTTGATTTTCTCCCGCGCTTGAATGATGATGTAACAACCATATGGTACGCTCGCCACCAACATCTCCCACTTTTTAGTGGAAACCTTTGCCAAAATTGTGCTACCTCCATGCTAGTAGATTTGGAATACACAGTCTGTACATGTACAAAGTGTTCATCAGATAGTATCAAACTATTTGCCGCATTTTTGTGTCCAGGAATGTCATATTTTCTACTAATAGTTCCTGTTACATTGAGATTAAATTTCATTTGTGACTAACTTGTTGTTTGATATGCTAGAACCCTGGGTGTCAAGTAAAAGACCTTTACTGATATCCATACTGTACCTGTGCTATGACTCTGATATGAAACATTGATGTACTTAGAGTATAACATAGTATTCACTTTCATTGCATCCATCCTATGTGCTCCCTCTTTGTTCTTGAGAGTACTGCATTTTTGATTGAGGCTGTAATCACTGACAGCTAATGGAGTTCTCAACTGAATACTTCTTTATTGCGATGGCTAGTATGAAATGGAGAAAGATTACCCCCCCCCCCCCCTTCCCCCACAAAAAAAAAAAAAAAGAAATAGTGGATAATTCAGACCTTTCCTCAGAGTAATGAAACTGGAAACTTCTATATGATAAAGGAGGGGAAAACATTTACATTTACTGTGAATTTATTTGGACCACAAAAGAAACCCACTGTTATTCTCAGTAGAAAAGGGGGAGCATATTCCCGAGTGACATGCAGGTCAGTTTTTCATTTCTTTTTGAAAGCTCTGAGATCTATTACCCTATGATGCCGTACACAATATCAAGAGACTTTATTCTTCAACCATGCACAATTTCAGGATTTGTACAACCTTAAAACATGCTAAACACATCAATTTTTTCTTTCAATCACCAATTCTCAATCCTGTCAGTTTTTCTGTTTTACTTTTTTTTTTTTGTCAGAGAACTATTAATCACTGAGTCTTGACTAAATGGAGCTATATGCCATAGTACCATATGGAGGTTATGGTAAGCTTGATGTTTGCACAAAATTATAAAACAAACAAACTAACCCACTCATGTGCCTGTGAATATGTGTAAGGAGCTGATTTAAATCTTATTTTTAAAATATTTCTCCAGTTCGATAATTTCTACGTTACTCCATCTCCTCAGATATCTTTCATTTTGGGTGGTCAAACAGCCTATTCTAGGCTAATGAGTTAGCTCACGTGGCAACACACTGACAATATGAAATAATAGAACACCATTTTAGTATTAAGTTACTCGACAGCAAGAAAATTTATGACAAATTCTTTTGAAATAGAAATATGCTGAAGATGAGGTACATGTAGATTGAATTGCAGCGATATGCTGTATCTCCGTATTAGCCATAGTGAATAATTGCTGAATGCTGGCATATGCCAAGTATATTTGTGTTTGCACTGACACTTGAGACATACAGTGTCTCGAAGCAATTTGTTTTTCAATATCTCCAGTGGATATGGTCATAGATTGTTTGGACAACTGCACATAATAAAATTCAACTATGAATATCATTCGTGCATGGTGTTTGTCCAGGGGGACGAAACCCTCCGGCCTACTGTAATAGAAACATCTAAGTGGACAAAGGGAAATTTTCTGTTGTTTGATAATGTGAAATGTCAAATGTTCATGATCAGTAAAGTATGAAGTACCTCTCAATGGCCCAGATTAGATGAAGAGAAATAATAGAAGAAGAAGAAGCAGGAGGAGGAGGAGGAGGAGGAGAAGAAGAAGAAGAAGAAGAAGAAGAAGAAGAAGAAGAAGCAGGAGGAGGAGGAGGAGGAGAAGAAGAAGAAGAAGAAGAAGAAGAAGAAGAAGAGGAAGAAGAAGAAGAAGGAGAAGAAGAAAGTTCCAGAGACTGATAAGATGATGTCCGTTGCGATTTTGATTCTAGGTTTATTCATTTATTTGGAAATACCTTGAGGAAATGCTGATGTAGACTTCCAAGCATGAAGATAATCACCATGAGTCGATGCCCAAATGCAAAAAAAAAAATGCAAGATTTTTGTATGATCCAAAAAGAATTAACATTTCTTTATTTTTTCTAGTAGTGTTTTGTTTATAAGGAGAAAAAAAACTTGTAAATCCAATTCAGTGTTTGTCTCTCAAGAAAGATTACACTCTGTTGAGTGCAGAAACCCAGAGCACATTCTGGAATTCAGTTACTTAACCCTCTGCCCCATTTTCTGGCTCATAACTGGTTGTGCCAAGTATTATGTCACCCTCCGCGTGCAAATTCCTGCTATCTGAATCCGGATAAATCTGCACAATAAATTGCCTGGGATGGCTGCATGCATGGTCCCTTTATCTGTGCTTGTCAGCACTTCTCAACGAGCTGATAATAATTCTGGGTCAATTGATAGTCACTGACAATCAAAACTCTCACGCGTGAGGTGTGAATGTTTGAGTCGCAGAGGCCTACAATTTGTAGCTGGTTTCCTGCTGTAGTTTGGAGTGGCTCTTTGCAATCATCCATTTAGAAAGTCCAATTTGAAATCTAATGACCAAGTTCACCTGTCAATGAAAGAACTCAGGATGACTTCATAATATTATGTGAATATACACTTTTGTAAAGACGGGAAGAAGAAAGATGATATTCAAAAACCACTTGAAGAAGCTTCTGGACTAATAAACACTTACAATATACTTCCTAATCACTTCTTCTTCTGTTTTTGATTTACAAATGATTAGTGATTTTAACCATTACAACACTATCAAATGGGTCTATTTCAACCAGAGAGTCAATGTTTAAAGGACAAGTTCACCTTCATAAACATAAGGATTGAGAGAATGCAACAGTATTAGTAGAACACATCAGTGAAAGTTTGAGGAAAATTGGACAATCGATGCAAAAGTTATGAATTTTTGAAATTTTTGTGTTGGAACCGCTGGATGAGGAGACTACTACAGCTTGTGAGTCATATGCGTACAACAGTATAAAGAAAATGTAAAAGAAAATTCAACATATTTTCACTTTTCTCGCATAATAAAAGAGCACTTGACTTGCCTCTTTCTAAAAGGAGGGGGAATAATATTACCCATAACATTTGTCGGTAACGAGTCAGGGGAATGTGTACTTTTTTTCAAAAGATGGAATTTTGTGAAATTCTCTTTATATTTTCCTTATATTGTTGTACGCATGTGACATCTAAGTTATTCATACACTGCAGTAGTCTTCTCATCCAGCGGTTACTGCACAAAAACTTCAAAAATTCATAACTTTTGAACGGATTGTCTGATTTTCCTCAAACTTTCAATGATGTGTTCTACTAATATTGCTACATTCTCTCAATCCTTATGTTTATGAAGGTGAACTTGTCATTTAATTAAAAATTGTGAAAGATACTTGTAGTTTGTATGCTGAGACATCTTTCTACAATATCAATCTCCTATCAAAATAATTGTTTTATGGAAAGAAAAGCGAATGTTTTATGGTTTTAAAAATTTAACAGGAGCAATCATTTACATTTATTGAAGAATGTGAAAGGCTGTTTTCTAGAAGAACTCTTGAATTGCAACAACGCTGAATATACCAAGAAAAACATCATCGGCAAGACTCTTCAACTACTCTCCCTCTTCACAGGGGAAGCAAATCAACAAGATCAGGATCGTCATATTTTGTCAGTGGAATTGTGCCGTAGATGAAATGGGATTCTGGTGTAAATGCAGAAGCTATCTAAGGTAGATGTAGACATAATATGTGTTCATCAACAACACAAAATCAGTAGACGGGAACTGCTTATAAATAAATAAAGCCAACATCTGCAGAATGTGTGATAGATCACATGGAACTTTGACCTTCATGTAATTAATTCCGTGTCGCCTTAACCGGCTGTAACGTCTTGTTGAGAACATTCTCGAGGCTGGGAAGCTACTTGTCTTTTTTTCTTGGGTATAGTGTTTCATGAGAACAACTTCATCACAGCCTTTGCCTATTTCATGCTTTTTGGGGGATGATGTTAATTACGTGTAATGTTTGCCGGTCTGTCCAGTCAGTGTTGATTGCCAAATAATTGATGGAAAATGATATTCTTGTGATATTTTTATGATATTCTTGGTGGTTTTGTTGTAGCACAGTATTGAGCTTTTGGAAAAAAAAAAACATGTTTTAACAGCGATTCAGGAGAGCATATGAGCAATAAACAATATACATTTAAGTACATGTAAGTTGGTACTTGTAAGCATTCAATGTTGTAAATACTTCAAGCACAAACTTTATCACATTCATTCAGAAGGCAATACCTTTTTACTGGTTTCTGTTTGACAAAGAAATTTTAAAAAGTAAATGTTGAAAGAGGGCTTTACAGTGTATCTTTTCAAATGCTTACCAGTACCAAAGGAACATGCCCACGCAAAGAAAATTTTTTCAAGACTAGTAATCCAATATTGTGTGAGGTTGAGGGATGGTGATAATGAAGTGATTGGTAATAAATATACCAAATAACACATGCACTGAGGTACACCACACCCACAAAAGATAACAAAGAGGAATAAATTGTTTGCTTTGAAAATAAATGTATTCCTGTATTCCTATTTTTAGCTGCTTACACTTACAGCTGGTTTATTCACATTTTCCTGTCTATCTGGTGTGTGGCAGGCAATCATTAGGACCACCTTGGCATATCTAATTGTCCATCATGTAAATGGGGCAGGAGTGGACGTTGGACTGGCCTCCCTCCAAATGTCAAGGAGTCATCTCTGTTGATGTTTTTAGACCATGCCGCATCGATCTCTCTTAATGGACTGCGTAAAGATCCTATGCCAGTCCCTTGCTTGTTGACAGAATCTACAATCCTATCCTCTTTTCCATCTACATGAAAAATTATAAGGGGAAAAAAAAGCAGCTGGGCCGCATAGCACATAGGCAATAATTTTTGTGAAGAAATATAAAGGAAAAGCACAGCAGGTATGTAATATATTGTTTTTTTTTCATAAACAGAATGAAGGAATATAAAGGTAAAAAGCAACTCATGGAAGCAGTGGATAATCTCCCCATGGTTTGAATTGAGATTTACAAATGTGGAGTGACGCACAAGCTGCAATAACTCCTGATTTGGAATATGAGCTTGTTCTGGGCTGTGGGAATATGTCAGTATCAGTCAAGATAGATGTGACAACCTCATCAAATGCGTGGAGATAAAACATTGAGTTAGGATGAGAAAATAACTCCCCTCCAATTTTTTCTTCGTATTATTTTGTGTGGCTTCAATATGATTCAGTTTGGCATCAATATGTATGGGTTCCTCGAGGCTAGACCACCAGGGGGTTTTATTTTGTAACATGAAACGTTTTCATTGATAGATTGCAATGTGGATAGATGTACATGTACATTGTATGTGTTTGCTTGGTTGATTGAGGCTTAAGGGTTGATGGTTGGTTTGATGTATGTTTGAATGTTTCATGTTGAGTGTTGAATGGGTGGGGGGTGTGGAGAAATGAATGTTTGTGACCCACGATGGTACTTTTGGAATTGTATAAAAATGTGACACAGCAAATTTGCAGCATGTTTGAGCTGAGAATACAACATTCTTCATCAAAATCATCATCATTATCTGTATCAGTCTATTCACCAGTTTCCTTAACTAGAAAAAAAAAATCCCTAGTCATGATTAGATGAAGTTACAATCATGTCATTGAAAGAGAGGAGCATTAGACTCAATCTGCAGTGGGCCAGGTCAGGCTGCCCTGGGCTTAGAGAAGGACAACCTAATGACTGTATATCACTGTAGACAATCCATCCTCGCCTATCCCACCCTGACGCAAGCAATATCGATCAGTACAAAAAAAAAGGCAAGTAAATATTGTATAATTAATGTCAAAGTGTGACAATGTATTAATGACATGTTATGATGGTGATCATCTCAAGAGTTTTGGAGTCATTAGGCTGGCAAAACGGTAGGTCCTACCACTTGTAAAAAGAATCATTTGAATAATTACAGTGCAAGACATGGATGAAAAATGGACACAACTCGAGATTTAGGCAAATAGAATAGTGCAAGTATTGATCTCAGGTATTGTACTTCTTGGTCTTACCACATGATCACTGGAGAGACTAAATTTATGCTGATTTCGTGTTCTCATGGTAATTTCATAGATTTGTAGCCATGCTTCAACATGGCATGTTGCTTGATTTTTAATCAAACGTGCACAACTGAGCATGGCACAAGCTCTCCAGAAAACTGCATACCGTATTACAAGTGAACATTAGGTTGAATGTGTGTTTTTGTATTTTTTTGAACTCGCTCACCAGTAGATCTTTGACAAATGACATATATACAGCAAAACAGGACACACACACACACACACACACACACACACACACGCTGTACACACACCTGTGGGGCTCCTTGTGACAAAAACTTTTGATCACATAAATCAGATTTGTGGGTTGACTTAGTTAATATGTTAGGATTTTGTATTTGATATTATATGTGCAGTGTAAATGACTGATTTTTATCTGGTGATGATATCCGTGGGTTGACTAAATTCATGTTAGGATTTTGTATTTGATGTTGTTTGAGCAGTGTAAATGCTTGATTTTTGCCTGGCGATATTTGTTAGTACTAGAAGTGTTGTGCTGAAAAATTTTACCCCTTCCACAATGTGTCCCTATTTCATTGCAAGGACTTGATGGGGACAACAATTATCGCCAGAATCCAAGTTCACAATTCAAGTCCCCGTAGGCACATAAAGAAATGAAGACAGATTCAAAACACGACACAATGGCATGTTTCAGTAGAAAGAGATAACTGTGTTAGGTACGGTGAGGGAGTTTTGGCAGTAAACATGTACACTCTGCTGGCATTGTGTCTGCCTTTTCTAAATAACAAAATGCTTCATTTGAGAGTGTCATCTTCCAAGTATTAAAGACATCACCTTTTCAAAAGATGTTGAGAGGTGTGTTGTTGTTGTAATATGATGCTTTTTCCAGAGTTCTACCATGACTCTTGTACACTGCTAGAGTATGTGCTGCTTCTAATGACCATTTTTATCACCACTGTTGTTTTCCTGTGTTCTCCCGAGTTTAAGGAGGGGAAAATTCTTTGACAAAACCTCCAAAAAAAAAGTCATTCTCAACATGAAAACTCCTCCAGTTTTTTACTGAGAGTCTTCATTACTCTAAACATTTGCTACATTAGCTCTGATGCAAGAAATAAATAAATAAAAACCTGAAGGTTTCTGGAAAAACTGCATGCCCAGCTAACTCATTCAATCATTACCAGCATGCTATTCAGTTTGCGCAAAAGAAGATCTGAAGCATGTAAAGAAACACCACAAATATGGATAGAAAATTCCGATATGGCTGCCTTCATGTTTGATTATTGCATGCTGAAAAAAGAGCCGATATGGAAGTCAAGTGATCCAAATCATAATTTTCCTCCATTGTTAATACAAAACACAATGTGAAGTTTCATGGGAAGTTAGAAAAATCCACTCTGAAGTTTGTACACTCTGGTGGAATTTGATGTATTTGCTCAGACAACCTTTAACCTAAACTTTGCAATTTCTTCCAACTTTCTGAATTTTTCAGCCTAGTAAGATTAAAGGCCCTATAACTTGCAAAATCGTCGGGAAGTCCCAATTCGCGAAAATTTAAACTCACTCAATTTAAGGCGTATACAGTATCCTTCCAGGTTGAGTATGTGATGTAGCAATGCAGCGCTCCCAGACAAAGGAGATGTGACACAGTCATAGGTTTTCACTGGCCTTGGCCAGGCTTGTGTAAGAGTTGTTTACATGCCTGGATATGAAATCGCACTGATCCTGAATGATAAGCGTTAAACATGTCTCAATTGTTCACTGTTGCTGGTAAAACAATGAATTACTGCACAAGTGACATTTTTTTTTCTTTTTATCAAGCATCTTGGGGAAGGATGATTCTGTACCTGTCTGAAATGTTCCTAAATGTGTATTTAAAAGCTAAAGTCATTAGAAGCACAATTACTGGACCCTCCTTCCATTTTCTATTTCCTACCTTCATCTGTTTTGGAGAGACCAGCAGATCATATTTCATTTGATAATCCTACTTCTGCACATAAATTTGTGCTGGTACGATAAAAGAATTCATTGGATGCAGGTGTTTTTAATAGTATCAGTCCCTATCTATCTCAAAATTCAGATAGTCAGAAGTACACTCTAACTGTGCTGCATGAAAGGTGTGCGTTATAAACACACCATGACATATTGCAGTTGTAGCTTCTGGGTTAATTCTGTGATGATTAGTAACCTACTTGCATGCAAACTCAATAACATTTTGAGGATTTGGTAGTGAAAGGGTTAATTCTTATAAAATTGAAGGTTTGTTTATGGTTTATGATATACTATATATTAAATAACATAAGTCTTTGTGTGCATTAAAGGGATAGTATAGTGTTGGTGGAGATGAGAATTGGGCTTTTAAACTTTTTGCGAGATACCAAGAAAACACTTAGGAAATAGTACAGAGCATACCATTACAAGAGGAATTCAAAGTTTATGTGATGAAAATTGGGTTTGGAATGACTGAAACATCCAAAAACAAAGTAAAACAAATCGATCGTAATAAAATGTGAATCCCACACTTTATTTGAATGGCTCTGTTTTGGATATCTCAGCCATTTCAAAACCAATTTTCATCAAATAAATGTTGAATTCTGCGTGGAATTACATGCTCTTTCATATTTCATGACAGGTTTCTCATTATCTCACCAAAAAAATGCTAGAAACCTGAAATTAGGTCTCAACAAAAACAATACGATCCCTTTAAACTTTGGTGAATGATGCGAGGAGGCGGCAAGATTTGCGACAGTAAAATAGACGCAGAAATTCTTGTCATACACAGTACATCGAATGCCAGCAGCAATTTGTGAAAGTTGCATGCCGCACATGTTTCTGGCTTTACACAAGATACAGATGTCAGCAGACTATAAACTGTGCTGTAAGTACCTGCATATCTACATATAACACGAAATAAGGATTTATTTCAAATTGGCATATCTGTGTTGAATTATGATGGCATCCCTGTAAATATGATTCATGATTGTAGCAAAACAAGCTGTTTAAATTGATGAGTCACCATTCTGGGTTTGTAATTACTGATGTGGAATAGGCAGTGAAAGGATGGGGGCAAATGAATAGCTAGGTTGTATGTGTGTATGAACATCATGTTTGTGCATGATCTATACATTTGTCTAGCTCAAGATACAAAGTTGTATAACACCAGGTGTGCCAAGAAAGGCCACGTACGTTGTCAATGCTATGGTACCGTTCGATTAAATGTAGTGTATAAAGGCTAACCAGGAGAAATTTGCTTGTGCCATGCTTTAGTGAAACACATTAACGAATATGATGACTAGATTTGATTTTGATATGTACAAAATGTAGATAGACCTGCTGCAGCCTCATGATCATATATTCTGTATAACCCTTATCCTTTTGGTCACACTCTCACATCTGAGAAACATGTGCATTGTACGGTATGCAGCCACTGATGGCATTTTTAAGTAGCGGTCCTCTGAGGCCGAGAACCACTCTCCATGAACAGAGCTCGTCCGATGCAGACTCTTCATCCGTGTGGGGCTACAGACGGTGGTGAGATTTGTTCAGGTTTCGAGTTTTCATATTCAACGCTCGCCTCACTCGGCCATCCCAGGCAGCTAGTCCTGAATGTCACCCGTACCCGAGAGCCATGACAGGGGGGTGATTGGAGGGGGGTTCCCCTGGGAGGGGATGGGTGAGAGGAGGCGGAAAATGAAAGCTATCCGTCTCCATTCGAGGGAACACTCTGTGCCCCATTGCACAGATGATATGTATCAGCACATGGGCCTCTCTCTTTTTCTCTGTATGTACCAGCATGTATGTAAGTTTGTATGTATTGTGGGAGGGATATACTGTACAATGTGTACCAGTATGTACAAAATGAATGTGTATGTGTGTGTTTGTAAGTACATCTTTGGGCCTATGTCAGTCTGTTAGTTTGTTTGTCTGTTTCTATCAGGTTGTGCGTGTGTGTGTGTGTTTGTGAGTACATCTGTAGGCCTATACCAGTCTGTCAGTTTGTTTTTCGGGGGGGGGGGGGGGGGGGGGGGGCTCGGCTCGGCCCCCCCCCCCCCCCCCCCACACACACACACATTTTTTTTACACTATATAACTTAGGAATACATAAGGTGTCACCACTTTGGGCCTCCACTTTTTTAACCCAGATGTGTGTAAGTGGCACTGAAAAATTTTGAAAGTACCAATTGAAAGCCCTTGAAAAGTGAGCGTGGTAAGGTTATGTTTTTGTGCTGAAGACCTTTTTTTTTTTTTTTTTTTTGCTTGTCAGCTGAAGAAACCCGGAAGTGGCACCAGAAGTTGCATAGAAGACCTTTTTTTTTTTTTGCTTGTTAGCTCATGAAACCCGGAAATGCCCCCCCCCCCCCCCTTTTGAAAATGCTTTGCCAGCTCTGGTAGGTGTGTGTGTTTGTGAGTGCATCTGTATATCAGTCTGTCAGTTTATATGTCTCTCTCTATGGGGAGGGGGGGGGGGAAGGGGTTGGGAAGGGAGAGGAAATTGTGTAGAGTTAGAGAGACTTTTATTGAGGAAAGGGAGCCTCGTTGGTGGGTTCATTGTTTATCATTCTTTATCCCGGTGAAGATGGAGGGGTTAGCAAAACCAATCTCCTGAGAACATGACCAGCACGTACCATCCCCTGTGATCACCGATGAAGTGAAATTTCTCGCCTTCTGAGGTGAGAGTTTTCCCCTCTTCTTCCCCAGCTCACTTAAAGGAAGAATCTCTCTTTGCATGTAACCTCATTTTCTACCAAATTAAATTCATGGTGACTGACTGAATGCTGAGCATTGGGGGGGGGGGGAATAATTTGTCAAGTTTCACTCCAAACTGCCTTCTGGTTGAGTATTGAGATTTGTCATGTCTTGAATAAGTTCCATGATTCTTATGTTTACATGTATGTTCTTATAGGACTTTAAAACGTACAATGATAATATAATATATAACAGTAAAATAATGATTGTATAATATAATATTATAGTAGTATGATGATAGTAATATTAATGCACTCCATGTAAAAAAAAAAAAATCCTAACCATGTAAATACATGTACAAAAAGAGTACTTTAATTTTGATTTGTAACATATTCTATGAATTTGTATTTGCAAGAAGAGTGTTTAGTTCTGCTGTGTTGATGTCTTTCGACAGCGCAGGATATTCACATCTCCAGGCCTGCCACACCTGAATTGTCATGCCGTCATGCCAAGACACATGAAAGTGCGTAGAGTACTTTCACACTGACAAATAAACTTGTTTGGCAATGTGTTTACAAACAAGTCTTCTGCCTTTCCAAGTCTGTAAGTTTCCAAGTCTGTAAGTCACAATGCTCCCAATAACATTTCTCATGGCTCATTTAGTCACATTTTGCCAGTTGCAGTCGAGAATTATTTTCAGTGGAATGCAGCCTAATTATGAGATGTGCATTTGGAGTCTTCCTACTTTCTCAACGTAACACAATTTAGAAGTTGGCTTTGCCTGACTATGTTCTTTCTTCTGCCATTGAGTATGTTTGACACAGGTCATGAAATAGATTGATGCAGCTATTGCATGGAATGTTGTGTGGAGTAAGTGCTCACGTATGATGTTTTTCACTTTAAAAAAAGAGAGAAAGAACTCATACTCCAAAAGGGGTTTATCCAAAAAAAATTATTCAGGTGAATGTTCAAGTTCAAAGGTGAAGTTCAAAGGTCAAAGTCACAAGAAGATTCAGCTCAATGTTTGAATAGTCTATACCATTCTCACTTGATTCATATAACACATGTGTCACAGAAGACATTTGAGAAACAATGGCTACGAACAATTTTTTTTTCTGTTAGTCAATAACTACTCATCACAACAGACTTTCAAACTGCAGAAAAAAAAACTTACTTGGAGATTCTCACCTTTTGACTCATAAATCAGACGTGACAATATGGCAAATATGTGCCTTTCTGAGTAGTTCTTCCTTAATAAACTGGAAGAAAGATTTACTGCTGCAGTTAGATGCTTGTAAAAGTATGGTGTCGCCGCAAATCAATCGACATCTTTGTGTAATCCTTGGAGTTAAAAATGCTTGTCATTTCTGCTGCTAAATTGGAAACCTGCAAAGATCAATGAGTATTGCTAAAAGTGCACAATTTGAAAGTTAAAAAAAAATGGAAAATGAATTATTCCTGAGAACAAATCCTAGAATCAAACCTCAAAAAAGGTTCTTACAAAGTCAAATTGTGTGAGGGGGTTAATAAAATGAATTGTAAATGACAACTTTATGATGGCAGCATACCCTGGGTAGTCATACAGTCAATACCCACTTATTTTTTATGGCAGCATCCCACATTCCATTCTGCCTCCTCTAAACATAAGAGAAATAAAAAAAGATGAAACAATCTCATGTCACATATGATATAAAATTGCAGATTAAAACCATCATTCATATTCAGAGATTAACTTTTGCATCTGTGTAAAATTACTTTGACTAGGGCAACAAGTCTAGCTAATTGAGTATCAAAACTGACATATCAATATCTAAGATATGTTGAGGTTTTTTTTCTATGAATGTAAATAATTGAGTAAACGTATTAAACCTCTGAGGTATGTGGAGTCATTTTAAGGGCTTATGCATAGATTACAAGACTTGTAAGTAAGTGTTGCATATATGGCTGACATAAGCAGTATAGCAACACAGTGCATACCCAGTACTTCCGTACTTCATCTCAGCAGAAAAAAATTATGTAACATCGGAAACTGCTTTCAACTTTTAGTCGTCCCCATACCACAATCCTGATTTTTGCATTGTTTTTCTTGTTCAGTTTGTTGTTTCTTTGTTTTCGGTATCAATAAGTGGCACAAACTTTACTCTCTAACTGTATCACATTAATATACTTTCCAGAGGTTTTGAATATATGAGACATTCAGCCGTTGCTCTCATACAGTAATTTTTTTACCTGGGCCCTGATGACTCAGGAGAAAGAAATGAATAATGAGACTTGTATTAGCAACAAGCTGTATGACATGGCACCTCGTAGGGGCCACCTTCTAAATGTGTTTACCAGTACCTTGCCTCATTGCACCTAACATTGAAGGGAAGAATGTCCCTTGTACACTGTATCATGGTGCACTTATTTCTTTCAAACAGGTAATGCATATTGTCTAAAAAATTTGCATCACTGCTTGAAATTGTTTTCCTTCTTTTATGGAGTATCATTTATTATTTATTCATGCCCAGACTAAACTTTTGTCTTTAAATGGACTTAACCAGCAAACAATTTATGAAACCAAGTTTCCAAGGTGTGTCATCTTTTCCTCATTTTCAATGATTATTGTTCATGTAATTCATTTATGCATTCAGTTTAACTTTTATGTGTTTTTATTAATAAGAAATATATATGCAGAGAAGTGATAGAAAAGTGACAATTCCCCTCCCCCCCCCAAAAAAAAAATATATATATATTCATATATGTATAAACATGCTGCAAATTCACATATTGGCTCCAATATAATGAAGAATCAATAAATAAAGTAATAATGCATTATTTTGCCAATAAAGAATGAGTTTATTGTACTCAAATTTTCAGTGGCCTCCACGTTCTTCAGGAGTCTCGACGGGGAATGACGGTACCAAAACATTCCCCGTCGAGACTCCTGAAGAAGGTGGAGGCCACCAAAAATTTGAGTACAATAAACTCATTCTTTGTTGGCAAAATAATGCATTACTAGTTTATTTATTGATTCTTTTTTGTGTTATGATATATATATATATATATATATATATATATATATATATATTTGTTCTAAAAGATTAGAGCTGTATGTTCTTTCTTATATTTTTCTCACCACTGCTAGACCATTAACTGATTGATGTGAATGAAGATATTGTTCTTTTTGCAGTAGTCCATCTTCTGATATTTGTAACATTTCCAAGTAGCAGTGTATACATTATGAACTTGAAAGAAAACAAATACAGCAAACCATAATATATCTAAAACATATAGACATTATACACCTACACTGTATTCATATATACACAATTTACCTACACACGCACACACCCACACATACACACAAAACCTACACACATTAGCCCAATCACATTGACCAAGCATGATCATACTGACATACAATGTACGTATGTAACGTGGTAATAGTAGACCTCAGGAGTGTGTTAATGAATAATCATTGGCCAAGATCCAAAGGTCATGTGACTGTCTCCGAATGTGAAGGGATGGGGATGCTACCATGAGCAGCTGTGCGTCAATGTCATGTGTCTGTCGCCATGGGAAAGAAAAAAGAGAAATCATGAACTACAAGAAGTTTGGCTTTGGCAGGCAGCACTGAGATCTCTTATCAGATTAATCCTTTTTTTTTGCTGGCAATCTATTTAAAGGGCTTATCAAGGGATCAAAAAAGTGGGGGAAAAAAGTATGTTGACAGGTGGAGTTTGTTCTCAAACTCTCATAGATACCCGTCATTCCCTCATCCTCTGTATACACACATACAAGTGTACATTGTACACCCATCATATACAAGTGTACATTGTACACACATATACACACAACAAGGAATTTATGGAATTCATTCCATCGAAGGAATAGCAATTATAATGTACTATGGCAAATTATATGAGGGTCTTTTTTAAGCTGTAATGTTGTCAGTTGCTTAAATCATCTCATGAAGTAGTGAAAGTGAAGATGGTTAATGGGGAAGTCCACTGTGATACAGCATGTGAGCTCACCTCTCATCTGCCCTATTGAAAAAAGTCCATAAAATCTCTTTTTTAAAGGACAAGTTCACCTTCATAGACATGTGGGTTGAGTGAATGCAGCAATATTAGTAGAACACATCAATGAGAGTTTGAGGAAAATCGGACAATCCGTTCAAAAGTTATGAATTTTTGAAGTTTCTGCTCAGTCACGGCTGGATGAGAAGACTACTATAGCTTGTGATGTCATATGAGTACAACTATATAAAGAAAGTATAAAGAAAATTCAAGATATTCTCACTTTTCTCACATAATAAAAGAACACTCGACTTCTCTCTTTCAGAAGTCAGGGGGAATAATATTACCCCTAACATAAGTCAGTAACAAGTCAAAGAAATGTGCACTTTATTCAAAAAGCAAGTTTTGAGAAAATTCTCTTTTTATTTTTCTTATATCGTTGTACGCATGTGACATCATACACTGTAGTAGTCTTCTCCTCCAGCAGTGATTGCACAGATATTTTAAAAATTCATAACTTTTGAACGGATTGTTGGATTTTCCCCAAACTTTCATTGATGTGTTCTACCAATATTGTTGCCTTCACTCAATCCACATGTATATGAAGGTGAACTTGTCCTTTAACGTTATTGGTAATGGAATATTCATTGCATGCAGGGGTTGCACAGACAAAATATTTACTATCATTCTATTGAGAGTAAAATGTACTTGACGGGAAGATGAAAATTTTGGGTTTTATAGTAGGCCTACAGCAAATAGAAAATGGTAAACTTTCATGTTACATCACAAAAATTGGCAAATGTGTTTGATTATTCACATAGTAAAGAAAAAGAGAGAACAGAAGTATGATAGTCTCTGTTGTAATCAGGCCTTGCCCAAACTACCCTCTTCCTCTAATTTGTCAGCATCTTTCTCTACAAATTGACTTTCCCTTTAATCAAACACTTTTGCTATGAACTCTGATAACAAACATGAGCCACTTTGATAGATATTGGTTGATCTTTTCTTGCCTTATATAAGTTTTCGACCAATGTTTCTCATTCTCTGTTGTATTTTCAGGAAGAGCATGGGGGTACTGTAACAAGGGTTATTTTTATGTTTGTGTGTTATTGTTTTTTAACATATTAGTAGCATCATTTTATGCAGAAGAAGGTAGAGTGAAAAACAGGTAAACCCTGTTGGTTCTAGTATTAGGAGCTCACGAATATATTCAGGAGATATAATTATGCTTTTGGCTGCTGATAATAATAAAAATAATGATTAACATTTATATCACGCTTAATACACAGTTTCAGCGCCTTACATATATCATAATTATACCAAAACGTAATCTTATATTCACCATAGCTACAAAACTCTACAATAATTTACATTGCATAATATACTTCAGAGTGCTAAAATTAGAGACAACAGAAGAAAATATAACGTACAAGAACATGACATCATAGTGATTTCAACTATTGTATTCAGGAGTAGAGCTAGCGAGGGTGAAGATCTAATGTGCAATCCATAGTTGGGGCGCAGCGACGACGAAAGCACGACTTCCATAGCGGGACGTGGTATGGGTCCAGGGCTAAGTTGGAGATGGATTGAGCGAGATGATCGCAGGACACGGGATGAATTCTTGGCTAATAATTCAGAGATGTACGTACAAGGCTTGTATTAGCAGTGATGTGCAATGTTGGATGCATATTTTGGAATAGTTCAGCCGTTTACAATGTAGATTGTATGTTGACTGATAGATATGGTAGCATTATTAGGGAAGGAGTCAACATTAGTGTTTGTGAATGTGTGAGTGTATATTTAAGACTGTGTGCATGTGTGTGTGTCAGAGAAAGCTTATGGTTGGTCACTATGCAAGCCATTAGCTGAGATGCCTAAAGTCATAAACACAGTTAAAAATGTTGCCTATTTTTCCAGGGAAACTTGTTACATATTCTAAGGAACAAATTAGGGAGAGATAGAAAGAGAGAGAGTGTACGAGATGGAGAGATAAAAAGGAAGAGAAAATGAGATGGAGAGATAGAGAAGAAAAGAAGAGAAGAGAGAGAGATGGGAGGTATTGAAAGATAGAGTTGAGAACAAGGGAAAGAAGGTCGATGAAACAAACAATACCCACTAACAGCTCATTATTGATTGCCAAGAGGGTGAGAGATGAGTGTAGCTCACACACACACACACACACACACACACACATACACACAGACACACACACCCAAGCCATTGATTGGCGCTGGATTTAGATTCAGAGTCCCAGCACACAGATGGGACTGAGCCAGAGTTGTTTGTTCATAAATGACCTCTGATACACACACACACACACATACGAGAGAAAAAGAAAGAGATGGGATACACACACACACACACACACACACACACACACACACACACACCCCACACACACACACACAGAAACCTGTTGCATTGTTCAACTGGGTCGATTTTGACTGCTTAAGACGAGTTGGCACGCAGGAGATCTGCATATACATCAGTATGGTAATTGATGGATCAGCATAAATACATTAGCAGTGCCGGGATATGCTGCTCCTTTAATTCAATCCCCACGGAGTCACAGCTTCTTCCAATACCCCAAAAGATTCTCCAAATGCAACTTCACAGCTCTCTGCTGTCATCGCTCTCAAGAGTTGTGGAATAGTTTCTTTCATTTTCATTTTTCCGCTATGCCTCAACACTAATTGGATTATCTCTTGGAATACCCGGGATTATTGAGAGTTAGCTTACAGCAAATTTGGAAACTGGTTTCGAGTCTTTTTTTTTTTAAAGCAATCATGGCAAGCAGTATCAGAGAGAGTGCACTGTCAGTCATCGCACTCTACCTATGTTTTGCAGCAGCCGTAGCAGTCGCAGAAAAAGGTAAGCAGTAGATTTATGATTACCTCTCATATTAGAGCCATTCAAAGACAGAATATGGCCTACTGTCATCCTGCTCATACTTTGTGAGTCCGACGTCTTTATCTCTGCTCAGTTGTGTTGGACTCATTCCCGGATTTAATGACTTGTCAAGTTGCCAGGAAATTATTTTCTCCTGTGAGGAATCCTTTTCTGATTTCTTGTTTTTGGATTTTTCATCAGCTGGTTTCCTTTTCTGGTCAGATTGCTATTCGTATATTCCCCAGTTCTCATTTGAATTCACAGCTCTTTCAAAAATGAAATGGGACTATCATATTTTCTTTTTCTCATTGGAAGAGAAATAAATGTATGAATATGTGGGTAAGTGTATTATGTGCATGCATGATATGTCTATCTAATTTAATATAAGTACACTGTATGATGAATTTAGACAATGGATTTGATATTCATACAATTTCAAGTTAATTTCTCTTGGTAGAAGACTGATATATTACTCTCTGTCTACTGTATACCAATTTCTCAATAAGCAAGAAAATTAGGGAGGGCTTCCAAATAATGACATAAGATGCATTCCATTTTTGCAAGGCAGAAAAAGTCACCAAGATAAACAGAGGAAAGTGGCTGAAAAAAAGGGCATGACAAGTTCAGTTTTGTACGTAGAAAGCTGCTCACCATGCCAATGACCGCAACGCTAATAAAAATTGTTTATACGAGAGCATTAAGCCTAAGGGTTATCCAGCACTTTTATTATTTTCCATTTACAAATACTGATACACATACAAATGTGTGTACCTAATTCATGTAGTTTTGCAAATTTGTTCACAGCCAAAGTATACCAAAAATAGATTATGGTGTGGCAGTTAATCATTTTAGAGAATTTGTGGAGTAAATTATGCCAAGTTAAGCTTGCCCATGACAAGAATCCAGTTCTTATAAGCAGGGTATAATGCGTGGTAGATTGTCTAAAAGCCTTGGGGATTCCGAAAGCTTTTAGTTCAATCTTACATCGTAAAGAGACCAATGATGTAGATAGAATCAATCCAGAATCCGCCATCCCCTGCTTGACAGAGGTGGAGTGCGTTTAGCCTGATGAATATTCTTCCAGGTACTTTTTGAACTTTACATACATGCAGCTTAACCTGTTGAGGACAAACTGATTTTGCTACAACACGCATTTCCCATATACACTTGCCCAAGTATACTCAAGACTTGTCCTCAACGGGTTAACATTGAGGATACCTGCCATAGAACAATTAAGTAAAAGTTGTATTTAGAGATTGAAGGTTAACAGATTGTAGCTTATGTATGCTTTTCATACATTGTCTGAACACATTGATGCAAATGCACATCTCTAGGTTTAATAGCAAAAAACAAACATGGCTGACATAATTTTGAATGCCTGTTACATCAAGATGAAAGTTCTTTATTGATTTTTATGGGTATTTTGATCAGAAAGTTGCCATGTGTAAATAACCAGTTTCTCTGAATAAAATCAATAGTGTGTAAAACAGATGTTCACTCCGTGGTATGAGATTATCATTCTGCTTTTGTGCAGTGACAAGAGAATTTTTGAAAGTTTTGAATCCCCCTCCCCCCCCCCCCCCCCCCTCCATACAGCACACAATGGGTCTGGCAGCTATGCTACATGATTCCAGAGGTGACTACAGCACTAAATAATTCACCGAGTTGGTCTGACTCTGAAATGAGTCGCCCACTTCATCATTCCCCCCCCCCCCTTCCATTTTCCCACCAGACAGGTGGGTGTGAAGTAATACACTTTCTTGCCAACGCCAGGTAATTACCTCTACACAGCGAACTGTGAGGCCCCGCACCAAAGCATGGCCCTTTAACGAATGAACATCAGGAAATAAATCGTAGCCAGCCGAATCCTTCGGCCAAAATGACTGTGTTCTCAAGGCGGTATGGGGTGATGATTAGTTCTGGTTATCGGAGGTGACAATTTCTTTTCTTGTTTTGTTTCGATTCCTGCGAGGGTTTACCCAACAGATTACAATGTAATCATAGATTCCCGCCTGCTTCTTCTTCCGATTGTCAAGTTGTACAAACAGGGCCCACCATCTGTGCCGTTTCCCACTGTTTATCTTTCATTTGGAATCCTGCATCATTTTTTTCCCCTCTGTTTTGGTCTTATTTTTGGATGACCCGTAGTCATGTGTTCTTTCAAACAAGCGGATACCTTTGCACACTGACAAAGGAAACTCCATACATATTTATGATATGCTTCCTTCCATTTCTTGAAATAATTTAAAATAATTTACTTCTTCTGCAGAACAACACACGCATACACAAACACACACACATAATACACAAATGTATTCAAAAACCATATGATGCATGGGTATTATTTCAACATTATCAACAAGATCAAAAATGTAGTGTTTTCTGTTAAAACTAAAAATGCTACTAGGACTCTTGGAATCCTCAATATTTCATGGCAAATAGATACTATTGAGTCTAATAACATCAGGAAGCTCCTGTAGAACTAGAATGAACCTACCACTAATATGGGATTCACATTGCGCTAACTACTGTATTATGTTTTTCCATCTACTGTAGAATGAGGAATGTTTGAATACATTTTAATTTCACGAATTTCGCAATAGCCAAGATTCGTGAAATTAAAATGCACATGAAAGTTCTTGCCTACACAATATGCATCGGACATCAGAGGCAATTCGCGAAAATTTCATGCCGCGAGAAAGGTCGTCGGCTCCAATTCGCGAAATTTTCATGCCGTAAATATATTGTGTTTTACAGTAATAGGTTTCATCAACATACACCTATGTTCTAATGGACAAAGAATACCTGTCCAGACACAAGGCTTTATTGATTATATCCACATGACATTTACAAATTCCTCTTCAATCATGCTACTGTAAAGTTGTTTAATTTTCAACAAAGCAGACATTTCTATTTCCAGCCACCTCTAGGGGATAAACTGCCTCACTCATTTTTGTCATGATTCTGTCATGAATGCATGGTCTATCCCCTCCCTTCCCCCTCCTAAAATGAAATATACCTTTATTCTTCATTCCTCTTTGATATGTGTGAGTGATCATTGCCTTTTTTAGAGAGATTTTTTTATACACATTTTAGAGAAAATGTGCACTGTGATATTCAGGCAGCTACCCATAATGTCCTAACATTCAGTTTGAAATTACATTGTAGACATATTGATGCATTTAATTTACCTGTATATATTTATTTGTATATTTGTGTATGTATTTTTCTTTTCATCAATTTTCTGGCTATTAGATATAATTATGTGTTCTTAGATAATTAATCTTTAATACTTACAATAGTGTATCTTCATTGTTATGATAGCATATTATCCAAAGGAGAAATCCATCTAATTTTAGTGAGAGACATGCAAATTTATGCATACCTGTAGGCATGTAAGACAGCTGCCTTAATGATATCAAGTTTGATGCATAGATTTCTCCTTGGTTCAGTTATCTAATAAAGATATGAACAGTAGTATGATATTACTTGGAATATATCATGACAGTGATAGATTTAGTTGTGCATTAATTCATTGTTGACGTCTTACATTGGACCTCTACACGATAAAAAAATGCCTTATACAGAGCTGACATCTAACATTGTTTACAATATTTGACATTTTTCTCTTCGTAGAAGATGAGCAAATATGTTACACTAAACAAAAATATATTCCTGTTTTTAAATGTTGATTAAACATGCTCAGTGTCAATCATGTGTAATTTCTATTTTTTTTTTTTAGTTGTGTTTTTACCTCAGTGTTTTTATACGCAAAAGCTTGGTAGCCCTGCTTACATGTATGCAGACTTCCCACTATGAAATGTCTGTAGAATGACTAAAAAAGCAACAAGATGTACTTTCAGGAATAAACATAACAGGATGAATGCACACCTCGTTGATGATCTACCTGTGACAGTAACCACACTGGATGAGCTGCGTACCATACTCATTTGGCTATTCCGCTACGTGTAGCAGACCTTCTGGCCACGTGTAAACATGTCCTTTGACAACTTACTCAGACCACAGAAAGTATTTTCAGCACGTCATCTGTCATTGCCTAACTGCACTATTGATTTTTGTTCATTCTTTCACTCTTATTGTGCATACACAATGTGGCCATATACGAGCATATTGTAAAGCCTTCTGTGTACGCCTCTGCTGTAGCTATGGAGTTCGCAGCAGGCACAATTTGACGCTCGGTGTTTTGTCGGGTCCTCGACTCTTCTTTCCCCGCTCGCAGTGTCCAATCATTTTCCCCCGGTGCACCTGTTAGTTTGGCCCGAAATTTAATCAAGGGGGTTGCAATCTGTCCAACTTCATCTCTGGCCCCTAATGTAGATGAAGGCCCGGGCAGGACAGGGTTGGAGTTGGGATTCTTTGGTGGGATGGACCGATTTGATTTGGGCTAAGGATTTTTCAATTACGGCTGACGTAGTGTCTCCGCAATCTGTCATTTGTGGTTGCTGTGGGGAAAAGGAAAATTCTCAAGGAATTCCGCCTCTGGCTGCAAGATTCTTTCAGCATTACAAGGCCAGAAAAATGCAAACCTAAGGCATACTAAAAGTCCATGATTAGTGTTCACCAAAAGTTACCTTATTAGTATCATTAAACTGTTATTGGACTGTGAAAGGATTAACTTTTGATGGAAGGCTATCTGACCTTAGCTTTATCTATGCTTAACCCGTTGAGGACGGGCTGATTTTGCCACAACACCCATTTCCCATCTAGACACTTGCCCGAGTATACTCGGGACTCATCCTCAACGGGTTAAGTGTGGATGGTCACCCATGTAGCATACAAGTATATAAAATCAATATTTTGAGAAACAGAATGCATTGCATTGTTTCAATACTGACCAGCATAAATGTGAAACCACCCGCCCACCTGTCTGAGTATTAAACTCGCCCCAGTTGGGGGGGGGGGGGGGGGGGGGGGGGGGGGGGGAGGGGAGAGGGAGTAATGTGACACCATGTATACATTTTACACGTAAAGTACAATTGCACTACATGTTCAAATTGACCTCGATAGAGTAAACTCATTTGACAAAGGACAGAAGTCTCATTTAAATCAGATTTATGTAAATAGTGAAAAGATAGAGAAAAAGAAAATCTATTGGAGATATTATTCCACACATTTTTATTTTACAAGGGCAGTCAAGGAGCATATGACTTACCTCCTTCAGAAGTAGCTATAATGGTAGAGAGAATAATAGTTTTTGTTAAAGTGAAGTATGGAAGTATGGAATTCTCTCTCTGCATGTTTTCTTAATGTTTGCTCAACTTCTGTAACATCATGAATTGTTGTAGCTTTCTTACACTGCCATGACAATACGTGGATTTAACTGAAATTTTTGAAAATTTATAGCTTTTGAACGTATTGTTTCATTTTCTTCAAAATTATGTGATGTGTTCTAATTTTTCCGCAATCCTTGAATCCACATAGGGCGTACTGTAATATAGGATATTTTTTATGCTCGGCCAATTTCCTGTGTTTATATATCTGGGGATTTTAGACATCAAGTAGTGGAACATATGACGGGCAAAAATATTTGCTTGATTTTATTTTCATGCTGGTTTCTGGTTACATGACATGCATGAAAAATATCCACACTGCAAAAATGCCTTTTACAGTTCTTATTTTTTGTTAAAATACCTTTAAGCGTTACAAGATGACAGACATTCCCTGAGAAGTAACAGACTTTATAGTTTTCTGACACTAATCGATTGAAGTGGTTTCAAATCTCTTTGAATACTAGAATTAATCTTCATTTCCAATGATGTGTAAAAAGTACATTTGAAGATGAGAGCAATTCTCTTCTCTGATTATTGTGTTCATTTTCATCTGATACTACTGGTCACATCATATGCTACTGACATTATTTTTCTACATTACTCTGGTTAAGCAACTGTCGGAGGCTTGCAATGAGAATTGATGATTAAAGATGAACATTCCTGGCTTAATGAGGGCTGTCAACAGCCAGATTTTGAATGAGAAAATTAGCCAGTTGCAAATGGCAGTAAGCTGCAGAAATTAAAACCTTAATATCCCGCATCCCATCAGAAAATGAGGACAAAACGGTACATTTTTTTCCCCGTGGAATGATTGAAGGCCTGTTTGCAGCGGCATGCAAATCAAGTGCAAAGGATGAAAATGTCCCCCCAAAAAAGAGAGCAAAATTCAACATTTGGGCGGGGTTTCTCTGAACATGTCTCGACAATGGAGCCGCAAACCGTCCAGCATTCTCGGCTAAGGGTTTTATTAAGTCAGACGTCACATTTGGATTTTTACCCACAAAACATAATCTAAATGTTTGTGAGAATGTCTCGGCCAATATACACAAAGTGGGCAAACACTTTGCAGATAGGTTGAGAAATGAGTGGAACCAACTTCGTTGATTTTTGTGAGATACATGTGAGACATTCTCCAATTTGTCAAAACATGTTTAGGGTTTCATAGATATTTTGTGAACATCTCGCACCCCTTCGTATTCCACATTTTTCAGAAGAAATCCCAAGCGAATCACAACCATGGATGCTGGAAACGTTTGCTAGAAATTTGGAAAATTTTTGAAATTTCCGCCGAACGTAAAACTTGAAAACAGACCCGAAGCAGAGATGAGCATGCTTGATCGGAGACTAGCAGCCAATATACACAAAGTGTGATATGTTTACCCATACGCTTGACATGCAGAGCACAGTTAGGAGCATCTAGGGATTAATTAACTGACATTGTCTGCAGTGTATTCTCATTCAGCAGGATTGCACCTGTCAAAACGGATTTCAAGACGCATGGATCCCCCATGGAAATTGACATTTTCATACGCCAGACATGAAAAAGAGATAAGAAAGAAAGAAAGACGAACCAAAAAAGTCTGCCTTTTTACTCTGACTCATACCAGACACGGCAGTATTGGGTTCTTTAGACTCTGGGGAAAATTACAACCGAAAAGGGAGTATGAAATCGTGGATCTATCTGTGTAAAGACGAATTATATGAACTCTGATGATCCCATGATTGTTCTTTTTTTTTTCCTTCTTAGATTATCAAAAGAAGGTTAGAAGTTTAGTATGGCTGTGTGACTTGCTGTGGTTATATTTGAAATAATGTTGATATGCAAGATAAGCAGTGCTTTTGTGGGGGAGAACAGATTATTTTTTAAGTAGTTTTCTTCTTTTTTTTTCCTGTAAATATGACCATGTTATGAATACCACAGATAAAGAAGATATGTATAGGCCTACCAATCATGCTGAGAACTACAGACTCCAAGGAAATACTAATCGAAAGACAAATAATTCCATGATGAAATTGTAGATTCCTGCCAGTGGTATTTGTATGTTAGTTTGATATCAAAAACTGTCATGAAATTGTGAGTGTTGTCAAAATTTAGAATAATGTTACATTGAAACATAAAATTGATATTTAGTAATATTGAAAATATTATATTCAAGTCGTATAGTTATCATCACACTGTACTGTTATATAAAAATGTAATGTCCATTTCTCTCTTGTTTCATTCAAAAGTCAACAACTAAAACAAAAACTGTCTTTAACATCTATACCCATACTCTTTATGATAGATTTCTATACTACAGTACTATACAATGCCATTTTTTGGTAATGATGATGATTTTTATTTTAAAATTCTTACACTGTATTTTGTTCCCGAGTATGCGTAGCTACATTTCATATTATGATACAATGAACAGAGTCCAAGGAACGGTCCTTGACATCTATATACTCCAGACCTTAATCAGAGGGCAGTGTATGAAGTGAGGTAGAACACAGACCCATCACATTATTCTCTGAATAACTGCTCCCCACCCACTCTTCTTTGAAAAATAATATAGGAAGATACACTGTATGCTATTCATGACAAATGCCCCTTTCAGAGAACACAGGCATAAAAGCCCATATGCAGCTGAAATGACATGAACTCTTGATAACGTCGTAGAATCCCATTCATACATGAATCATCATGCCAACATTGTATGTCGCTATATTGTACGTTGTCATATGACAGAGAGCCAGCATACTGGTTAGGGCTGTGACTTACGATAATGCTGACATTCTATGACATTTAGGCCTCTTTATATCCAGATCGGATCTGGATGAAGGGCGGAAAAGTGGGCCAAAGATGCATGGTAAAGTTCACCGGAGAACTGACATTTACAAAATGCCTTGCATCTGTGTACACGTGGACTGTTGTGATATATGTTTGTTTGTGAATATGCATATACCCAAGCTCATTTACATACCAGTCTCTTCGTTTTGTGGGAGGCGATAGTCAAGTACCAGTCATGTGCTGCTGGTTCTCTCGTCTTCACTAGTTTACCGCTTTCTTGCGCATGTAATACTATAAAGTGAAAGCCCCTTATTTGGCATCGATTTCTTTTATTGAAATCATTTGGCAAAGCGGGTTTCAATTCAATTCAATTTTATTGACTGACTTTTTGGAGTAGACTTATCATGGAGAAGTAGGCCAAACCCTGCCCAGTCCCAAACAGTCAAAATCATGTTAGCATGTCTACCATAGCGAAGAGCACATTATATCTTTTAAACTATCAATCAAGACAATAAATGACCAAGAATGGAAGCCATATGATTGTAGTCATGAAGACATTGGAAAACAGACCAAAATTATAAAAAAAAAGAATGTGTATATGATATGCATATGATTATGTAACATGTTTGCCTCACTTTGTTGCTTCGATCATTATCATGAATTTGTTTGTACACTGGTAACTGCACTTCCCTATAACATGTGCTACATACAACATGAAAAAACAACAACACAGTAGCAACACTCTGTTCAAAGGGTATTCAAGTAGATATGTATTAATCTGCAATCCACAGAGAATAGCTTAATGAAAGTTGCACTACACTGATTTCTTTAGGACTTATCCTGAACCAACAGCATAAACAAGAAAATGAAATGCCTATGAGAGCAATTTGTCAGCATCCCGATAGAACGACGAAATTCTGCTGATGCTTGAGAAATCATACGACTCCCCCTGGAGTAACAAATGAGCACCATCAATTACGGTGTTGTTGTTGTTGTTGATGTGGTTGTCACTGTCTTTATTATTGATTAGCATCCTGCAAATGTAGACTCTCCGATTTGCTACGCACGCACCATTTTTCATCTCACAGGAATTTTATCTAACAGACAACAAAATTCTTCAGGTGGGTCATCCGTCATACGAAATACGAGAGGCGGGATGGATGTTTGTGCGCCGGAGCTCATCATGTGGAGACGATGCTAAGAGAGCTCTTTCCTTCGGCTGCCATGCAGTCTGTTTGAGTTCGTGATGATTGTTGAAATTTTGCCTCCCGGACCAGAAAAAAAAAAAATGTCGTTGAAATTGAGGATGGAATGGTCACTTGTGCTTTAAAACCTTGTGAACACACCTGCTTTGCCTGTAGGTAAACACTGCGTGAAATATACTTGGACGGAATTATATTGACTATGCATGCAGGCTCTTCATCTCTCACACTCCATCTCTCTCTCTCTCCACCCCCCCCCCCCCCCGCCCTTTCTCTCTTTCTGTCGTCTTTCCCACACCATTATGTATTGGTGATATATAGTGTGGTATTCCACAATGTAGTATGCATTACAGCCACATCCCAAGCTACAGGTTTCTGACTGTTACAATGCATAATATATAATGAATATTACATACTCCTGTCGTAAATGAATTTGACAACAACAACAAAACATAACCGTTTTGAATATCATTACAGAATTTGATGCTAGATAATGTGAAAATGTTTAAAAGTTCTATTAATGTCTTATTCGTGTCATTTTCACTTAGATTCCCCTATTCTGTCATTCAGAATAACTCTGTCTTTCTAGTGAATTCTTAATGAAACGTTCTCACATGTGCACATGTACACTTGTACGTTTTTGCTTTTTTCCATCATATAGCGGCTTTAAAGAGATCCAGTTTACAAAGATACAGAAGGTGATCCGAGAGGATACTCGGATCACCTAATTAGTATGAGAGACTGTTCTAGCATATAACTGCTATTAAACATTGGGTACCCTCCTAATTAAACCCTATGTGTATTTTGAATGCTGATTGGCATAGAAATCCCCATAGCAGTGTATACACTGTCCAAGGTCCCTGATACAGAAAGAGTTAATGAGAAAAACAGTCAAAGCTTGAAACACCAAGTAGATTGCATTTTAATTCGTGCTAGAAAATCTAAAACATCAGTCCTCGCACCGTGAAATTGAAATACTCGCCCCCGCAAAAGGCGTGTCTCCGCAGTTTAAAGGTCTTCACCTTTTTGATATTATTCAGTGCAAGAAGGGCACTAGCTTGCCAGATTTGCCACTGCATTAATGGCCTTTTGGTTCTCAATAGATGGCACGGCACGATCCTCTAGTACACGGCAAACACTACGGTGAGTAAGAGTGTCTGACGGTTCCCTGATTGATTGCTGCTTCAGGAGCTATCCATCCTTGTTGACCGCGCCACTTTTTCCTCTTTCTCTCTCGTCATGTCCATGTCACCACCGGTCAGTCTTGGTCATTCCTTCTCCTTCTCATCTTCTGCCTCCACCCCTCTCCCTCCCCCTTCCCCTTCCCCTTCTCTTTCTCTTTCTGTTTCTTTTCTTTTGTTTTTTTCTAGCACTGTAGCTGTATACAGGAGTAACACTGCAGTTATTTGCAGCTTAAAATGATGTTTTAACCATTGAGAACAGACTGATTTTGCTACAACACGCATTTCCCATAGACACCTGTCTGAGTACATATGTATACTCGGGACTGGTCCTCAACGGGTTAATGATGAGGACACATTTAAAGGTTCCTCCTCCTTCTCCTTACCACACTCTACCACTTCATACTTGTACAAATCTTATTTCTAAAAGTCGGTTACAGCTGGAAAAAGGCATGATTATGAGATTACTTTAGGAGCTAAAAGGTGCAGGAATGTTGTATGGTAAATGTTATGCCTCAACAGTGACAGTCAACATTTTTCTTCCTCTGTTTTTTATGCCAAGCAAGTGGAATTCCCTAGGTGATACAAATGTCTTGACAGAGTAAAATTTGATTTTTTTTTTTTCCGGGGGGATGTTTAAATTTTGTCACCAATGTCTGCTCTTTGTGTACTATTCTATTAGAATGTGTATACTGTAAAAGTGGTTATTTTCACATGATTAATTTTTCATGCTCAGGTAGGTAAGATAATCGTTGCTTGTTTTAATTCCATGGAATCAAGGCATTAACTACAGAAACATATGACATGCAAGAATATGCATGTCCTTTTATTTCTGCGCTAGTTTCTGGTTGCGCGAAATGTACAAAAATTTCAGCACTCTGAAAATGTCCACTTTTACAGTAATGTCAAGACAGTAGAGTGAAGACAACGAACCAAGCAGCCTTGATTTTATATGGCAATAATTTTGTCCTCATTATTATGCAAATGGTGCTATTCAGCAGTATTTAGCAGGTAATCATAGTTCTCCAGTCATCTACCCCATTATATCTCTATCGATGATATTGAGTTGAGAAGCCTAACAACCTTAATATTGAATGAGTTGTTTATCAGTTGACGTCAGTGAAGAATAATCAATAAACAATTCACAATTCTGATGAACTTAACTTGTTTTTATTGTCCCAACTGCATGGGTGTTTGGAGGAGGTGGGGGGGGGGTGTAGGGGACTTTGGGTTAATAATAATATGTAAAATTGAAGCAGGGAGGTGAGCTTCTGGTTGAAGCAAGGGAAAATATTTGATGTCATTTTCCAGATGTTTAAGCGAGTGCACCACACAGAGTCATCACAAATTACGTTCACATTTGAATTACTACAGTAATATGATGACACCATTTTCATTGGCCAAATTCCATGGTTATAAGATGCCATGGTAATCCACTTAGTACGATCTTCTTCGCAAAATGCCATGGTATTTCTGGTAAACATTGTGCATGTGCATATCTCCCGCAGGAAAACACACAAAGTGTGTCTGGCCATGTGAGAATTAACACACCGCTGTATGATCAACAGTATTTTGCGAAATGATTCACATATAATCTTGCTTGCATATTTTGTACAAAGTTTAGATCACACATGATAAATGTACCACCTCAAATCCCATGGTTTTCACAATTTATTTCGCAGTGTATTTCACGTTGTGTTTGCATCCAATGTGAATGCAACTACTGCCGCGTCACCACCGATGTAGGCTAGTTGACTGTAATCACTTTATAACCCCTCACAGCCCAATTGTAACTGGCCAAAACTGCACACTAAACTGGGTGTGCTCCCTCAGGTAGAGGCAGGAGAAAGTATCGGTTCCAGAAACTTTCCCACAAAATTGTATTTATAGGACAGTGTGTCAGTAGTAGGTGAGAAAGCTGGCTAGAGTTTCACCTTAGGGACACATTGTTGACCTTTACAAATGTATGTATAATCTCCAGTGGCAGTGGATTATACAGGTTGAGTCAACAAACATGTACAATATCATTGTAGATAGGAGTGTGGATGTGTGTGTTTGTGTGTGTGTGTCTGTCTGTCTGTCTGTCTGTCTGTCTGTCTGTCTGTCTGTGTATTTGTTTGTTTCATCATTATTTCATCATCAAACCCTGCTGCTCAGTATTATGATGTGATTAAAGTGACCACCTTCCCTATATCATTAGTAGATGTTGACAGGTTGAAAGAAATTTCCAGGAGCATAAGGGTTTTGCAAAGTCCAGTGTAGAATGAAATTAAAAAAAAAAGAATAAGAGAGAATGCATCCACAAACAAACACAAATACCTCAAAGGGAAACAGAGAAAGCAACCAAACAACAAACAAACAAACAAACAGACCGTGCATGCTTTAAACCTGCCAGCATGGATGTTACTGCTTTGGTCAATGTTATGATTACAATTACATGTACCTTTTCTTCATAGGATTCATCTTTGGGTAATTGCTATCATATGGGGAAAGCAATTGTCAAAAGTGTGATTGTGTTGTGCTCTTATTCAAACCCAGACAAAGCCTAATTGTCATAAAGCCATTTCCATTAGCATGAATGAGAAATAAAAAGCAAAGTTTTGTAGCCATTTTTTCCCAAATGACTTTATAGCAAACTATTCCAAGGATTAAGTAACTGTGGAGTAATCATGATAAGTTGTTTATATTTAATGTGCAGAGTATCACGGTGTATCCTCATATTTCTTTTTTCTTTCCTCATCCGCTGAAGTTATCATTTACTCATCGCTGTATTATAAGTTGAATGATTTATTCCCACAATCCTTGAAAGTGTAGTTGGGGGAGGGGCTTTTAAGAGCCTTATTGAAGTATTTAAAAAGAATAGAGTGGATATAACCTGCAAGGTAGAGGTAGAAATGGATACCCATTGTCAAAATAGTTTCCACTGTCCACTCTTTTTCATCCGCTTGATCGTACACATGACTTGCCTCGTTTCCATGGCAACACAAGTGGCAGTCACTGATGGGTAGGTTTCCTCCAGGATTTATTCATGTAGCTGGAATGGAATGAAAAAAGAAATGGAATGAGACTGGAAAACAGAATTCTATTTTGTTGAAATGAGAGACTTCCCAAATAGCATAGTTACGTGTAGGAGAGTGGGTCTGTTTATGCAGACTATGTGACTTATCCATCAGCACCAAAACTGGCTCATTAGCAAAGCCATTAGTGTCATTTTACTGGTGCTGAAAATATGTTGTCTGAAAATCTGGGTGAAGTGTCCATGAGAACATATGGAACAATGTAAAGGTGTAGTCTCTTTCCACAGACATGTCTTAGAGGATCCACACCCATGGGATTGCATAAAGTTCAATGTACTATACCACTTTTCCTTTCTCCACATTTATACTTTCTAGCAGTCGCAAAAAAAAAATGTAAAAAGCACAAACAAAAAGGTTTCAGATGGAATTATGATATGACAAGATGTTCAGAAACATCAAAATAAATTAGTGACATTTATCAACAAATAGGGCAAAAATCTTAACTACTGCATAATGTATGACTAGATTGCTGTACTCAAATGTTTTGCATGTTTTGACATCCGCTCCATTTGCTTTTAATCTAAACTTTCTTCTTTCTTTAAATCTGTCTCGTGATTGAGATAATCTTCTCTGTAATCAACACACACCTTGCATATTTGAGGGTTTTTTTAACATACGAATTTTGACAATGAGAAAAATAAAATTATACTTGAATTGAAAGCCAGTGATAATGACATTTGATTCAAACTTTGGGCTGAACAGTTGCACAATATGAAATCTCTTCTCTGTAACACTATGAATGTCTGGAGGCTTTAGACTAGTTATTAGGAAGAGAATTAATGGGGCAACAATTTGTTGATGCTTGCACTGTGCGTTAAGTCATTTATGGGCCGTGCTACGTAACTACCCATGGAGTAATGCCTTCGTTGATGCCAAAAATCTTGTGTTCAACTAAAAAGGGCATCTAGTATGGAGATATTAGTCTATATCTGTCCCAGTAGTGATGGGGATCTACAGTAATTAGAGAAGGATAACATGGGATAGATTCCACATCAGCTGTGCAGAACTTCTTGTTTGTTGGTTCTCCACAGGACATTTACTGCAGAAATGCATACACAACTGTATTTTTGGAAAGTGCTATTTTTACTGATGATTTAGTAGGTCCCATCTGATATTGGTTATACTGTTTTCATATGGATTTAGGCTCGAGGTAAGGGGACACACTGTGTTTTTCTTCCTTAGGTTTAGTTGCTTGTGTGTGAGTGAAAGATTGTGATAGGTATATATGCAGTATACAGAAACCTAATGGGGGGGGGGGGGTAGTGGTGAAAAAAAAGGAGAAAATAAGCAAATTGCACAATTTCTTCAGATTTTACATGTACCAGATGCCACAAATCACTCGTCATGCTGTTTGGGCAGTTGAAACGCTTGAAGATCAAAATAAGTATTCAGGTAATCCAGTGGTTAAGATGACATTTTCATGATCGTATTAAAATACATGCTCATACTCCTACACAAACACACGCACACATATGTTATTTGATCGTCCCACATACCAAACTCCACACGGTCTTATCAGCCAGTTCATTGAAATTCCTCACAGGTATAGAGGCAAGTGTGGGCATATCAATCATGCTTAGCAGATTATGCTTGCTGTTTCTTGTTTTTGTCATCCACACATGATCAGAGATGAAATTCAAATCTGAAATTTCCTTAGGTGGCAGCATTTAGTGTCCTAAATAATCCTAATTGGAAATTCAAGTTCCTGTAGCCACATACCCCCACATACCTAATAAACAGTTAGTGGGCAGCAGTAGTTATTTATAACGATTACAATCATACTTTTTTGAGAAATGATGTCAGCTCCATAGATGCTGTATGAAGTGTTGTTTATCCAATCTCCCTTACCCATTTTTTTTTTTTTTTTTTTTTGGGGGGGGGGGGTTGTTTGGAAAACCTGTCTTTCAAATAAAAAGTTTCTTGCATATTGCAAATGCATAGACGGTGTATGCTCCTCTACACAAGATCGTACAACTTAACACAAGGCTTTCAAGTACAAAACGCAAGTCACCACTGGGTGATGGTCTAATTGTGCAGACTCTACACCCACGAGAGTTAACACAATACATATCAGCAAGCCAATCGACCTATTTTTCTTTGTTTTGTTGTTATTTTTTTTGTATACAACCAAGAAATTAAGTAGATATTGATTGTATGCTCGGTATGTATAGCAGTTGCACTGTAGATAACGATGTGATGTAGAATGAAGTGCTGTGAAACGACTAAATGATTTGTAAGATTTGCACAATTATTCAAATGTTTTATTATCATATTGTATTGTATTCTTTTTTTCTACTGCAGTTTGCATACATGGATACTCTATAGATTGCAATTTCCTTCTTTGTAATGACAGACCCCAATATTGTAAAGATGTATATATGTCATGTAGTGTCATTTTCAAGAATTAGCACTTTCTTGAAGATGCGAACCACATTTCCGTCGTCCTGAAAAAAAAAATAGAAATGGATGGTCAGGGCAAGCTAGAAGACCAGGGGAGTGAACATAGCCCATGATTTCTTGGTCAAAAGTTTGGTCTAATAGTTAGCTTTTTGCCAAAAAATACTCATACTAGGTTTATGTCTTTTTTATATGTATTTATACATGTATATGAGCATGAAAAAATAAGCAAAAGTTTGAGATATTTCAGTGTGCAGGTGATTTTCCAATATTTGTGACTGTAAGGTATGAAGTGTAAGACTAGTCCCCATATTGATGATATCCTTCAATATGTCTCCTGGTTACACTGCTCCGTATCTCAAAGTATTTTAGCCATCTTTTTCTCCATCAACCTCTAATGACATGCTTCTTCCTTGCTTGTCGTTGTACTGTTGTTCAGAGTTTTGCCATTGTGTCTGAGTATTCTTTTATCATGTCTAATCACCTTTGTTTATTTCTTGACTTTTGTGCATCACAGAAATTCCACATAATGATGACATTCAGGAGAAAATTCTGGACTTTATCAGCAAACGAGATGGAGGTAAGTGCAGTTTTCCTAGTCCTTTAGGATACACTGTATCACTTGCTCGTTTAAGTGCTACAATACCATGCCAGTTCCAAGAGATTTTTTTTTTTGGGGGGGGGGATTTATCTATCAAACATAATTTACTAAGGATATGAATTATGCCATGTAGCAATATGATAAACAATGCTATGTAGTGCATAAAGAGTCTGATTGAGGGCATATATCACATTCAGAGCAAAATTAAAATAGTCAAACATTGGAGCTACAATATGTATAATGATTACTTCTTGAAATTTCATTGAACTTATTACTGTTCCTCAGTAAAAAGAAAAAAAAATATTATAGGTTTACAGTTTTCTCATTTTACATAACATAGTTTTAGACTGAAGGAACTGCAGCTTTCTAAAGTAATTTTGAGCACCAAATGCTTGGGCATTACATGTGAAAGGTTGAGCTGAGCAACAGCCCACTAGAACCATGAGATGGAGCCTATGCAGGGTGTTTTATATACATGGTCATTCTAGAATCTGGTATGGATTGTGTTTTAACTGATTGTCCATACACATGTATCACCACTCCCCAACAATCAAACTGTGCACACGCGAGTACTTCCCGTGTGAATCAGCGCTACAACGTAGCCCACTTCACTGCAGCTGGTGTGTTGATTCTGACGTCCCAGTGGAGGTTTCTTCCTAATTTAACCATGAACTATCGCTGTCCTCACGTTTTCCCTAGCAGTAACCAAACGTGAAATGAGCTCATATTTGGAGGGGAACGTGTAAGCATTAATCCCTCCCGTATCAATTCATGATGGAGTTAATGTTATTAAGGTAGCATGTTAATCCACTCTGCTCTGAAATCTGCCAAGGACGTAGCTTGTTTGGAGGCCAGCTAATCACACTAATGGTAGTCAGGTATATACTAAGAATCCATTTACCTTCTAGCTGTTTATTATTTCAAAACAGATGTATTTAAGACTGCAATTTTTCATGGACTTGCCATTTCATATACTGTATACGGCATACATTTCACAAGGTTTTTGTTTTCACAAATTTCGCAACACAGGTGCCTTTTGCACATTAAAAAACACACAATATTAGTAACTCTGATCATGCCGTGAATTTGATGTGCATACATTGTATGTGCACACTTCTCCAGTCATATGTCTGTATTCCACAGTTGGTATGATGATTTGATGTTCATTTGTGACATTGTTAGGAAGTCCTGATTTGCAAAAAAAAATAGACTCGCTAAATAAGTATTCAGTAGGTTTTTCAGAACCAAAGAGAAAAGGGTCATGGGTATGTTGTGAGTGTGTGTTTGTTGGTGTGTGTGTGAGTTTGTGGTTTTTATGTGCTTTGGGTCAGGTACAAGGTGTATGTTTTGGAGTGGATCATGAATGCATGCATATGTTGACCTCAAATACTCCTTACATATATACAATATGAACTTAGCTCTCCTCTCTCTGTCCATACGTTGATAGATAGATGAATATGCATGTCTCTTTCTTTCTCTTGCTCTGTCTATGTATATATCTATCTCTCTGTCTCTTTCTATCTATTTATCTATCTATCTATTTATCTATCTATTTATCTATATATATCTATCTATATGCATTATATGCATTGAAAGTTTTTGTTTTGTTTTTTTTTCACAAAGTATTTGATAATTTATAACAAAAAAGTATTGCAGAGGGATTCTAATATATGCTGATAAACATAGTCAGATACAGTTTGTGGCTAAAAGGTCTCAGAAATAAATATATTTTTGTTTCTCTGTAAATAAATACATGCAGCCAAGCCAGTCCCTATCTGCCCCCCCCCCCCCAAAAAAAAAAAAAGAACACCCACAAGATTTAAGAGAATCAGGATGATTGACCTTTATGGCTTGTCAGCCTTAGGGAAAATTTTTTCTACTCTTAGACTGGATGACTGAAACAATTTGGTAAAGATGGATAACCCTTCACTTTGATAGATAGGTTTAAACATGTTTTAGGAAGATATTGATTGCAAAGACAATTAATCACCATTTTTATAGTTTTTTTAAAATCCAAAATGAGGTCTTCATAAAATACAGAAAATGAAATCTTTTCAATGATACTGCACTTGTTATAAAACAAGAAATATTATTGAATATATCATTAAAATTATCTCATATATCTTAATCATATTCTTTGTTTTTCAGAAGCTTCCATCTCATATCTCATCTTGATAAAAATGGGTATATATGTATTTTTTTGCATGTAAACTCTTCATATGTTAGCAAGCTGTAGAAGAGTAAAAGGTAAATAATTTGGAGTCAGTGAAGGATATATACATTTTTAGCTGTAGTACACTCTAAATTGGTTGGATTAAAAAGTCGTCTAATAGACCATGAGGAGGGACAAATGCAAATAAGATTATTAATTTCAAATCTAATGGATTTAATTTCTAAATCAATTAGACTAAAAATTGTAATCTTATGTAGATTTGTCCATCCTCATGGTCTTACTAGATTACTTTTTAATCCAACAATTTTAGAATGTAATTAAATTTTGGACCTTTTGACAATGTGTCATAAGACTGCCACAGAAAAACTGTATATGTGTGAGTGTTTATTCTTGCTCGAAGTGAATTTAACTCATAAAGAATATCTGTTCCTGCTCCCAGACAATATGAGAAATGTTATCAGTTTGCCCAAGCAGAAGAGAATGAAGCGGCAGTACGTGTTGGTTGGAAAAGTGAGGAGCTGTGTATGACTCAGTGCATGCAGGATGATGTGATTATCTCATATCTTCCATGGTCTGTCATTGCCAAATTGATCTCTTCTGATACTTATCACTCAACTCTGCTTTCGAGGCAAAGCGGCCAAGATTGGGGCCAGAGGATGTATATGTACACATCCCTTGCTGTGTTTTGTTTATGTCTGCCTGTGATTCCTTAGATTTGGGTTGTCTCCAAACGACCTTGTTTGTTTGTTTGTGTGTGTTTTTAATGAGTATATAGATTGTGATCACATACATTGTCAACTGAGGTAGCTGCTCACTAAATAACCTGCTGTGAGATATTCAGTGTAACTGAAATTGACTTCTGAAAGATTAGCCAAGATTTTCTTCATCATTTGCTTCGTATAGTGTCTTTGAACTTTCATTGATCTAAAATTAATATGCACATAAAATGTGAAAATTATATCAAATGAAATGAGTGCATTGAAGGTGGTAGCTCAACTGAAGAGTATTATAATTTCTTTTTCTAGCAAGATTATTTGAAAGTTATTGTGGCACAGTGTCCCAACTCTTGTCATTTTCATGTTTTCAGCTGTAAATGATCTTATTTTGTGTATCAGGGCGATTACCCCATGGCTAAATACTGGTAAGTTGTAACGTTAGTGTAAAGATTAGGGTTAGGTTCATGGCCGGCGGAAGGGGGGGGGGAGGGGCCAGGGGGGCTTGCCCCCCCCCCCCTCCCCACCCCACTTTTTGTGCACCATACAAGGAAATACATAAGGTGTCATCACTTTGGGGCCCCCCCCCCCACTTTTTTTAAACCCAGAAGCACGTAAGTGCCACTAAAAAGAAATAGATAGAGATCTTGAAGTGTGAGTGCGGTAATGTTATGTTTTTCCACTGAAGACCCTTTTTTTTTTTTGCTTGTCAGCTGAAGAAACCCGAAAGTGGAAAGGGAGAAAGGAGCTGAGGATTTTTTTGGTTGTTGTTGCTTTTTTTGTTGTTGCTTTTTAGCTCATGAAACCCAGAAGTGGCCCCCACTTTTGAAAACGTTCTGCCGGCCATGAGGGTTAGGTTAAGGGTTAGAGTTTGGATTAGAGTTAGGATTAGGTTCAGGATAATTGTACGTTAGGGTTAGGGTTAGGGTCAGGGGAAGGGTCCGCGGTATAAATTGCCCAGTTATTTTGATGAGTGGAATTACATACATGTACAAATTTTTTAGTTGTTTTGTTTTGTTTTTGTTTGAGAAACTTTTCATCATGCTGTATGTTGATTAGTTTTGTTCTTTTGTTTTTCAATCTCTGTTAGGTTCAAGGCTTCCTCCGGCCCCCAACCCACCCATAGAGGTTGAGAAACCACCTTCCCTCGACCCAGTCCAGCCAGCTCCTGATGCTGATACCGGTGAGCTCCTGGCTGATGCAGATCCCACTGGAGGAGAGGTTGGAGGTGCTGGTGCTGGTGCTGGTGGTCCGGACCAGGGAGTTGATGAACAACCAAACATAGGGGGCGGTAAGCAACTTTTTCCTTGTCTATATCTTTCATTAAGCTGCATTTACACCATGTTCCCGGTGGCCATGGCAGCCCCATTTGCCAGAAACGCAGTGTGCCGTGGGTAGATGAGACATAATTCTCCTGTTTTTCCCTCTTCGCATTCTAGTCTTGTTTGTTCCGGTCCTCGCCTCGGTGAACATATAGCTATCAGATGCTGTTCTCACAGCGTCTGATCAGGCTAGATTATCAATATTTTCTGTCTTGTCTCGCTACGGACTGCCTACAAGTTTTGTTACGGTCTATTACGTGTTTCATTGTGTTCACCCCGTTTTATCACGGCATACAAAATTTCTCATAACACCTGGACTGCTGTGGCAAATTTTTTGACAGTTTTTTGGGGTTTTTTGGCAATCACGGTCTGCCACGTTAGACAATCCTGTCACACCGCATCATTTCACGTCCATCCCGGTCTTTCCACGGTGGCCTGAAATGGGGCTGCCGTAATTGCCGGGAACATGGCATAAATGCAGCTTTACCTGAGCTGCCTTCCGCCACCTAGCTGTTAGCTATGAATAGAGATTCAAGATACAAGAGCAGTGGAAGTTATCTCGCTCTCAATAAAGCTCCCGTAAATGGCTCTTTTGTGTGGATGGAGCTTAATTGGTGTGCTAAATACTCGAGTTAAGCAGAATTGCAGCAAATCAGGTGTCCTCTTTGATGCTATGCCAGTAACGCAGTGTGAAACACATCAGTTTTGAGGCTGCTTTCTGAGTTTTCTAGGAAGAAAATGTTCTATTCATTGGACACGCATATATTTTTTCCATTACCTTAAAATGGTTGTGAAATTTTCTTCTCATTTCACAGACATCAAATGCACACCAACATTTTACTAGATTTCACAAGATTTCATCACAAATTGCATACATTGTTCTAACTCAGTGATTGACACCTATCAGATGAGGCAATGTTTAGGAGAAATGAATTGCCTCATTGATGATAATAGCTTTTAACAACTAATCTTTAAAGCCACTATGATTTCCTATCTGTTGTAAAATCTGCTGTTAAGTGCTACAAGGAAATAAAAAAGTCAAAACAAAATAGGTTCATTGCACAATGCTAAATATGAATACATCAAAATCGACAGTCATCGCATATGGGAGCTATTTGATTGTTGTTGTCTTTTTTTTTCTAAGGCCAATTATCTGTGATGTAGCTTTCAGAGTGCAGTGTGCATATGACATTTGAGTGACGAGCAAAAATTTAGATCATGTGTTCCTCCGCAATTGGACTACCTCGCTACTTGACCTAGATCCAGTCGGCCAAGATGATGTGTCACCACGGTTACCGCTCAGGGGAACAGATGGTCCACCTTGGCGCGGTACTTGAGCCACTTGTTATATTTTGAAATTTACAGGCTGCTGAGCTGAAGGAAAATTAGGGAAAACGTGACGGCAATCGCAAGGCTTTAATAAGGTTCTCTTTTCAATAGATTGCAAAGGTATTTCTTATGTGTGTTTTTTTTGTTGCGCTGAGATTGATAAATGACGTTTGAATGGAGCTCCGCCTGCTTTAAAAATGTAAGACAGGTTGAAAAAAAAAACCACCAGCCTTCAAGATATGCTGCTTGGGAACTTTTTTTTAACGTATACCAGTTGTAGGTGTTCTGTGTTGGTCTATCCTCACCAATCATGGTATTGTAGAGATAGTGCAGTGACAGCATGGAGTAGTGTTGGCTACCTCGGGCCAACAATGCAATCTGTGTGTGCTTAGTATCAAATTGTGGGAATGCTCGTGACATTTGGCTCATATCCATGGCAACCGCATCCCAGGAGATGCTTCTCATCCAATGTTTCATTGGACTCACTGTGTTTGTGAGACGTGAATCCAGTTGTGCACCACACGGGGAAGTAATTTTAAGTCAATAACAAAAGCATTTAAAGAGTATCAAATTTTTTGAAATGTAGATGCACAGCAAAATTTATAAGAGGAAAACACAAAATATTAAATTCTCGTGATCCTTTTTCAGGCTTTTAAAAGATCACAGAACATCTTCAAGATTGAGTTTGTAAAGTATCTTCACGATTGAATTTGTAGATATACAAAATCCTAAAACCTTAATGTTTCATTAAAGTTATCATAATCAATATGTGCACATTTGCAAACAGCTGGACTTACCTAAAAAGATTCAAATTGAAATGGTATTCCTTTGTTGAGTTGATTTTGATGTCGATAAAGAATCAAATAAGCAGAATGATTACAGTGTTAGAAAAATCCAACATGATATGACACAGTTAAAGAAATTTTGCATACATGATTCTATGAAATAATGAAATTTTTATTTCATAAGAACATGCTGCTCTTTCTCCTGCTAGCTGTTTGTCTACCACTCCACCTGGTTTCTCCTGCTTAAAATAAAGCTTTCAACTCAATTCAGTTCAATTTTAGTCTTATCATAAAACGGCAAATAAAAATCTAAAGACTAACTGTATTTTGATTTACATCAAATTTGACGACAAAATAATTCAACTTTACTGCAGAGAGACACAAAGAAGGAAATACACCAAACTAACACTACACAATAAATAATTCATATTGACCCTCTTCCCCCACCACCCCCCCCCCCAAAAAAAAAAGAATACCTCACTATATTATAATGAGATTGTCATAGAAATTAATAGCACCAATTCTATCAACAGAAAAACTGCATTTGACAGCAGGGAAATTGCACATACCCTCACAAAATGTGTTATAATTCAATATACTTATGTGTTATTCACACATTAAAACTCTTTAAATATTTTCTAATGAATAAATGTGCATTGCGTCAAAATACCAACTTAAAAGTGAATGTAATAATACACAAATATCTAACTTAATTTCAACCAGCTGCTGATTGATTAAAGTTATGGAAGAGAATGAAAAACCAGACATGATATATACATTGTAAGGCAAACATCTTAAAGGGATGGTATAGTATTGATGGAGATGAGGATTGGGCTTTAAACTTTTTGAAAGATACTATTAAAGAAACCACATATGAAATAGTACAGAGCATACCATTCTAAGAGGAATTCAAAGTTTATTTGATGAAAATCGGTTTTGGAATTGCTGAGACATCCAAAACAAGGTAAAACAAAGTGATCCTAATAAAAGTTGGGTCCCACCTTTTATTACAATCGCTCTGTCTTGGAAATCTCAGCCATTTCAAAACCAATTTTCATCAAATAAACATTGATATCCTCTTGGACTTACATGCTCTTCTACATTTCATGAGAGGTTTCATGTTATCTCACCCAAAAAATGTTAGAAACTTAAAGTTAGGTCTCAACCAAAACTATACCTTCCCTTTAATGTGCAAAGGCACCAAATCAAGGCTTCCAGTATTGAAAGAGAGAGAGAGACAGCAAAAAAAAAAAGAAAAAAATCTCCTGCCAAACTTCAGTTGTGGCACATATCTTGAAAAATAAAGCTAGGATAGTAGTACCAGAGAGCATTATAAGCCTAGAACTTTAAGGGCCCTTCAGTGGACCCTGGACCTGGGCCGCAAGGGACTTCACGCTAAGCTCTCTTGATATGCACCATGCACGCAATATACTGTGAGTGCAATCAAATTCCTCAGTTTGCTGGGGGCCCAGGCAGGATGTTTCCAGGGGTAAAGTCTCTGCTAATGTTTTATGTTTGGTTTATGAGACATCACTCAGTGTACTGGAAACCGTGGGAAAGCGTCTTAATACCATGAGCTTTAGCAGCGCATATTTCCACAAGATGAAAACTAGATCACATCAAAGTGAAGCGGCACCAGTTTAGCAGCAGGATGGAGGTTAACACTGTACAACACATACTCCAAATCCCTGCATCCCAAATACCATCATGAGGATTTCTATATTGTGGGAATTCAAAGATTGATGTTAACTTTGGGTTTTGCTGTTACAGAGAACTGCATTTGTACCTGTGTGCCATATTAGGGAGCTTTAGATTTTGATGCACAGACGTTTGAGACGACGCTTGCGCTGGACGTTCTCCCCTCCCCTGCGTCGTGCTGAAAAGTAGCTTTAGATTACGCTGGGACGCAACATATAAAGAATAAAATCGCGCCCCATATGATTGGTGCTGAAGTAGCTCTCTACGTTGCAGACTGTGCGGACGTAAAAATAGCCCGGTGCGCGTAGTGAAAAAATAGATCGACTTGACGCGCGCTTCTGCGCACGCTCAAAACATGTTTTTTTCCCTCTGAACGTCCATGTGTCTAAAATCTAAAGCTCCCTTTGTAAGCTTTGAGAAGAATACACTATACAATTGGCCAGCATTGAATCTTTAAAAAAAATAAATAAATAAAATAAATGTATATATATATATATATATATAATTATATATTTAGATTTGTACGACTTTCTGCTATAAATACAAAATTTCCACTGCATACCAAAAGCCTGTGTGCATAGGAAGTGTGTGACTAAATACCACACTTTCAGCTCACTGCCTTCCTATCGCTTTACTTGTGATCAGGAAGAGTATACTCATGTTTGGGCTCAAAATTTGATTAGAATGGATGGATGGAAGTTGGTGCGTCATTAACGAATCCAGGGTGTGTGAGCATGGAGTGTGAAGTATAATGTCATGCCAGTTTCTAACCATCATATTATGATGTGTCGTCTTGTAAATCATAACCAGCTTTTGCAAACTCTCATGACTTTGCACATCTGTGTCTTGTGTAAAGCCCTCATTCCACTGACCATTGCATCAATGCTCATCTGATCCCCAAATGCAAAAAAAAAAAAAATGTCAGAATTCAGATGAGTTGCGATGAAATCTGATGCGACAAGCTCCAGAGACTCACACCAAGGCTCACCGAGCATGATACCCACAAGCACAACACTCCTAGAACCTGGACTCAAATTAACCTATCCAATGACCGTTTAATCATCGGAAAATCAACAGATTGTCATCGGACATTGGCTGGACTGGACATGCCTGATAGTCGCACAACACAAGTCTAACACACATTGGATTGACTCAACACTTATCAAAAATTGACTTGACACTTATCAGACACTGATTAGCCTTGTGACTGGAAATGACATCCGATGGCAACCTAAGCTTTGGGCTTCGCTCCTTCATTGAATGACCTTGCCTCATCAGATCACACTAGACATGTGTGATACTGACTTAATAGTTGACCAACACAGTCTGATTTATCAGACTGTGATCTGAAACACTTCAATTGGTGGCTGGAAGCAAAAAAAAATGATTCTGACAAATGTCCGGTGAGAAAAAAAGTCTCAGTGGGACAGGATATAACGGAAGGAATCACACTGTTACCAATAATGTTAAATAATGAGGTCTGTCAGCAAACTTGATGATTTCTGGTTCTTTGCTTTTTGCAAATTAAACAAACTTCTATCATTTTTCCATCCTTCCTTGCAGATTTGACCAACTTTGCGGAGAAGGAGGCTCTGGCCAGTGACATCCAAGACTCCAACGCACAGGTAGAAGTGGAACAGACGGAGAACAACAATGGAAGCGTCATTTTACTGGAAGAGTGGCAATTTATTTGTAAGTATCAATGGCAACAAATATGAAGAAAACGGTCTGTAAGCTTGTACGTGTTTGTGTGTGTGTGTGTGTGGGGGGGGGGGGGGGAATAGATGGGAAGATAGATACAGTTGAACCTCTCGTATCCAGACAAGTCGGGACCGGGGCTCATCCGGATAAGGGATTTGGCCGGATACGGGAGACTCAATGCTTTATACATGTACATACATACACATGTACTGATGTAGCCCATTGTAGTACCACATGTAGTAATGTGCATACTGCAACCTTTTCATTGTTACATTTGGGGATGTTTGGGGATGTTAAAGTGACTGAAGGTAAGCAATTTGGAAGGAAATTTGATGTAATATATGTTAATCATGTTGGAAGTAACTTCTGTGTTTGTGTAGGAGTTCTCAAGGAGTTGGGAATCCCCCTTTCCTCCCGTAATTATTTTTTTTTTTAAATCACGGTGAGATTGCGTCCGTATAATAGAGAGATCCGGATAAAGGGAGGCCGGATAAGAGAGGTTCAACTGTATGAAGAAAAAAACCAGTCTGTAGGCTTGTGTGTGTGGGGGGGGGGGGGGGGAAATAGATGGGAAGATTTATAGTTTATCTATTTTTGTTTTTTTCATAGTGATTGCGCCTAGCACTATCAAATCAGACGCCTCTTGATAATCAGTTTAATTTTGATGAAAATCTAATTTTACATATATTGAAAGCAATCAACTGAGATGACACAATATATTGCAAAATATGATCGCAAGCTGCGATACACACTCATAAGGTGGTATAGTAAGAGAGAAAATGAGAAAAAAAATGAGAGAGAGATTAGGATCAGGGAGAAGATTATCATCAGCAATGACAGAGAGATTTATTACTCACAATTACAACACTAGAAAAAAAAAGATGAAATACTAGATGTAGGCTTACAGTTGTAGAATTTTAGAGATCAGATAAAAATAATCACAAGCAAGATTATTATCAGCTATGACAGAAAACTATGTCACAAACAAATGCTGACAATAGGAGTAAGATGTATCATTGTTGCCTTTTATCCAGACAATCATTTCTATGCAAACTCTGTTATTCTCTAGTTAAAGAGGCTCATGTTGCTTATGCTTTAGCGAAGGAAATTTCCTAGCGTTGCAGTTATCAACACCAGGCAAGGTCATGGGTGGGGTATGATGGTATTTTTTAAAAGTTTTAAGTTAAGTATTTTGACTCTAACTTCAAACTTCTTGTGCACATTACAATAACAGAAGTTGCAGATGATCTAAATAAATCTTGCTCAAGGTTTGTTAGGATGTAAATGGTGATGATGGAGAAGAATTTTTTGATAGTATCAGAGGTGCCATGCCAGGGACATTCAGTTCTCTTTGTATTACCGCTATTCCTGATTCTGATGATTGTGCATTTTTACTTATCTAAATTCATTTTTTTTTTTGCATGCACAAAAAATACTGTTTCTCCTGTGGTATCTACATATTCTTTTGGAGATTTAAGACATTGTGTAATTTTCAAATTTCAGAAATAGATTTGATAAAGCTTGTGAATTCCACTATAGTGGGTATGTATACCTCTAAGTGATATTTCAACACCAGCAGACAAATTTGTAACAGATGAAATTCAGGGTTAATGGTGCAATGGAATGCGTGCTGTGTCATGGGCATCTTCCAACTTTGGTCACAAGAGGGCAGCATTCAGTTTGCACCATAGCTGTCACTTCAAGTAAGCTATCATTGGAGGTGTGTCTATCTCAGATCTCTCGTCCAGACTGTTTTGCTCTGTCATATTTATGTTATACAACACTTTCTTATTTGCATGCCATAAGAATATGATGATGATAAAGAGGAATGATCTTTTTTGTTTGTTTGTTTGTTTTTTTACTGGCTGTTTACACTTGGGAGAAAACAATCCACCAGAAACTGTGTCAAGCAATATAATGCTGGAATGAGCTTAGAAACAAAATTCCTATAAAGTAAGCTGAACTCAAACAGACATTGCAGATATTGGTAAGAACTGGCATGTGAAGCAGAAATGAATTAAAGAATGTTTTGAAGAAAAAAATAACAAAGTTAATGGGCAAGTGTCAATTTGCAGTTAATATTCTCTTTCTTCATGTGAAATATCCAATAATTGGTCAAAGTTATTAAAATCTCTTTTAATATTGAGTTAGCATTAGAGTAATAGAATCTCAAGGATGTATGGAATACTGTTTGATAGGTATGGAAAATTTGAGTTTCAATTAATAAGAACTCGTAACCGAACTGATATCTGCAACTAGATGGCATACAACCAAAGCAACTGACAGCTTTCCTGTTTTAATTGTAAAGTTGCTCTTGTGTTTGAGTAGTATGTCTCTATAAAACTGTTTATGTATCCATGATGTATTATTCTGCAGATAGGCATGTATCCTGCTCTTGCATTATATCATTACCTTTCCTATTCTTAGCAAGAAAAAAAATATGGAAAGAAGAGAATGTCGCAGGTACACTGTAGACCTACATAAAAATCAAGAAGTGTGCCTTACATACATTCAGCCATAGAGGGCAGTAGTCCAATTTGGAAATAGAAGTGGTCAACCTGCTAAGGCTTGGGAATAACATATGTTGGCTCTGATGTCCTGTTTCACATGAATAATTGCAAAATTGGGTTTTGCTGGAGAAATATTTGTATGTATGAGAAAACAAAGAAACAAATTATCAAAGTGATGACGATGATGATGATGATGATGATGATGATGATGATGATGATTACAATACAAGTTATGACTATTTTTTCTACTTTTTGGTTTTCTTTTGCTATTCTTTGCAGTGATTGTGGTTGGCTGTGTCGTAGTGGCTATCATTTGCGTGGCAGTGGCCTTCTTCTGCTGGTATAAGTAAGTACATTTTATAATTTGGTCTGTGATGATGTTGAAGACTTTATTTGATTGTTCCTACAGGAGCATAAATTTTTTTCTTACATACTTTGCAGTTTCCCTTTGTATCATTTTCTCTCTCTCTCTCTTTCTCTTTCTATCAATCTATATATTTTTCTACCTACCTACCTACCTATCTATCTATCCATCTATCTACCTATCTGTCTATCTATCTGTCTATCTATCTACCTGCCTATCTATCTATCTATCTACCTATATATCTATCTACCTATCTGTCTATCTATCTATCTATCTACCTACCTATCTGTCTATCTATCTACCTATCTATCTATCTACCTACCCGTCTATCTATCTATCTATTCATCTATCTATCTATTCATCTATCTATCTATTCATCTATCTCCCTACCTATCTATTTATCTATCTGCCTATCTATCAAAATATCTATCTATGCATCTATCTATCTATCTGTTTATCTATCTATTTACCTATTCATCTATCAATCTATCTATTCATCTATCTAGCTACCTACCTATATATCTATATACCTGTCTATCTATAAATCTATTTACCTATCTATCTATCTATCTCTGTCTATCTTTCTATCTACAGGTGTATTTCCTATGGTACTTAAACATTGTTAACCTGTCTGCATGGCTGACTATGTGTCATGTATTCTCTTAACTTGTCATATGTACTGTATTCCATCATAATTTACATGCTAAGTTTTTCAAACAATGTGAACAAGGTTCTTTGTCTCTCTATCTCTCACTCTATGGGTATGCTGTAGGCCATTTGTGCCTCTTATATCAGACTAGAAAGTGATATGATTACGGCCTTGGAGGGAGATTTGACAGAATTGATGATCACTGGGGAGAAAAAAAAAATAATGAGAGAGTTGCCAGTGGATTCTGGTCAGATTGTATGGGGCAGGAGTAGATTCTGGCACAAAACAAAAGATGGCAGAATAAGCCTACACCTTTTTTTCTGTGCGACATAGTGTCCAAATAATCATCACTCTCCATGAAATGTGGGAGGCAAACCTTGGGGCGATGATTTAAATCCTTGAAAGTGATAATTACAAAAATGATTGGCTCAGTTGCATACACACTGCAAAATGCATTTTGTTTTGTTTGTTTGTTTTTGATGTGTTTGTGTGTGAAGTGAGTCATATTCTTCCTGTTAGTAGCATCGATCTAGGTTATTTGTGTTATGCGCTCATTGAGGATAATGAGAAGGTGCCAATCTGTGCTTTCATAGGTGAGGGGTCAAACTTTTTGGCACACCCTTGCTGTAACCTAGTAACATAAATCTGTGACCTTAACGATGAAGGGTAACATTTCTGTTCAGTAATAACACTTAGTTTACTACAAGTTTGGTGTAATGTATGGAACATACATACTGTACATGTAATGAGTTAACACATTTTATACATATAGATCCACATTTTGATTCAAGCTTTCTATCAATTATTATTGGCACTGAGCCCAGAAGATATATCTTTGAATTAAGTTTGCCATGAACATTTTTCCTTTTGAGAGAAATACCTACTCCCCCCCCCCCAACCCACCCCATCCCCCAAAACAGGGAAACAAACAAACAAGTAAAGTCTTATGGACTTTACCAATTTCTGAAGCCTCTTTGTAAAGATGTTATATAACATATTTAATACTGTTTCTGGCATATATTTCACAATGATTTTGTAGCTTACTTTGCAGACAATTTAGTGATTCACTTCCAATTCATTAAAATAACAGTACAACAAATTATGGCCCTCCTATAAAACAGAAGCAGAGTGTATAATAATTGTAGGCCATTGTGAGGAATCATAAATTTGAAAAACTTGAAAAATAGATATTACCTTCTCATTGCATACCTGTGAAAACAAGACTAATAGATGACTAGATAAATATAAGTAGATTAAGTATATCTTCTTACAAGTTCCAATTTGCAATAAGAGGTATAGGGGATTTCAGTTCAGTTCAGTTCAGTTCAGTTTTTATTTCTGCATTTCAAAAATTTGATGGGATAAGGAAGGGGAAAGGGGGTGTATGGGAGGGGTACAGCAGGGAGTGCTTGGGACAGTATGAGGTGAAAAATATATGTGACCCGCCACGTCAAAAGGATCCGAAAGTCGCTGAAGACTGAGCCAAGAAATTCAAGTTTAAAGTCAGATCATTAAATTCGGTCAAAACCATTGATTTTCTGTTTTTGGCGTAATTGTGTAGTCTAATGTTTCATCTATCAGCCGCTGAAATTTTGAATCCAAATGGTCAAAGGAAAGGAAAGAAATTAGGCTTTTTCTTGGCCATAATTTTCAGAGTTCAAACGGAGCAGAAACATGTCCGAAGATTTGGGTCTAGCACCGCCGATAGACTCTGCCCTTATAGCAATGGAGGAGTGATCTTATTGGTCAGTGTGTGGCATCCTGGTTACTGATTGGTTGTGCGTAGACTGCTAGTGCTAGGTTTGAATGAGCATTTGTGAAGGTTGCTAGGACCATACCTTCTAACGTCAAGAGGTGAAAACTGTCTTGCCTCCCCTTGATCACGATTGCATCGAAAGTACAACTTTTGAAGGCGATTTTCTCAAAATGCTGATTTCCTCTACCTCTGTACATACTCCCATAAAATCATCGATATCTTTGCAACTGACTACTTTTACAAGTGGTGTTATATATGCAATTAAAGCAGAAGAATAAGGGAATAATGTCATGTCATTCTCAGAAAATTGACCTTCCGACTTTTGGATCCTTTTGTTGTAGCGGGTCACGTATAGAAGCAGGTGTATGGGAGGGTTAGGTTGGGGGTATTGGTTTTAGGATGGGGTAATGAGTGTGTGGGAGGCGATGAAGGAGTTTGTTTTGCCGTCCCTCATTATGGTGTTGTTCTTGTTTCATTCTTCATGTTACTATCTTCTGATATCAGATCAAAATTGAAGCATTGTCCTCCGCAAACGATCTCATTCATTACCCTGTCCTGCCGGGCAAAGGCCTTGCAGATGTGCAGCGCTGCATTTCAGTGAAGAGGAGTCCGTTTCCATAATGAATACTGATTAGTTTCTCGGGGGCTGTGCCTGCGTGACTACAGGGCACACCTGATTATCAATTTGTGTCCTGTATTGTCTCATGCCGTGGGCCAATTTAATTTGTTTGACATTCTGTGTTGTGGGCTATGACGCAAACTGCCTCATTAATCATAATTCTCTCCTCTCTTTCCCCGATCAGTGTCTGTGTATATAGCTCTCTTGTATCTTTTCATGTAAACATCTCTGTCTTTTGCCTATGTACCTGATTTTCTCTGTAACGCCCCACACCCTAGCTCAAGGAAACATTTCGCTGTTGTCACATGCCCGTACAAGTGACCATATGAAATCATGGCGTTGGGAATAGCACTGTGATACTATTATGGAGTTAGTAGAAAGAGTGGCAGTAGTAGAAGTAGATGCAGGGGCTGTTTCAAAATAACTGTACTATATCTATAGGTACATATATAGTTCCTGTACATCAGCCTTTGAATATTAGTCACAGTAGTAGTATTAGTCATAGTACTTATCATTTACATTGTATACCTCACAGACTCGCTGTATTATTTTATCATTCAGTCCTTCCTAGTAGAATAGGTTCCTTGTCATAAGATCTATATGATCCGAGACCAAGAAAAATGTGAAACTTCATATGTCATTTGTGTGTATGCTTGCCTCTGTTAGTGCATTAGTCTTTCTGTTAGCTTGCATGCCGTTATAGTGACAAAAACAATGCCAAGGCACATAAAATGTAATTGCCCAAAGAATGGAATATGATCCTTCTATGGGGGCTACATGTAACTATACACACGTATACTTGCAAACCTCGTGCACCTTTCAATTGTTATTGTTTTCTTGTTATAGACCAAAAAGTGGGCAGATTTTACGCACACCAGGCATGTGTTTATGCCCTAGTGTTATGCTATTTGGTTACATGTCTGATCATGGGAGCAGTGGTAGTTAAACTTTATCTAACCTTTGAGGCTGATTCCAGCTCTGCATCGTTCATGTGGAAAAAGCAAGTATTTTTGCTCCATCAACTCTTCAAGTCACTTTGACTTGAACTGGTCCGGCTGTCAGCAGATTTCTCTTTGTGTTTCGTTCAGAATGAAAGGACCGGAAAGAGTTTTACTGCAAGCTTACTTTTTGTGATCCAGAATCCGTCTGGAACAAATATTTGACATGTAGGAATTTGGACATTTTGTGGTTTCTACGAATCAGTGATTCTCATGCGATATGGGCTCTGAAGTTTCTTCAAGGTAAAAGACCTGAAATGCCTGTTATATTGTTGCAGAATATTGTGTGATCCGAGCGGGTCTTGCAATCAGCACAAATTCATGCATTGTGGAATGATGTTAAAGGTGGCAGAATTGCACTCATGCTAACTGATTAAAGTTGGTTAAATGAGCATCCTTGTAACTACCATTGTATCATTTGTGTACAAATGTTTGGTAAATAGGTCATAAAGGGTGTATGCATATTATTATGTGGGGCCTTTTGCAAGTCTATTATTCTATTTATTTGCCCAACCACTATCAACTTTGAGGTAGTTGTAACAACATTCTACTCCCTTCTTATTTGAAAAACCAGCATAACCTGTTATGTTCCTTGCAAAATAAATAAGCCATAATTTTTAGCTGCACTTCCATACATTGAAGATTTCTACAGCAAAGTATATCTGTGAAATACTGTAAAAGTGATAGATTTGTTTAAATCTATTAATTAAACTTAAGGGATTAATTAAGGGATGAATTTTGCATTTTTTAATTCCACAGAATCAAGACATTAATCAGTGGTGCACATAGCAAGCAAAGATTTATGCTTGTTCTTATTTTCCCGCTTGATTCTGGTCACAGGAAATGCACAAAAATTTAAACTTTCCCAGTATTCTCTTGAAGCGAGTGTGTTGCTGTTTTCTTACTCCTGATTGAGTTTTTTGAGGGAGATGATTTTTAGGAGGCAGAGAGTCTCAAATGGATTCATTCCACCGTATCAGTGAAATGACTAGCATGGTCTTTAAACACCACTTAATTCTTAAAAGGTTTTTGCCATAGTGATACTTTAATTCTGTGAAGAATTTCAGCATGGAATGTCCTTTTTTTGTTGTTTTTCTGTGTCCAAAAATTCCTTCAAATGTCATCTTAGTAGCCTTCAATCAGATACAATGAACAGTCCTTTTTTTTTCCGAAGTGAAAGCACTGTGATTGCGTAACCTCTGTGGTGCGAGGTTAGGAATCTAATGCATTTTCTTTGCTATACCTATTTTTTTTCAGTCTGTCTGTTCTTTTCTTCTCTCCCTCTGTCACTGTTTCCTCTCTTTATTTCTATGTCTGTCTGTCTGTCTGTCTGCTGTCTTTCTCTTTTTGTATATACGTATGTATGTATGTATGTAGGTGTGTGTATATATACACACATGTATGCAGAAAGATAGAGGGAGAGATAGATGTACATGGTGTATGATTATGATTTATACAAATCTCTTTCCTTTCTTTCTTGATCTATTTCTGTCTGTCTCTCTCTCTGTCTCTTTCTGTCTCTTTTTCTTTCTGTCTTGGTCTATGACTATGACATGCGTGGCTTCCTGCAAAACTTTTTACTGCATGTGAGCTACAAGGCAGTAAAAGGAGAAGCCTTTCAACAAACGGGACTTGCGTCCCTGGATGGGAGAGAAGAGCGCATGTTTGCTCTGCCTCATTGCCTACCAAACAAAAAAGAGAAAGGTTTTGTTTGCTGACTTATTCTTCCTTGATCTGTTTATCTGGCCATCTTTTCAAGGCATGTGTATTCAGTGGACGTCTTTTTAAGGACTTTTGTGTCTTTGCGAAGCACTAGCGCTTATCGTGGTCTTATTCATGCAGGCAAATTTCTGCTTATAGAGCAAAGCACTTTCTGGTTGTTTGGTCCATCGTGCAGAGGTGTTTATTACCATTCTGCTGCAGATAACTGGAAAGAAAGCTGTTTTGACTGCTTTGAACTCTTTTATTTTCAAGAGCTATGTGATTACTTTGTATACCATCACCGCGGCGGAGTCTGTCTCTGAATCATAGACAGAAAAGGTGTATCTGTGTTTTATTTCTCTGAGGGGAAAGAGAGATTCGTCCGGAGAGGTAAAGTCAAGCTGGTCTCCTTAAAAATAGCTCTTGAATGTTGGAGACTCCAGGAGTGATCATCTTCGTCTTTCATGTGGCTCGACAGAAATGACGCGGAAAGCAATTCTCGGCAGCCAATGAGACGTGGCAGAGAGGCCTAAGATAATCATCATCTCGTCTCTTTGATTGCCATCATCCGTTGGAGGATATCTTCTTTCTTCCTGTCATTAATAGCCGGAGGAAAAATATGGAATGAGATGAACAGGTCGATCTCACCCCTCATACAGTACTGTTGATGACAGACCGGTGCTGCAAACATGGGCTTATGCTGTTCTATCTGTCAGCCACCCGTAGAGGGCGACAAACCTCAACCTTCTCCAGTTTTAGCCGTTGATGAAACGAGTGAGCTGTAAGTTAAGATTGTCATTGCCATATGTATGTAGTCAGCTTCTAACTGAGTAGAGGATTGGTATATCAAATTCTCGCTTGATCTTGCTTCCTGTATAATACCATCCGAGTATGATGTATTCATCATATTACAGAAGTCATTTCATGTCAATACAATATTCATAAAATGCATATGTTTGTAGAATTATGCTTCTTTTGACTCATGCAAATCTTACCCACAGTTTCACTGTCAGGATTATTTCAAGACTTTTGAGGACTTTTCGTACACTGCAGCAATTGATGCATGCAAACTATATATCAAGGATAGAAGTGTGTGCCATGATTATTACATAATGCAATGAAATTCTGTATCAAAGTGAATATCTACAAACCTATTCCAATACTATCTAGAGTATAATCTTCTCCATCATGATTGTAATATTCATGTAAATGACTTTAACCTGTTGAGTTTACTGGTAGCCACAAGTAGATGCTTCTTGCTCGGGAGTCTTAATGTCTTGCACCACAAATTCTTTTTCTCTCTCTCTCTCTTTTTTTTTTTGAAGAAAAAGATAGGAGAACTGTACAAAGATGTGGTAAAGTAACAATTTCCAACAATTTGAAGATAAACTTAGCATGGACAAACAGGACAAATAACAAATGATTTTAAAAACTAAGGACAGGTTGATTTGATATGAATGATTAGTCTCATTACAAATAGAAGAAAAGTGAGCGGTATAAAACCTTTTATCAATTTTAAAAAGTGAGTTGATGTTGATTGGATTGGGAAGCAGGTCTACCCTCAGTCATTTATTCATAGCTGTCAAGTCTCCCTGATTCTGCAGGAGTCTCCCTGAAAATGTCAAAATCTGTTCATGTCTGAATAAGAGAATATTCAAATCTCCCTGATTTGGGAATTATTTTCACCCATTGAAATGCATGTAACACACAGATATCTCCCTGATTGCTGTGTGGAAACTCTCTGATGTGGGAATGTTGGCAGACCTGTCTAACATCCTTGTACACACTAGACCTATCTACAGTATAGATCTAACTGATGCAAACACTACCCTTTAAGATTATGTAATTTAAAAGTCTGCTTTTGTATTTTTGGGGGCCAGTAAGTCTGGGTTTATGTGAGAGCATTGTCATTCAATGTGCATTATTGCTATTCACCCTTTATGTGCCTAGCCTAGCTATAAAGTCAGCTCTTGCTTTCAGGTGTAACAATGTGCCTTAGTCCAATAGGATGGCCATTGTGACAATATAGTGAATAAGGGAATACGGTAAGCACTCTTCATAACTCGAGACAAAACCTGTGCCAATTGGCAAGGGAGCACTCTGGCTTGAGTATGAAATGACAAACAAGGAATAGTAAGTTTTAATACATCAGTAACTACACTACCCAAAACCACTCGTGTCTTATTACTCCCTGAAATGCCTAAAACCGCCTGTCTGCTTTCTTATAGTTTTATGCTGTACCATTTCATTGCTTTCATATAGAATATATAATTATGTAATTTGATAAAGAGTCAAAGGTCCACAAAAGTATGTTAGAATTATTCCTGTGACACACAATTTTCTTGGCAAAGTCTTAATAGGCCTTCAAATAAACATAACTTATAAGAGACAAAAATAAATGAGCGGTGAGCTATTTTCCGTAATTTAGAAAGTTGTCAATAGGAGAGTAGTATTGCCGTACCTTCTAGGGAACCGTAGGCCATTATTTGTGGAATCTTCAGCTGCTGAAGGGTTAACTCATGATTTTTTTTTTGTGGTAGAAGTCTGTGTAATTAATGTGATATCTGTTTTGTTTTGCTTTTTTATCAAAACATGCATGCACCCAAAGAAATGTATCAATGTTTTGTGATTGGGTAGCACCATCACCCAGATATTACCAAACGTCACCTCAAAGGATTCACATTACAGCTTTTGAGTAGCAAACATCGTTCTCATTATGCTAATCTGATGTGACCTCCATCAGCCACGGTCTATACTGGGAGTAAAGAGACCAGCTTTCTGATTTAATTTCATGTGTTTCTGCTTCTTCCCTCCATGAGATTGGTATCATTTGCAGCTGTGATAAGAGCAATAATTGGCTTTTCATCCTTGTATAGGGGAATTTAGAAAGAGATTACTGTCATGTTAGCTTCTATTGTCAACTTGTATGCCATCCTCCACTCCCATTATCATTTGCCTTGATTAAAATTTTCAATCAGTTTTCTAGGATGGGAGCGGGGACATTATGTGGTTCATGCTGACACGGCTGTGAGAAGAGTAAGAAAATATGACATGATATAGAATATTGTTATAAACTCATTTATCACTTGGCAGCAAATATCATGACTTGATGTGATTGCATTGTGAAAAGTTCATGAGCCAGAGGACATCTGGTATTGCTCACTGTGAAAATGTAGCAATACCTAAAGAGGAAGCACACTTGAGAAAGTAAGTTTTGATAGAAAAGCAACTTCCAAGGTTTGACAAGGTGACTTATATGCTCAAAGAGGCATTCCACTCTTAAGGATTTTGGGTGCTGTATTTAAGTGCACCAGCTTCTGTATATTTTGCAAAACTGGGATCCTCACTTTAAAGGGAGGGTATGGTTTTGGTTGAGATGGGGATTCAGATTTGAACTTTTCCAAGATAATTAAAAATCAATTATATGCAAGATTAAAGAGCATACAATTCTGAGAGCAGTTAAAACTTTACTGGATGAAAATCGGTTTTTAAATGGCTTAGATATCCAAAAACAAAGTACCGGTAGTTCCAATAAAAGGTGGGTCCCACCTTTTATTAGGACCACTTTGTTTTGCTTTGTTTTTGTTTTTGTTTGCGATGCTGAGGTGACAATAATGGCAGGGTCCTCTTGGTAAACATGCTAACACTTATGAGGTTACCCAGAGAAAATGTAAAGGCAGTATCATATATGGAAGTCATCATTAAATCATCATCATCATCATCATCATCATCATCATTATCATCATCATCATCATCATTATCATCATCATCACAATCATCATTTTCATCATCACCATCATTATCATCATCAGCATCATAGTGGTCATCATCGTAATCATCATCACCATCATTGTCATCATCATTATCATCATTGTCATCATCAAATCATTATCATCATCAGCAGCATCATCATCGTCATCATCATAATCACTTTGTTATATATCTGAATGATATGTGTATCAGTTTCTGTTCTGTTGCCATGAGTAACTGTGTGGAACTGAATGTGTTCAACATACAAGATACAATGCATGTTGTGCAGCGCATACATGTACATGCTGTCTGTACATTGCAAGTGTGGAAGTGACTTCTGCAGAGCAGGTGTAATCTTCGGACAAATCAGGTGTGTGATTCGTAATTTGGTTAAAAAGTGCTGTGCCCCGACCCTACCAACACTAAACGATGAGGCAAGGACATTTGTAGTAGCACTCTTGTGCGAAGACAGCGTAGGCTGAGGTGGTTATTCAAAGCTTGTAGTTTCCAGAGAGTCTGACACATGTTTCCGGATCAAACTTATGATTATTATGTTGTGTGTGTGTGTAAAAATGTATCATGTTTGTCAAACAACAACAACCAAAACAATTTCAAGGCATTCGTTATGATTAGGGTGAGCAAAATATAGCTGATGGCCGTTAGAGAACTGAAAGACAGAAAAATTTATCAACATTATCAAAGGTGGATTCTAAACCAAAATTGTTTGGCCAAGATTGATCTGACAGGAAGGTTTAAAATGTCGCAGCTTTATTAGAAAGTTCATACTTCTCTGAGAGGTACTCTTGTAAATACCATCTTCAGTTGTCACAGTTCAGTTCATGATATCACATTAAATATGACTTCAAAGCTCATCAATCACAGCCTCATGCACAGATGGTATCCCTATTTATAAGTATACATACTATTTTTATCGTGCTCATAACAATAACATTCTTTTCCGAAAAAACAATTCTACACATATATCTGGAAATGACAAACAAGTAATTTATGATGTTTTTTTAGACCAGTACCAAGTCTGTGGAGATTCTGCGTAACAGCACTAATTAGCACCATCAAATCTGTCATATAACTGGACATGGCATGTCAAAACTGCACATATCGTAGTCTGTTCCCTCATTAGTGTCTCTGAAAAGATCTCTGAGGATGTTTGCTTACAAATTGACTTCCCTCTCACTCTGAAATGCCAGTTTGTTTTATCTTTACTTCTTTCTGTCTGTCTGTAGTTTCTGTTGTTCTCTCTCTCAGACACACACACACACACAAACACACACACACACATACACACACACATACACATAGTATATAGCACACAAGTAGATGTACATGCCTTTTCTCCCCTTCCTCACACACACACACACACATGCACACTCACACTCACATACACAAGTATATACTGTATATACATATGTATATATATATATATATATATATATATATATATATATGAATATTCTACACATACACAGAGTTGTATGTCTGTGCTGTATATATGTATATATATATATATATATATTTATACAGTAAAACAAAAAAGATGCAAATATGCACATGACCTTTCCCCTGTATTGCTTTTCTCCCTTTCCTATTTTCTCTCTCTCCCTCTCTTTCTCTTATCCTCTTGTAATCCATTTTTTCCTATCTTTTCATGTTTTACCCTTTCCTACTCTACCCTCCTCCCTCTTTCTTTCTCTCTCTCACACACGCATACACAGAAAAGTAGATAATCATACATGTGCAGATGGCTGTTCCACATATTTCCTCTCTCCCTCTCTCCCCTCTCTCTCTCTCCTCTATCTTTCTCCCCCCCCCCCTCTGCCACCCCTTTTCCCTCTCTTTTTCATCATGTCTTACCCTTTTCTATGTTCTCCATTCCTCCCTCTCTCTCTCTCTCTCCCTCTCTCTCTTTGTCTGTCTTCTTCACTCCTCCTGCCTTATTCCCATATCCCATTCTGATTGTCAGATTTAAGTGGTTTATAATTGATGTGAAAACCGGATCAGCGCATTAGCGTAGGATTACTCTGGACAGGTGGGTTTTGACAACTATCCGTACGCCGGAAGATTCGTGTGGTTCTGATACATCACGAGGGTGCAGGGTAAAGAAGAGCATTTAATGAATTCAGACCGATTATGTCCAGCAGCAACATTTAGAGGGCTAATTGACCCATGGCAGGAAATTTTCAAACATTTGCAGACAAATGTAGAGAGATGCTGTGAGATGAAATTGAATGGTCTGTGCTTGTCAATGATTGTCTTTCGACTGACCTCCCTTTTTGACCCTGATCGGAGCAAAACCCGGTCTCCGAATGGAATGAACCCTGATCTAAATTCGCTCCCATCCCTGCACATACACACACACACACACACACACACTCACACACACACACACTCTTCTGCACAAACACAGATGAAGCATCTACACTACATACTCGCATAAACACACATGCGCTGACAAGCACACACACACACACACACACACACACACACACACACACACACACACACACACACACATGCATACACACACACAGGTGCACATACAAAGAAGGTGATGGCAAACCATCTTTGCTTGGTACTTGGCTTCTATATTGATTGTACAGTGTCCTCGCCATGCATTATTAATGCCGGGAGTACACACTGGGGCCAATATTAGGAGCACGTTTCTCTTCCCCTCTCTCTCTTTCTCCCTCTTCCTCTCTCTCCCTCCATCTCCACACACCAGGATTTTATTTTTGTCTCTGCGTGTGATCATTTTTAATGACATCGATCGAATCCGGGGCGAAGTGCACTGGTGGAATCGCGAAGCTCGCTGCACTGGACCGTGCATTGATTGGGCTGCACCGGCAATGTAGAGCAGTGTGTCGTTTACTTCCGTCGAAGCGCACCCAGGTATCGTCGGCTCTGCTCCCCATCACCACAAGGAGTGCTTTTTCCACCCAAAAACGGCTCCAAAAATTTTTAGGAGCGGTGGTGGAATTGCAGCCTTGAAAGCCAGGGAGAAGTATTTACTGGAAGAACAAATTGTGCAGTACTTGGAGCTGATTTTGTGTGCTTTGGACTAGCACTTCATGAGAACTTTGTGCTTCGATCTCTTCCACTACTGGTGTGAATGTGACCGTACACAAAGTTGCATGTGAACAGACATCTCGCTATGTTGGCACACTGTATGCTACATCCACGGGCGAATAAATAGGGCATCTGCATCAACTCCTGCTATGAGTAGTGCATCTACTGGATGGAGTACATCTCATGCTGTCTTCCTTCCGGTGTGTGCAAGGCTACAGAACGGCAGGTGGTTGGAATTCGCCACCAAGGTTGTCTCGTCGACCCATCGATTTTGCCATTGATGAAGTGAATAGTGAGAAGCTATCACAGCGGAAGTGTCTTTGGCAGTGCGCTGTGCTAGAAAGGAAGTGCATCTTCGCACCTCGCATCCCTGGCCACCCGCCGCATCCCTGCTATCTAGACCTGATGTAGACATAGCAGATACCTGGACAGGGGCATAAAAGCTCTCTGCTTACACCAATCGATTCCATCCTTGTCGATTTTGAAAGCAATACATGAAAGCAGTAATATCTCTCAAGTCTTGACACTTTTTTTAACCTACCGATGCTCATCTCCGTACTCCAATGTGTCCTTAGTTGTATGTTTGTGAGCAACGAGGACATCCGAGACTATATTCAGTTCTTTCAGCAGTTCACACCTGGGATTTGTGAAACATCACTATATGTCACCTAGAGGCCTTTATTCTTTAGATTAATTGAGACTTTGCAATATCAAACAGATTGCTTGCAGTAGTGTTGCATGGTGTTTGCACAGAATTTGTGTCAGTCCATGAAATGGCCGAACGCTTCGGCACTGCAACAAGCCCAGCACCCACCTTGAGCTCACAGTATCGCCCGCATGTCACCCGCTCGCCCACCGCCGCCTAGATTCGGCACGGAACTGCGCTCAGCTCACCGCCGCAAAAGCATGGATGAAATCACCGATATGTTCGGCAGGGCGAAAGATTACGTCACGACTGCCAAAGAGTCTGCCAAGGAATATATATGCAATGCCAAAGAATACTTCTATGCAAACATGCAGACTGATTCAATGTGAGTCATTCGAGGTAACCCCGTTGACCTTTGACACCCACATAATGTTTGAATAGGACAAGGCTCTCTGATTATGATATTTGAATTTAACGAGCTGTTTTCTGCATTAGCCATATAGGGAAGAAAAAAAACGAAGGGCGTGCAAAAGTACAGTTAACAATTATGTCATGAGATCTTCTTGAATGCATGGAATGTACGGAATGTATGAAAAGAAAAGAGTATTGCATTATAAAAATTTCCATTAAATGTGAAATGAAGAAATTCAACTAAAGACAAAGTTTCATGTGCAGTTGGAAGAATTCCTAACTCTCTGAATGAGAGAAGCTTTAGGGGACTGTATTTATGGTTAGTTTATTTCCAAAATATATTTTCATTTGGAGCTCTTGATACATTATCATCTTCACTACATGCTTGTACCTTGGTTGTCAAAGAGGAAATTTTTTTTTTCTCACTACCCCACTTCCTCATCTTTAGTGTGATCTTGACTAATGTGCTCATCTCTTAGCCAAATTGAGTTGAGATGAGTTCAGTTCAGTTCAGTTCAGTTGAGTTGATTTGAGATAAGTTCAGTTGAGTTGAGTGGAGTTCCTGCTTCTGTACTTACCTCTCTTGAGCATAACTCCCATCACTGTATTGATATTATGTTGAGCATAGTACTAATGCCAAGATAGAGTGGTTTTTCTCTTTATTTTTCCTTATTGAATTGAGTACAAAATTTCTGCACTCACTTTCTTTGAGCAATGCTATAATGAGCTTACTCATTTCTGATGAGCAAAGTAATCATACCAATACGTTAGAGGACTTGTCTCCCAAGAGCAGAGTTTGTATATCTGTTCGTTACCTATGGAGCAGATCTCTACATATCTATTTATGTAGTCACCTGCCTGGGGTCCAGCTCCAATGAAGCAACTCAGTTTTGGTGAGCGAAGTTCTAACATCTTTTCAGCAGAGTGCATCTTTTTTTGTTGTTGAAAGGTTAATTTTTCTCACGCAGAGTACCAATCTTCATTATTCACTGCACAGAAAATTCCCCTTACCCCTACCCCCCCCCCCCCCTCGCCGCAACTCTCATTAAGACAAGTCCCACATATACTCAGGCAAGTATCTATTGGAAATACACGTTGTAACAAAATCAGTCGGTCCTCAATGGGTTAACAACTCACTCACCTCAGGGCTGGTCTCTGTTGAAGAGTACATACTCTCTGTTGAGTAGAGCAAGCTTTCCTTTGTTTGACCCAAGTTCTACATCTTCTATCTTTTGAGGAAAGAATTTATCAACTCAACTCTTCTTCTTTTTTTTAGGAGATTACTCATCTTGCCAGTAGTATCTTTGACCTCGTTGGAAGTCTGTCAAGTTTGTATTTATTTCTTTCTGCTTCCTTCCATTGAGATAATTCCTGACTTTACTCTCACTGCTGTGAAGGAATAAACTGTGGATACAGTTTCTTCTGATCCCATGGTATTCAACTACTAGTAAATGCGGTCATTAGCATAGATGTCAAATCTGCCTCCTGGTCGTGCAGTCACATACTTCTCCAGTTTAAGTTTGGTTTGAGGCATATTAGCTACCATGCAAGAGTGGCCATGACCCTTGTATGAGTCATCAGGCATGCCTGGGAGCACATAACAAATCTTGTTATAGAGTGCCATCTTCCATGTAATGCAGCCTGCAGCCCCACATACAGACTAGGCAAAGATGTTGCCAGTTTGAGACATTATGTATGATCAGTCCAGGTTACTAACGACATAAAATCTTTTCATCTTAGCCACATTTGCAAATTCAAATTTGTGTGCATATTAGTCTAGACATGACTTTTATGATAACAAAAAAATCCATCCCCCTCTCCCTCCCTTCAAAATGAATTTTTGTGTGTTTGATAAAGCATAGTTATCTTCAAATTGGCAATGCACTCACATGTAGTCTGCTGAGAGTATCAATAATGTACAGTCATTTTTGTGTACAGTCTAAAGTAGAATGACTAACTATGCGGCCTCCGGCCATGACTCCATTAGGTGGACCAGTCGTATATTTCTAATATCCGCTTTCACTTTGCCGGTGGGTCATTGATTTTTCTCTAAACTCGCAAAGCACACACACCGGACGACTCACTCTGAACCGATGTAATTAAAGCAATGTTAGGTTTTCAACAATCTGAGTCAGTGGAGAGCATACTCTCAACATTGTGTGCTCTGCTGTACTGGACCAATTACTGAGTAGATGTTGAGGGGTGACTGTGAAAGGGGCGGGAAAGGATGATGAATGGTGTAGACTGATAATCATGACGTAACAAACCTGTCCAGTAAGGGATGCTGGCTGCACTGTCCTACCTGTGCTGAAGGAACCATTTAACACCAGAACAAACTGAACAGTGTTGGAGGAAACCCCATTCTCTTTACACTGAAGATAATACTAGCTAAAGATAAAAAAGAATAGAAAAAATGTATGATGATATCAATCAAGGCAAGGATAAATAGGAATTGTTATTGCAATTTTGGTAGAATGTGTGTTATGTTACTCCCATATTGCTACAGATAGTTGACAATCTATACTATGGTTTTATCTCTCTCTGCTACTGTTAACCCATTGAGGACGGACTGATTTTGCTACAACACTCATTTCCCATAGACATCTGCCCGAGTATACTCAGGACTCATCGTCAACGGGTTAATGTGCATCATTTTTGTATGTATGTATGTATGTATGTATGTATGTATGTATGTATGTGAGTGTGTGTGTGTGTGTGTGTGTGTTTGTGTGTTCTTTATTACCACTTTTGGTTTTATGATGATTGTTGTTTGTGACAATCAAAATGTCAGTCACATTAAAAACTCAGAGCTTTAACAGAAGGCTGTTATTGGCGTCAGGAAGTGTTATCTTGGAAGTTAATGGCTTTGAGGTCAATCATTAATTTGAGTTATATGAGCACACAAGTTCATCAGATATTAGTGAGAGTACTCGCTGCAGTGTTTTGCTGGGGAAAAAATAATCATAGCAATCTTTTTGACAGCTTTATTTTGCCAGCTTTATAAGCACTTATCAACAAACTGAGGGCTTTTTGTTGCTGTTTTTTGTTTGAAATTGATAATGACAATATGAACGCATATGATGCATGATCCATCATGGACAGATGCTCTTGGCGCAAAGAAAGGCTGATAGAAAATATGAAAAGAGATATGAGAAAAGGGACGAGGGAAATATTTACAAAAGTGATTGTCTGAATAAATGGGTTTTGAGTGAAATCTAAAGTTAACAAGAGAGGACATACATTTTATTATTTTGAATATCTTGTGGGAGTCTATTCCATAGGAATGAACCAGCATTAAGAAATGATCAATCACCCATAGATATATGAGTTTGTAGCGCAGCGAGTAGAGATGAATTTTGAGACCTAAGGCTGCACGAAGGATTATAAGGGATTATCTAGCTATAGTTGTAGTGAGGAACTTTTCATGTGTAATGAATGGAAAACAAATAACAGTAACTTAGATATGATTCAATAATGAACAGGCAGCCAGTGTAGAGGGTTAAGTACAGGTGTTATGTGCTTCCTCTTTGGCAACAATGAAACTCTAAAGCTTTTGGAGACAATCTAATTGAGATTGTGATGTGTTTTACAGTATCAGACAGTAGTGTTTGCACATTTGTCTGTATTTTGCCATTATCTTATTACAATTTGGAAGATGAAACTATTGCACCTTTTTCCGAGGTGCATGTAACAATCCATGTCAAATTTCTTCTGATATTCCATTTTCCCCGTAGTTCATGCCCTTGGCCTTTCTGTTATGCTAATCCCTTTAGAGATTAGAATGCAGTATGTCATGAACTGTAAGTTGGTTCAAGCACACTGAAACGCGATGTCTCGGCTGTGTCTGGCATTCTTTAGCAATTGAAATTCAAGGCTGTGCACGACCCGCATCCTCACCGTTCAATGGATTATGTGTGGGCCAATTTGTAGTAGTTTGCCACAAGATTGCAAGAGGACTGTTCATGCATTCCACCCGGTATAAGTTTAATGGTTGAATGGGATTGGAAAGAGACAGAGAGAATTCCACAGCTTCTTCTGTCTTACCACAATGTAAATGATAAATTCCGGCTCGCTGGAAATATCAATCAGATGAGAAACTTTCTCTCTATTTCTTTGCATTCTTAATTCGTGACTTCCCCATGCAATTTGAATGAAATGGCAATTCTGAATCACTTTGTATCCATTCTGCCAGTACCTGCGTTGATAAAAAAAGATACACTGTGCATTACCAATTTACATGAAAGAGCCACAGTGGTCACCCGAGATAACTAGATAATTTCCTTTTCAATTATCAACCCACAAGTTTAATGCATATTTGAACAGAACATCAATCAGTTTGGAGAGTTTATCAACCATCAAAAAAGACCCAAAGAATTGGCATATACCCCCAGTTAACCCTTTAGATGCCATAGCAACTTAGTACAACTTATCGAGTATTTTCAGCAGCATTCAGAAATCTACAGTATTTTGTTGACAGTTACTTTCCAGAGTTCTGTATCAGCTGGCAAAGAAAGCACATCAAGGCTTACATTAGCAAAAGTTTAGTAGTGTAATGCACAAACAGTCATAAGCAAAGCAGGAAAAAAACAATTTCAGTAACTTTGGAAGAAATTTGTGTGCCCAGTTAGAATCTTTCTGATATACATACCTCACCAGATATACCCTATATTATGAGTTTAAATATGGTATACATAGCCCTTCTTTACAATATCATACAGTTATTGTATTCTATCTACTGTAGATCACATTACTGATTGAAATTGATGTTTATAAAGTGGATGGAAGACAGTATGGTATCACCGTGGGGTTTATGTTATACAGTATTGCATGTCGTAGACTTAATCTAAATCATATCCAGGCTTACAAGCCCGAAATTGTATGAGCCTTGCCTGACATAGCAATTTTATCATAGCATTATATAGCAACATATACAAATACCTCCCTCTTTGTGCAGAAGTGGCTGGAGCTATTATAGGTAATGGATCCTATGTCATCTTATGTCAATTGGCAGGGATGAAAAACAGACATAAGCAAATATGGTCACAGGATGCAGTGCTTGCGACACCCAACCTCCCCCCCCCCCCCCCCCAAATATTCACCCAAAGCACCATGAAGTCTGTGTGCCCCTCTTGTTGTGGGCAAAGTGTGTCAACCCTGTGCAAGGTGTCAGGCCTCGAGGGGAAGAGGATCAGTTATACAAAGCGTCCTCTAAAGTGCGTTTTCCCCAAGCCCTTCCTCTCACAGCACAGCCATCTCATTTCTCGGGAAATGTAAATATCACACCATTTTCTTGCTCTGGGCAGTTAGAAATGAATGTGTATGGCAGAAAAATTTTCTCTTTACTTAAACACAAGGCTTGAATGCATGATAACTGCATAGACTATGTGGCAATATGTAGCAGAGAATATTCAAAGCTCCAATTTGCCTTTTTCTTCTTGAGATCTGCAAAATGACCTCTCTCAGAAGATGTAAATAGTTTGATATTTCTAGATGTTTTTATTTTCCATAAACGTGATAAGGGATTGAAATAAAATCAAAGTAGGAAATGCCTGTTGTTTAAGCCGCAGGGTCGTTAGCCAAAACACCTATCTGTGGTGCATAGGAAATAGATTGTTATTTGCGCCCGCCTGGTGTGCGGGAGTCATTAAACGTGTGAAACGAGCAGACGGCTTGACGCAAGAACTCCATATACCGGCTTCCATAAAGCTTCATCAATCGAGGGGCCGTCTCCCATCCTTGTTGCTAGCCATCTGTGCTTTCGACTCCTTGGAGTCTCCACAGCTAGGTGTTTGTGGGCTCAGTTTTTATGTGACCCACGGGAGCCTTTCAACGCACAGGAAATTAAAATCCCCACCATTAATAGGTCCACATTCATGGAGAAAAAAAAAACCAACAAAATCCAGAAAGCAGGAAAAAAGGAGAAAGAAAGGAGAAGTTTTTGTGGTTGTTGTGGTTGATAAAGCTGTAGCATATATCAAAAGATTAACTCCATGTAATTCGAAATTGTTCGATATCTCCACAGGAGGTTTTTTCTTCTACCAGTACTAGTTCTTTTCACTTTTATGCTAGGTTTGTGATTTATGGAATATTAAGTCGACAAGAAAGCAAGGCAAAGCTATCACTCTTTTAATCTAACTACTTTACTCCATGATTTTATAGTTCTCTTATCGTTTTTTTAAATCTGTCTGCTTTCAATGCTGGCACCATCAGTTTAAGATGTGAATGTTTATGCTTTAAGATGTCATGTGCCGAGATATATTGTAATTAGTTTGATAATTACTTTTCCATCTCTCTTGAAGACACTGTTAACATCTTTACTATTACAGGATGTTGGCTTGCCTACCGTAGCATTGAGTCCCAGTTAAGCAACCAAGGCATTGTTAGAAAACAGCTAGCAACCTGAAATTCCCCAAACTTCGCTCAAAGGTTAAGCTTGCCATTGTTTTTGTGTTACTAACCTTGTGGTAGACTCAGAGTTTATGATCAAACCACCCATCAATATGATATCTGATATGACCAGCATCTTATACTCTTTGGGTAGGTATTATTTCATGGTATATTTTGACATGACATGATACAAAAAAAATAATGTAAATGAACATCAACAGATAGTTCGCATTGTAAGTATGCTGGCCTCCAGAGTCATTTGTTACACTCATTAACCAAGAAATTTGTCCCGGGTCCGGAAACTTCCTTCGCCAGATCTTGGCAATGACTCAAAGGCAATGGCTCTAACATTCTCATGTATTCGACAAGAACTCATCGTAATTTTGAAAAGCCTAACGACTGAAAACAAAACGAGAGAAACACACAAGCAAGAATGTTAGTACTGTAGGACAGTGCAGGAAACTGCAGTAATATTTCCTCTACATAGTGGAGGCTTTCATTTGCCCTTCTTCCACTCCTTCATTATCTTCTTGTGATGCTTCCTTCATTCTTCCCCCTTCTTTCATCTCTTCCTTCTTCTACTCCTCCTTTTCTTTTTCCTTCTTGTTCTTCATCTTTTCCTCTTCATCTTCTTTATTTCTTCTTTTCTTCTTTTTTGTCTTCTTCTTTTTTGTCTTCTTCTTCTTCTACTCCTCCTTTTCTTCTTCCTTCTTGTTCTTCATCTTTTCCTCTTCATCTTCTTTATTTCTTCTTTTCTTCTTCTTTTTTGTCTTCTTCTTCTTCTTCTCCTTCTTTTCTTTCTTGTGAGTACATTTTTCTCTCCCTGTATAGATTTGTGCACATGGCCCTAGAGATGTTGAGTGATGAAGTTTAGTGAGATATATGCTGACAGCCTTACGGCCATTTGTCACATTAACGCCTGCTGAGAATCCTGAAATTGTACCCCTCCACCCTGCTTCCTTTCCAAGCAAAAAAAAAAAAAAAGAGAGAGAGAATGTTTTACAGGACTGAAGCTATGTCACCATGGAGTCTCTTCTCTATTACTGCATGAATGATGTCTGCATCATCTCCAAGACCACTTTACATGTTAATGTACGATATGAGTGGTGCAATGTTTCTCTGCATGCTGGAAGTAGTGTACAGAATACAGCCACATACATGTACATGTAGCTGCCTTATGGCGGTGATCCCGTTTCAGTAATGTACGGGCGTGCTGGCCATTTTTTTGCAAACCAATTCACGCGGCGTTGGGCATGTCCTGTGCACATATTGGAAATTGTGACACATATTTTGAGGAACATGCACTTGACCAGGCTTGAAATTCATCCCTTGATTTGATTTTTGCCGTTGTAATTGAATCTTTGCCGCTCCCCTCCAGGGTGGGGTGCCGGTTTCATGGCACTGCATGGCTCAGAAAGGGCACGCTGCTCCCAGCTCTCACAGTTTGTGTCATACATACGTGATGAGCCAGTGTCGATGACATTTCCGTGGAATGAAGATTGCTGTGAGGGTGTTTGTTTCTGTTTTTCAGCCATCTGTTTAACCTTCCCCTGGACACTAGACTATATTTCCCGGTACCATCATATATAAATATTTACTTCTGTAAACCTCTCATGAAAATGCCAAGTTAATTTCATCTTTGATCACCTAATAGTAAATTGAAATGTAAACGTATGTTTGGAGATGGTTGATAAATACATATGTAATCACAAATATATTCAATCATAATTATTATGTAAGAGAATAAAATACAAGGTAAATAGAATATAGATTTTAAAAATATTGTTCAATCTGGCTTTTTCTCTCATTCCAAATATAATTCCAGAAACATTTTGTTATGATTTTTGAATGCTGTTCCATTTGCAGTCCCAGTATCTTTTTTGTCATCTCCTTGGATGTCTTTGTCCATGTCTTTCTTTTTCTTGGGTTTTTTTTTTCTTTTCTTATAATTTATCTCTTTCTCACCCAAAACATATCTCCTATCTCTGCCTTTGTCCTTAAGATCTTTCCAAATGTCTCTCTCTCTCTCTCTCTCTCTCTCTCTGCCCTTTATCCAACACATATGCTATCTCTCTCTTTCTATCTATCTATCTATCTATCTGCCTGTCTATGTCTCTCTCACTATCTATCTATCTATCTATTTATCTGTCTATTTTTGTATATGTATGTATGTAGGTATCTACCTATCTATCTATTTATCTAGCTATACCTATCTATCTATCTATCTGTCTATCCATCTATCTATCTCTCAATCTATCTCTTTCCAATGTGTTGCCTTGATTTTGACAAAAAGACCCCACCTTATTACCACTTCTTCCTTAGAAAATGCATAAATATATTTTTATGCATATGTAAAGCCTATCAAAAGTAGATATGAATATTTTGCCAAGGCTATTTAACCTGTTGAAGACGAGTCCTGAGTATATGGGAAATGCGTGTTGTAGCAAAATCAAACTGTCCTCAATGGGTTAATGCAATATTGGAATGAGTATGTACTTGATGCTTGTCGGTTTTCATCTTGATATATCACCTTGAGTCAAGGAAGCATTTTGACAAAGGAAAAGGAAGTTTATGCTGTTGCATAATTTTCATGAATATTTGCGACAGTAATGAGTAATGAAGCGTGTTCATGAAACAACATTCAAAACTTTACAAGCTTCATAGATAGGGCCTGTTGTTGTCAACATGAACAGGATATAAGCAAAGTCTTTTCACCTTAACCTAGTGAGGATGAGCTAATTTTTCTATAACATGCAATTCCCAAAGACACCTGCCTGAGTGTACTCAGTACTAGTCTACAATGGGTTAAGACTTTTGAGAGATTTTCCAACAAATTAGGCTTGTCTCACTCAGCCGTCTTGCTCTTTAAGTGCAGTTGCCACACAGAGATTCTTAGTGCCAGCAATAGTTATGGTTATCTGTGAGATCGTTGCTTGGCACAGTGCATGATGGGTAATTCGTCGTTGGTAATGAGTGTGCAGTGAAACTTGAATGAGGGTTCTTATTCCTCTGTAAGGGCGATGTATGCAGACAGCATGCAGCTGCATTGCAAAGTCTACAATGCATGCACCTCAAGCATGCATGTCTCATGAGAGATGTCATTGTTTTCACATGAACGAGGTACAGCGAGGTTTGATGTCATTTTAACTCGGCGGTTCGCCTTTCATGGCATATTTTACAGCATATTGAAGACATTCTCTGTATGTGGAGTCCCCAGTGATAGTTCTCAGAATGAGATTGCAATGTCTAGCTCTGTTTTGTTTCAGTGATGTCTTTTTTTTTTATGTCGTGCAGGGTGACACAAAAACCCAATCTACAGAATGTTCATGCTATTCAAAATAAGAAGAGGTTAGCTGCTGCAGATATTTGCCGCATGTGGCTTGCTCAAAAGACCAAGTGAATCTTGTTATTACACAACCTCACTAGTGACAGATAGAAATTCGTAAGTATGTATGCATATGCATATCATATATATATATAATGTAAATATATATTTATATGTGTATGTATACACATATGTTTACATACACATATACAATTATTTAAATCAAACACATGACTTTCTGATGATCGCATCCTAATTGGAACTTGAAACTCGGAATAGCAATAAGGCGCTGTGCTACAGCCGACTTCTTGTGTATACAATATCAACATTTTATATACACACACACACATATATATAAATATATATATATCGTCGCTGGGGTGACAAGACCTCGTATCTGCAATTTTGGTGAAAATGACTTTTTTTTATTAATGATCAAATAATCGGTTAAGTTATGTCCTGTCCATATCCTAAGTGTCTTAACCCAAAAATGAAGCCACCACGGCATTTCCAAGGAAAGGCTATCCCATTCGCTATAGTGCTTTGGCCACCATGTTTTTTGGTTCCCCTGAACATTTGACATTTTGTAGATACGAGGTCTTGTCGCCCCAGCGACGATATATATATATATATATATATATATATATTCTCACTCGCATTTGTAAATGTCTCTTTATCTGATGAAGAAGCTTTACACGTTATAAAATGTATATTTTATACATAGAACCTATTTGTAGAAATTCTCTTCATGAGAAGTTTCCACAAGGTACCTGTGTAGGTGGTAAATGTTTGCTCCAGTATTCACCGTTTCTTCTGTTATTTCTTTCTTCCCATGTGCGTGATACTGTAACATTCCTGGAAGTTCCGTAGGAACAAGGACAAGGATGTGGGCATGTTGAAGAGTCTTCTGTCTGTTTGTCTAGTATATTTCTCATAGTGCCATCTGGTTGCTCCCATTTTTAAGGGAGTAATGAGCCAACCAGAATGGAAGATAGGATGGAGGAGGGGGGGGGGGGGAAGGACACTACCTTTCACCTGTTTCAAACATTCCACTGAGCACTTCACCAGGTGATTTGACCTCATGTCTGTGAGGAGAAGTGAAGTGGTGTCTCTAGTTGTTTTGCTTACCTTGTAGATCTTCTGCAAATTAAATTGCTATTTGACAACTTGCCGGGAAGCTTCGTTCTTTTGTAATCATTAGTCAGGGGTCATATTAGTGAGCGCCAGAAGGTTGTTAACTCTTGTGCGTAGATACTCATCATCCTCTTCTTCTTCTTCAGTCGAGACTTTCTGCCGTCAAAATCTTCTTCTACAAGTAAGAGCATTTTCTGGTAAATGCCCTGGATTGATGTCACTGGTCTGAAGATCAATCAGGAAGATGAAGGAGGCACACGTTGGGTTGTCATTAAAAATCTGACATTTAGCATATACCCACCCGCTATTGTCATGTACAAAATGCACTTCTCTGCTTTCTCCGCAAGTGAATGTGCTTTCACTCATTATTCAGATGTTGCATCATTTCATACAATGTATCTGTAAAGGGGGGGGGAGGGGAGGGAAGGGCAAGGAGTTATTATTTCTGGAGTACCAAGGAGAGCTACTCCCTCTCCCACACACATAATTCATTGATGGAAGATCAATATGAAAGTTAAGTGCCTTTTCTGAGAAAGAAGAGAAGATATCTCTTTTATACCTCATGAAAGCAGCATACTTCCCGAGAAATGCCCAAGAGCAGAAGAAACCAAAGAAATCAAAGAAATTATGGCAGTTTAGAAACTCAGTCTAGAGAGAGAGAGAGAGAGAGAGTGAGAGAGAGAGAGAGAGAGAGAGAGAAAGAGAGAGAGGGAGAGATAAATGTAGGAAGAGTGAGGGTTAAAGGTATTGTTCATCTTCATTTGAAATTATTTTTTTACATGTATCCTGTAGTTGCTTTTAAAGGCAAGCAGTATCATTGTTTTAAACATCATTATTATTACTTATAGTATTGCTTTTTGATGTTGTTATAATTATCATTATTATTACTATCATTATCATCATCATCATCATCATCATCATTATCATTGTTATCATCATCATAATCATTATCATTAATATCTATATCAAGAGGTACAAATGAAGTAAATGAAATACATTATTTATGAAAGAGCTGTTAAAACAGACAAAAGGGAACATCTTTAATGTCCCAATCATTGACATTTCATATGCTGTCCTTGGGGAGGAAGCATTTAAAAGCAGATAAATGTGTTGGTTTAATCTACAGAGCTGTAAATTCACTCTGACTTTGCAGGGGGTTCCCTGAAAAATGAAACAGATTCTTCTCATGCTGACAAATATACATATATATATATATTTTTTTTTTTTTGGACCAAAATGTCAGTCCAATTTTTTGGCTCCTGCGGTGTTTATTCGACTGTTTTTACTCTTTATATCTATTTATTACACACCGACACAGAACTTTCATAATTTGATGATATATATATATATATACCGTATATATATAAAATCTGCCCCACTTTGGGACCAAGGTTTACCTATAAACATCGTCATCACATGAACAGATAATTACTGGCTTGATAGCTCATCAGAACCTGTCTGATTATGATGTGTGTATGTCAGCAGCACTTGAACTGGTGAAAGTGATTAATATATCAAAGTCAGGAAAGAGATAGAGAGAAAGTATATATGGAGTAGATAGAGAGAGAGATACATGATTGATCATATATAGAAAGAGAGATACATGGAGTAGATCTGGAAAGAAATAGAGTGTGAGAGATAGAGAGAAAGTATATATGGAGCAGATAGAGAGATATGCATGGATCATAGAGAGAGATACATGGATTAGATATATAAAGAGATAGAGAAAGAGAGTGAGAGAGATAGAGAATATGTTGTGGAGGTATAGGAGTCATAGTAATGGTTGGTGTGCATAAATTTTTGGCACGTATCAAGTCAGTGAAAGTGTGTGCAGAGGAAGATGCACGGTAGACCGCGGGGCAGCGATGCGTGAAATGTCTCAAACAGAGTATATATGCCAGCGCGCCATAACGAGGGTACTCGTGAGCCCCTCTCAAGGCTGCCCGGCCGGCCATGAAACTCATCAAGCTTGAAATTTAATCTATATGCCGCCGATAGTTGGCTTCTCTCCACTGTCAATATTACATTCCTTCTCCCTCCGAACCACCCAACTTTCCCTATATACATATGTTCACAGTAGACCTGAATTGGCATATATTATGTTGATATGTTACAGTGACAGATATTCTTGAAAGACATGTGCCCTGATAATCCTGGCAGTACAATTTCTTTACATAGCAGGTTGATACAACCAATGCTAGAAAGTGCTTTGTCCTTATTGTAGAATCATTACTGTTACTATGATTGTTATGATTTTCATGATTAACTTGTTCTTATTATCATCATTATTAATTTCAAAATGTTACGGCAGACTGATGGTTTTGCCTCTTTCATTGTAGTTGCTATGCATATTATGCATATGTTTGCGTTAATGTATGTTTATTTACATGTCTGTGTATATGTACATATACAAATGTGTGATATGAATATGTGTGTATGCATATTTACATAACACATACATTTGTATATGTTCCTATATATATGGACAGCAAAATCTAGAAGTATTTCCAATAGATTATTTTCTTTCCACTCAATATTATGTAGTGGTGAGATCAGTCAGGACCATGTTAAACTTTCACTTACAGCCAGTCCAATAGAACCTGCCAATCTTGTGGGTTGATGTTTGTTTCATTATTACTATTCATGTCAATGCCAACCAGAATATGTCATATCTGTGATTTCCTCGCTAACAATGTGCTTGAGTACTCGAGGGACAGCTACTTTAGCAAACCCAGTGCCATTTCTTTTTATCTGATGCATGACACTTCACACTAGGCATAAAATTATCTTCCCTTTTTTTATGATAAGTCCATAATTGCCTTCCTCACAGTCAATGTCAGTCTTGATATGAATGTCAGTCACGATTAGAAACTTTATTCCAATTCCCCTATGATATATTCATATATGATATATGATATATTTGGGTGTGTATGCAATGTTGAATGTGTTCATTTGTGTCCATCAGTGCATTCAGGTTAGAGTAAAGGACAGTGTGATTTAACTATGGATTTCTGTCTGGGGAAGCAATTTTAGAAATGTGTGTATACTGCAGAGATTCAAACTCTTCCACTTTGGCAAGAGATTTCTCTGCTTTGAGGCCATTTTCTCAAAATCTCCTGCACTCCCACTTGAGTTTGATTTTTTCCGGCTCAAGATTTATCTTGTCTTTCTTAGAATTTACCTTTCTTCCTTCCCAGTGGCAGATCCAGAGGATGGTGCGCTGGGCGCGCGCCCCCCTCATTTTTTTGTTGAAACAAAAGAAATAAAAGAAAAAATGGGGGGGGGGCTCTTGCTCCCCCTTTAATTTTGTAAAGGCGCCTCCCCTTTACGGAAATCCTGTCTCTGCCCCTGCTTCCAATTCTAGTTTTGCCATTTATTTTGAAATTAGGCTGAGATAGCGCCAGAGGGCATATATACAGTAATCCTAGAGGTTCCAGGGTTATTAAGTGGGCCCTGTGGTGGACTTCAAGGAATGTCTTGCTTCACGCAAGATGATATTGTGCACATCGTGTGATCAGAGTCTCCAATGTGAGGGGCTCGATGTGGGAGAATCTCCCATTTAAGAGGTGCCTGGGGTTGGAGTCTCTGATACTTTATTGATTCTGACAAATGGTGCGTGCTGTGTCATGCACCATTCTAGAGTTTATCCACTCTGGTTGTATATACAGCCTTTGCGCAATTTTGTTTTTCCCATGTCCTCTGGCCTCAGTGAAACAATATTGCTCCTTGGTGAATTTTTCTGTTGTGCATATAGTCCAGTATAGTGCATTTCAACATGATGTACTATCATACAGTATATTGATGGGGAGGTAATATGTTAAGTTGCATAGACACAATGCCCACTATAACATTGCATCTATATTTAACCTGTTGAGGACAGGCTGATGTTGCTACAACTCGCATTTCCCATATACCCCTTCCCAAGTATGCTCGGGACTTGTCCTCAACCGGTTAAAAAAACCTGGATATCTAAGATCAATTCCTCATGTCCAGTTTTATTTCTTTTGTGTCGCCTTCGTCTGTCCAGAATTCAGACCACGTCCAAGGCCCAGAATGAGGCTGATTACCCATCGTATGGAGTGACCGGTCCAGGAACACAACTTGCTTCTTCCATGAATGTAAGTAGATCCAGCAGCTTCCTTCCAGCAGCTTCCTTTTCAAAATGACATAGGTGCTTTGAGAATTTACACCATTACAAATCAGACAGATCCTAATTAGACTATGGGCTGCTGCCATGTGGTCTTAAAGAAAAGTGGAATTATATAATTATGGCTTTGGCATGTAGCCCCTTTTCTTCGGTACAGTTTGACCCCTTTGAGGACCGGCTGATTTTGCTACAATACGCGTTTCGCATAGACACCTGCCCGAGTATACTCGGGACTCGTCCTCAATGGGTTAAGAGTAGTATGTATGGCAGTCCACAAAACACGTACTCAATTATACTGAAATAAAACACGCGAAAATGTCCACCAAGTAGCAATTTGCAAAAATATCTGTACGCAAAAATTTCAGCTCATACAGTGTATGAAACACATGTTGAAGGTGGATGAATTTGTACTGGTGCAGCTTTCCTTAGTTCCATGAAGTGTATGTAGTTTAATGTTGTTGTTTTTAATAGCACCTCTTCCTCAATACAGTTTAAGATTAGTATGTATAGAAGCTCACAAAATTAGTACTCAGTGATACTGAAATAAATCAACTCATCTAGTAATATTTCAATGAAATAAACACATGTTGAAAGTGGGTTGAATGTCCAGGACCCCATTTTATAAAAGATGTTAGGATAGCAATTCCTGCTGGAATGGCAAATTCCCATAGCAACAGCCAATCAGGAAGCTGGAATCGTGTTGTTACTATGACAATGCCATTCCAGCAAGAGATGCTATCATTATAGCTTCTTACAAAATCGGGCCTGGGTTTAGTTTTTGGGTTGGTTTTTTTTCTGTGAAGTTTGCGTGATTGTAATTTTTTGTTTGTGGTCCTTCTCACATCTTGTCATCTCGTCAACCTTGCACCTGACTTTTAGAATGGAGACAGGAAGTTAGCCCAGAGTGCCCAGATGTACCACTACCAACATCAGAAACAGCAGATGATTGCCATGGAAAAGTTAGTATAACATCATTTGTGCAAATAGAGTCTATTCACACTTTACAATACCACACCTTGTCTCTTTCTCTTCTCTCAAGTATATGGTTATGTTGAGTATAGCTATGTACACTTAGTAAACATATGAATAGAAAGATGAGAAAAAGATGGATATACACATATATTTAACTGTGTTCAGTTACATGTAGTGACATATATTTTGTGTGATATGAAAATATTTTCATACAAAAGCCATGCCATGATATGATCCTTGAATATGGAAGGTTAATGATTTTAAACCATAGATTAAAATGTGCCAGGTTAAAAAAAAAAAAAAAAATCATAGAGCTACAAGTTGTAACATATGAACATCCCCAGGGCTGAGTATCAACTTTTTAGGAAAAGACAATTCTACAGTACTTACCAATTTGTCCATAAAACATTTCCTATTGTTTCCTTTCCTACTTTAGCCTATTCCCGCAATATTCTGCTTAGGTTTCATGCACATTTTCAGTATTGTGCATGCTATGTTACTTTCAGATTTAGAACATCCAAAAATACATATAATTTTAGTTGATATTCAAACCTCCATTTTCTTGTAGTAATAAATGACCAGTGCAATTTAAAAAGCTCTTTGAGAAGTGCAGCTAAACCAAAAGCCCCTTACAATTTATAGGATGGTAGAATACAATTGGAGGAGAATGAAGTAGCTGTGAAATAGATAGAAAGAACAAGAACAAGGAGGTTTACATCTGACCAATCATCTTCCTTCTGTTCCTTCCATCTGGTGCAGACGTGAGAAAGGAGACGTAGCAAACGATGCTTCCGAGTACGACTCTGAGGAGGAGAATGAGGAAGGCGACTTGACGGTCTACGAGTGCCCTGGTCTGGCTCCGGTATGGAATCAAGATATTCAGAATGATATCATTCAATTCAATACAATTCAATTCAGTTCAGTTCAATTCAATTCCATTCCATTCCATTCCATTTCATTCTATTCCATTCCATTCCATTCCATTCCATTCCATTCCATCCATTCCATTCCATTCCATTCCATTCCATTCCATTCCATTCCATTCCTTTCCATACCATTCCATTCCATTCCATTCCATTCCATTCCATTCCATTCCATTCCATTCCATTCCATTCCATTCCATTCCATTCCATTCCATTCCATCCATTCCATTCAGTTCGAATCAGTTCAGTTTATCTGTCTCATAAAATCATATTCAATATATTCACAGAGACATGTAATTCACAGAGACATGTAAGTTAAAGGAGGAAATCGTGCAAAAAGCCTTGAGCTTGGAAATGGAGAGTTCCTATACAATGATTTAGAGAGAATCTCAGTAAAAATCCTGATGCCGATTGGTTTATAAATCTGAGTGTTCTCATAGCCTGATGCCCTCTCTGTCAAAGGTTTATCAGGTCTAATCCATATTTTGCTTAAATAGACAACTGAGTTTGAGAGAGAAAAACAAACTAAAAAGGATTTGGTACTGCTTTGTGATCAAGCACTCGTGCCTTCTCATTTAGAAAGAAAGAATGTAATAAACAGGTCTTTGAATACAGGTGAGGAGAAACTACTGTCATAGATTTGTACCCATGGAGACAATGAGCAAAGGTATTTGATAAATCTTTACATGAAGAGGAAAATTGATTTTAACTGTATTCTGATTCTGCCAACATAAAAACCTACCATTTGTCATTTCAATATAATAACATATCATTTGAATTGTTCATAACTGTTGACATATTAACCTTTTGCTATAATATATTGCTGTAACTAGATGGCTCACTCAAGCATAACAGTGTCTCGAATCCAACCAGAAGGCAGTGTTGACACAATAAGAATTAGGAGGATTAGCTGATTTCTACTTCACATCGACAGTTAGTCTCCAGACATCTCAGCCATTCAGCACTCAAGAAGGCACTCGAGCAGATTAGCGAAGGAAGCACTTTGAGGATTAACACATTGTTCTGTCTATTTTTGTTTCTTATTGTCACAGACTGGCGAGATGCAAGTGAAGAATCCGCTGTTTGCCGAGGAGTCCTACCCCAAGCCCGGCGGACAGGAGGAGGGGGAACAGAAGCAGTAACACTGGGCAGGATAGTTGGGAGGGGGTGCCCTTAACCTCCTACCCCTCCACCATTCCAGATACTGCCCCTCCCCCTGCCCTTCCCCTGCCCCTCCTCACCGCATCTGCTGCATAACAAGGAGAAAAACACAAGATGCCAAAAATACCAGTAAACCAGGTTACAGGATCAAGATATTCTGTTTGGGCCATGTGCAATTTGGGTATTCCAACCAAAGTAGATAGATATTCAATGATCTGTGGAATGTCATCCATCTTGGGATTACTATTATTAATTATCCTTTTGGCTTGCTCATCAACTATGAAAGCATGGAAAAAAATATTTCCAAGAGTTAACGTTTTAATTAATCTGCAAATATGATTTAAAGTTTTAGATTAAACAAGCACATGAGAAATTTCTTTTTGCCATGCATTTTCAGATTCTCATTTTATTTATTTCAGTTTATATATATCTATATTCATATAAAGTGTTTGCTGTATATTAACCAACACTTAATCTTGCAGGGGTATATATTGGTGTATGAGCATTTACTGGTTCTGTTGTATTGGTGGGAGCACAGGTGTAATTAATCCTGTCAAAGTTAGTTTGGAAATTAAAGCAAACAAATTTTATTTCAGTTGTTTTATGGCACAATGTTTATTACATAACTGTAGATCAAGCATTATCGTATGCTGCTACGTGTGTTTATTTTTATTCACACATTATATGTGTAACTGAGATTTAGAAAGAGGAAAACTTACCTTATATGAGTATGATTTGTGCAAATCTTCAGTGAATGAAAACAAAAGTATGACAAGGAGTTGATTATGTTGAAAATGCCAAATATGATTAAATGATATTTTAGAAAACCATGTACACGATACTTGGTCATAGAGTATGGCATTATATTAGCCAGTGATCCATGTCACAAGTTTAATCGTGTAACTGACTGAATACGCTCTTTCTTGGTAGGAGATGCTGCCATTTTCCAGCTGTTCTCAGTGCAATGAAGTGAATGTGGTTCTTTGCTGCAAAGTTAAATTCAACTGGGTCTGATTAAGCAGGTGGCTGATCCAATTGTCAGTGAACTGAACTCTTTTTTGAAGGATAATGGACCAACATGACCCTGACCCCACTACGATCATGTGGGGGTTTCCCATGTATTCCTGTGTGGTCGTAAGTTGATTTTTCCTGGGGGAAAAAATAGAAATGAGAGAAATATGTATCTGATAGGCATCACTTCCATGTTTGAACGTCATTTGACAAATATCAATCACCAATACTGAGAAGTAAAATAGAATCTATTGTGGCTCTTAAAAACCTGCAATTCCATTTGAAATCTGAAAATCATTGAAGATCTTGAGGAAACTTTTATTTCTTGATATACAGACCTCCTAAAGTATACAAACTGTCAGAAGTCTACTGTACTGCAGCTGAGTATTGCTGTTTATGACAGAACTTCATTCAAGGACTTGCTTTTTATTCTGTTCTGAAAATATGACAATTGAGCCACAATACTAGGTGCATGTATTGATTTCAATTCAATTCAATTCAATTCGCGTTTATTTCATTCAAACAGATAAAAAACATTCAGACAAAGTATATAAATAAATTCAAGTTGACAATAAAAAATGTAACAGAATGTGGAGACAGCAAGAAAAACAAAGTTTTATAAGCAGCTGCCACCATAACAAAAGCATTTATAATAAGTCATATTAAATTTTACAAATAAATATGCATAGATATTAAAACCAAAGAGATTGAAAATACATATTCAACAATAGACACATAGAGACAAAAACAAACAAACAACAAACACAGAGTAATACCCGAATGTGTAGATTACTTTTCTTTTCCCAATAAGAATAATTTAAATCTTCGTTTAAAAACATTTAAAGATGGACTCATTTTAATTGACTGTGGCAAGTTATTCCAAATTAGAGGTCCTCTATACAAAACAGAATATAAACCAACATTTGTTCTATTAAGAGGTAAATGATAATTCAGAGGATTTCTCAAACAATACGAATGAATAGCACTATTTAACTGAAACAAGGAAGAAAGACTTGGGGGAATACAATTTTTAAAACATAAATACATAAATACACCAATAATATATTTGTTCAATTCAAAAATATCTAAAACATTACATTTCATAAAAAGAGGTTTAGTGGAGGCAAGATAATTGGCGTGACATATAATTCTCACTGCTTTCTTCTGCAGACGGAAAAGTCTGACCATAGAATAATTTGATGTATTTGCCCAAGCAATGTTTCCATATTGAAGTTGACTTAATATAATAGCGTTATAAATCATGCATAAAATATTGTGAGGAAAATATCGTAATTTGTATAAAATACCGATACATTTAGAAATCTTATTGCAGACTGAATCAATATGTTTATGCCAAGATAATTTATTATCAATAATGACGCCAAGAAATGACAATGAACTCGTAATTTTTATAAGATTGTTATTCATATAAATTGCTGAATTCTGTATATCAATTTTCTTATTAGTAAAAATCATACATTGAGTTTTCTTCACATTCAAAACTAATTTGTTCATAAGAAGCCAATCATAAATTTTTTGAATCTCTTCATTAAAACGTAACAATAAAGTATTAATATTATCATCAGACATAAACATACTGGTATCATCTGCATATAAAATGAACTGTATTTTTTCTGTGACATTGCAAATATCATTGATGTAAATGAGAAATAAAAGTGGACCAAGTATTGAACCCTGAGGCACTCCACATCCCAGGCTACACAACTCAGATTTACATCTATTAACCAATACAAATTGTTTCCGATTATCCAAGTAACTTGAAAACAAATTGAACAAATTACCTCGGATACCATAAATATATAACTTATCTAATAAAATAGAATGATCTAAAGAATCAAAAGCCTTGCTTAAGTCTAAAAACAAACCAATAATTGATTGATGAGAATTAAGTGCATTAGTTACTTTTGAAATAAGGTTAATCAAAGCATGGGACGTGGAGTGCCCAGAACGAAATCCATATTGACATGGTGTTATTATATCATATTTGTCTAAAAATAACAGTAATCTATCATATATACATTTCTCAAGATACAGGCATGAAATGGGAAACTTAAAATCATGCCAGAGATCAGTGCATAATAGCTTGATCTTTAAAAAAAAGACTATTGAAGACATCTTTTGATGAATGCAATAACTTCATCAATGGCATTCCAAAATTTGAATATTAATCCTTAAAAAAAGAAGAATAATTGTCTATATGTACCTTTATTGTGTACCTATATGTTTCTGTGTCAATCTTTATCTCTCTCTCTCTCTAACCCCCCCCCCCCCCTGTATGCCACTTCTGCTATTACCTCTTTCTTCTCTTCTCCCCATTCTTGTTCACTGTGATAGCACATGGTGAGATGAAAAAGAGAAGGAGTATTGTAACTGTGGCTAATATATTACCGTCACTCACTAGTATTTCATCCTGAATGCCATGGGCTCCGTAGCCCGGTGCCGTAGCTGCCATTCACTGCGTATCTCCCACATTTTGCCTGTCATTGTGCAATGTACTTTGTAAGTCATATTTTCTGTTGTTCTTTTGTGTAGAAAGAGAGAAAGAAGTAGGGAGAGGGAAAGTGTAATATATGTACAAATCAAAGAAAGTGATTAGTTGATTTTTTTTTTCAGAATCAGTAATGATCAAGCTGAAAATAGGCTTCCATGACATTTGCTCCCGCGACAATTACCCCCATGAAGTATCTGCATGCTAAGCCATGCAAGCATAAATTCTACTCGCAAACACAAGCCCAACCCAAATCCTTTTCCTCACACCAAACTAAACCTAAAACCCTATCATAATCTTGACCCTAGCCCTAAGTCCTTGGAGAAAATAAGACCGGAGCAGTTTTCGCAGGAGCAAATGTCGTGTCACCAGTAAAAGCTCCCACAGGAAGTGAATTCCTGTGACAAACCTCTCCGACCAATCATATAGTCATCAGTTGGATAAAATCTGTATGTATGTGCAAAATCGGATTGTTGCCATAATGTCTTGACTTAAAGGTTGGCTGCCAATGGCACACATGTCAATTCAAAAGGCTCGAGAGTGGTCAGCATTTTAGTTTCAAAGTTTCAACAACAAAAAAAGAAATTGAATAGAGCAAGATCATTATGGCAGTTTGAAAGTTTAGAAAAAAAAGAAAAGTTGAATTCTTTGGTATTTGTGTCGCAAACATGCGGTGTGCATACAATTATATATTTCATCCTTCAGGCTTCGTAAGACATAGCATTAATTCCACTGCATGTTCTTGTTACTGTCTTCACTTATGACGTACTTAATTTATTCATAGTTGTGCTGGACAGGACGTCCATGTATACATGTATCATGTGTAGTATTACTGTGGGTGGAGTAAAAAAAAAAAAAGTAAATAAGTGAAAAAAAGAGAGATGCCATGTATATAAGAATATTTTGAATTCAATATCAAAGAATTATCTTCACTGATTTCTAGAACTTTATATCTTTTTCACATTCTTTCTCTGTCATTCTGATACACAAACAAGCACACAACATACTCAAACACAGACATTAACACACATGCTCCGACACACACACACACACACACACACACACACACACGGACACACCCATTTGTGTAGATGGCTCATATAGACATCAAACATTGTGGCTACTTTTACTTTGTGTCCACAATATTGATATCATGTGCACTGAACAAACACATTCCTGTAGTGTTATATTTTTGTTTTATTTACGATGAGCATTTCTTTGTGAACAAAGTGTTGCTGCAAACTTGCTGGGAGGACCATTTTGTAGCCAAAAAAAAAATTGATGTTTATCTTGAAAGGGATAAGTTGACCACCATTGTACTATAGGAAATTTAAACCAATTAAAAAAATGTTCAGGGATACCTCACAATATGTCCAACCCATGTGAGTTTGTTTTTAGGTAAAACTGATATGAGTTTGGCACTACTTTCAGTAATCCAAAGAGTGCAAATCTCCATGTTAAGCATTTTGGGCTGTGCACCATGCTACACATGACTACATTGTAGCTTGTCTGCTCGTACAGTGTATTATTGACAGCAAATGCATATGGTGTTGTCCAAACCTGATGTGTGTCTGTCAGTGTGTAATGCTTGGTAAGCTGACTGCAGGATATATTGGGCAGTGAGTGAAAAACTGGTTTTGTGAAAACTAGAGCTGTACTTACAAAATTGTGTTGTTTCCCACTTTGATTTGCATCTTTATTGCAATCATGTTTGTATTGTAGTAAAAATTGCAATTTGAATGCATGAAGCAGTCAACACTGAGGGCGCTATCTCCTCATTAACCCCCCCCCCAAAAAAAAAAAAAACAACAACAACAACAACAACCAACAACAACAGAAAGTACATAGCTAAAAAGGCAAGTGATTTGTGCATGCAAATGACATTCTTTTGTTTTAATATTCTTCCAGGCTTTTTATAAAGAGAAAGAAAAGATAACTTGGTTGGCAACATTTTCCACTTTTCTAGAAGAAAACTACTTTTCCCAGTTGTACAACAAATGGAAAGTGTGCATATTACATGATGTTTATGTATTTATGCGCAGTGTTTATCAAACATTACAGAATCAATGGTGGTTTTTATTCTGGAACACCCATGTATGTGATAAATTTTGATCAATATTGCCATACAGTGATTACAAACTTATTACATGTTGATTTTGACATATATATTTACAAATTGTCGGGACAATGTACATTTTGTATTCCAAACAATTGCTTTAACATAGCTGATTCTCAAGCTGTCTACTCATTTTTCTTGTTTTCTGACAATGCTCTTAAAGTGTCATCAAATCGTTTCTGTAAATAAACTCTGTCATCTTTTATCACTAAATTATGCAGTGATTTATCTACGTAGTACTATGACATGTCGAAAAGAAAATGTACAGATATATATATATATATACATATATATATATATATATGAACACTGAGTTTAGAGAAGTGTTTCGTGTTCAAAGATGATTGCTCGAAATAAATCATGACCAACCGCAGTTAATTTTGTCGTGAGCAGTATAAAAAAGAGAATGTTGATATGATTCCACTGCTGACTTAAAAAAAAGAAACTCTTTGTCAAATCTAAATTTCAAAACATCTACAGCCATTGTCATGTGAGCGGCTGAGTTCACAACATTCTGTGAATCTGATTATATGCATTTCCTTATCAGAAAGATCATGTCTTGTTGTCGTGGATACCGCCTGACACGTCCGAAACTTTCTCCCAAACAAGGACGCAGTAGCTTCCCTTGGCAACCACTCTCTTGTGCTCGGTGGCTTTTTTCATTAGTTTGCTGTAAAGCTGGAAAAAATCACACGAAATGTGTCGATTTTGAAAGGTGTTGCCACAAGTGATACATACGGGTCATTACTAAACCAATTAACGTGTCATATTGAAATTGTAGTCATACACTGCGAAAATGGTATGCTATGTCATTGACATGTCCTAATTTGATTATCAATATCCGCTCCAATTGTGTGAAATGTCGAAAACAATTGCATTTGAATAGATTGTAGGTGTATCCAAAGATGAACTGGGTCCACATGTTCAATCAATGATTTTTTGGAGATGGATGCTGTACATAAATCAAGCAGTTTCTTGAAGAAATCGCAATGAAAGTCACACACACCATTCATTATCTGGTTTGGGGTTTTGGTGTTTTCGTTTTTTTTTTCTGCTCTTGTCATCTGGTTCAGCACTGTGACAAGCTAATCATGATTTTCTGTAAATTCATACCATTATATCAAGAGTTAAATGGACATTTTGCCATTCCCTTTAATCTGTGACAAAATTAACTGGTATTGATTGATTTAAAGAACACAAAATGTTTGCAGTTATTGTAATTCAACTGAAGACCAGTGTTTATTACACCCTATTTCTGTTCAATAGACACATCCACACTGTAGACTGTTTGAATATTTTTGTCCAAATAAAAGATCCTAATTGTAGAGTAAACTTTACTGTTGTGTTTTGTTTACATTAAGGTGTTCGTGCATATTTATTTACTGTATTCTTTCTGTGTGTATGTGACTGCACAAATATATATATATATATATATATATATATATATATATATATGTATATATATATTATATATATACATTTTCACACAGACACTTACACACACGTACATATACATTGATAGTTTGATAGTGATGTTGCTACAAATTATACAGATTTTTAGACATAAATGCAATGTGTATGTGGGTATGAAATAGAGGTAAACATCCATTCAGCCCCCCCCCCCCAAAAAAAAGGGATTATAATTGTGTAATGGTTTGTGTTTGTTTTTTTCTGGAGGACATAAACATGGAAAATCTCCTCTACACAAGATTGTATCCAACAGTTGTTGTTTTTTTCAAACTAGTCCAGTTTTTGGACCAAACTGGTTAGGAATAACCTGATGATGTTTGAAGCATTGATATGAATAAAGAAATAAATTAATGTTGCTGATCGCAAGTTGCAGAGGAAGCACATACATGTAGTACACATTGACTACCGTATACAAGCATGTCTTGTATTTTAGATAACTTCAGTTTGTGTGTGTGTGCATGTTTGTATGTGTTTGTAGGCCTATGTCTGTCTTTGTCAAAACTGCAAAAAGTTGAACGATTTGGACCTCATCGATTATTTCTTATTTTATATCTACCAATACTTCAATTTCAATATGATCAAACCAGTCATTTGATTTGATATGACTTGATTTATTCACAAAATACAAATACATACATTATACACAAATTTGCACATAGTTTGTACATGGAATATATGTCATAAATATTTTGTGTGGATTGTGTTGAGCCATGAAAAGTTTGCCTGGGATGTTCAGTTGATATAACTTACACATAATTATGTTCAAAAAACATTTGTCGATTAGTACAGAGTAGCGATTGCAAACAGTGATGAATTTGATGTGATAACTAGATTTTTATATACTAGCATACATGTTTACATGACAACGCAGTGAATGATGGTCATGGACCCCAAGAAGCACAGCTTATAATTGGGGCCATCAAAATTCAGTATACAAATTGTAATACAGCTAATTTCACTCAGATTGAAAAAGACAACACAAACGCTGAGGACTCAATATAGACGCTAGATTCGTTTCTCTTGGTAACCTTTGCTAATTTTAAGCTGGATTGCCTTTTATAAGATTCCCATAAGTTTAAAACAAACTTCTTAAAAGTGCCTTCGGCATATTTGGGGGAAATTTAAATAATGTTTCACTACACTATAAATCATTACTGAAATTGTTCCATTTTTAATTTCTTGCACAAAATTCCCCAGGTGCTTGGGTAGGAGAGCTTGTTGTCTATAGTACTGTAAGAATGAATTGCACGATTACTTATAAACATTGAATCAGAGATGCGTGAAAAGTTGTCAGCACGAAAGTTGTATATAGAATTATCATCAAAATATCATTATATTGCGTTACATTATTTTGCATAATTATATCATGCCATCATTATCATTATAAACAGTATTCAGTGAAATCAATTCCGGGATTTAAGAAAAAAAAATCTTTCTTTTAAAGAATAGATGTCTAATTGAACATTTGTAGTTATAGGGTGTCTTATTATACGAACAGCATTACTTGTGGCTAAAGCGTGGTACAAAATTGTAAAGTCATCTTCATCAAACTCGATATCACCTTTACAGCATGTACTAAAAAGTAGTGGTAGTAACGGCATCCCGTGCCAATTGAAACCATCAACCTGTGATGATGTGAGTGAATGATGTCCTGCCATTCGCACTATTTACAGTCAAATTCAACTCCGTTTTCAAGTTGTCTAGATTAGACCAGAGTGAGATCAAGAAAACAGAAGACTGGGACACTCCAGAACACCAGATAAACGTATGAAAGCAGTGGTGCATGGTTTCACAAATTATTCGTGACACCGTGACAATGGTCATGTGATTATGCTCATCATACGATGCCGATTCATTCACAAATCTTCATTAAACTTCCTCGTTGCCTAAGTTTAGATAACGATAATGCTAAATTGTAAGCTTCACATCAATCAGTATCAAGTTGTCATATCTGAGCAATGGTGACTGTTTGAGAGATGAAGGTTGTGGTTGCTGACTTACTGATTTTCTGAAATATTCTCACTTTATGCCCATTAGAACTGGTATCAGATTTCATGCAGAGTGTTTGGGGCATTTTTTTTTTTTTTTTTGGGGGGGGGGTGTCCGTGTTTAGTGGATTTCCATAGTTTTGTCTCCCGTTTGCTACAAGAGACATAGTTACGCCAAGTAAACTTCAGACAAAATCTCTCAAGGTCAAAGGTTAAAGGTCAAATATAGCTCAAGTGATGTCATGTTCAGTTGTAACCTCTTCCAGGATTGTTCAGTGGATGCGAAACGGTCAAGGATCATCTAACTTCTACCCCCCCCCCCCAAAAAAAAAAAAAAAAAAAATGATTTCAGATCATTGCTTCTGTCACAAATTAATGTCCAATCAATATGTCAGTTGGTGCAAAGGGGTTACTTGCGTGGACATGACAGCAGTGCCCTGTCAAAGGTTAAGGTGACAGGTCACTGTATCGTGGTTAGACAGGTGAGCCTCCAGCTTGTATAATACTAAGTGGCAGGAAGGACATAAAAGAATTAACGATTAGTTAAAGGGGATGGCTAGTAACTGATCGGTGGGAATCAGTGGGAATGCTGGAGGATGATTGTTCCAATCCTTGTGGGATTCATTTAAGAGTACATTATATATCTATTGTTGTGTGAAAATTATTTGCTTCAGAATGGTCTCATATTCAAGTAATGTGCAGTTTAATGTTTCCAGGTTAGCGTGCCTGGTCAGTGACGGGGCATTAATATATATATCTTTATCTTTTTAAGAAACAAAGTATCAAAGGAAGTCATATGAATGATAGATGTAAGGCAGATCAAATCATTGTTATTCTAAAGCGAAAAGCACAGAAAGTAAAAGAAACACCGCGTTGGATATAAAAGATAATTAGATATCGATAGTGCATTATAGTCAGGAAAGACAATTGCAGTGTTCAGACTAATAGACTTGAAACAAACATTTACGAACAAGTCTGATTTTTTTTAACACTAAACTAACTGAATAACGTACAGTTTAATGATTTTTCATGTTGTTAATGAAACTTTGACAAACTCCTGAATATTCTTTATCTAATATCACCACACGAAACAAAGGCGGCAAACGATGTGTCTTTTTAACAGTGCTGAGTTCACTTTTGTTTATGTGACGTAGTACTGTGTTGACAGAATCCACATTTGACTTATATCTGACAAGAGGAAAGGTCGAGATTAGTCCGTGGTTATGCAGTATAGGCTTGCCGTCGGATGAACTGTCAATTCTACTTATTGTGCGATAAAGTTTCAATGTCTACAAAGAATAAGATAACCCTCTTTTTTGCGTCTGTGAGGATATATAGTCCTTGTGTATTCAGCGTACCTTTGCACTGATAACATCTTCGAAGCTTTGAGCTTTGAGCTTTGTAGCTGACTGGCTGGCTGAATTTGACTACAGCGCGCCATCCTGTGACAACATAGAGAGCTAATGCTCCTCAATAAGCCAGTTCACTGTTAGTTCGTGGACACCTTGGTATAAATTACCTTTCTTTTTTTCTCAGTTGGTTAGGCACTTTACTCTGTTTTCAAAGCAGCATGATGCGTAAGCATGCCAAATCCAGTCCAAACAAAGAATGAACTTGCCCAGAGTAGATGACAAGAATGGTCTGTCAATTGACACTACGGCAGGCATTCATTTCATTGTTTTGTATTTAGTGCATAAACAAAGTCTTTCTACCAACATTGCTAAATACCAGGCTTTGTGCTGTCAAGTGGATGTCCTAGTAAGCACTAACTACAAGGGTTACATGAATAATCATTAAATCAGGGATGCTTATCTCAGTGAATTCAAAACCAGACATCCCTGATTGTACAAATGACCTTTGTCTTCTCATACGCTTAGTGGAACTGTAAACTGGCTTTCATTAATATGCACCCGAAGTGTAACGAGAGAGTTCCTCACTAGTGCCCTCTATCGCTGGTCTTCGCTCGCACGGTGTGTGTCGACCTCGGCGGGCGGCGCACTGATCAACTTGGATGAAAACTTCGACAACCAGAACCGGTAAACCTGTATTTTTTTTAAGCGGGTGTGAGAAAAACAAGAAAACAAATAACATCTTAAATACTGTTTGCTAATCACACTAAAGTTAATATTAATTTAAATTGTCAGTTCAGAAAAGTATCTGGATGAAAATTTGACAATAAGGGGTGATAGAGACGTTAGAAATGCTTAAAATCTTCACATTGATCTGATTTTGATACAAATAGTATTTTATATCAGTGATAGCCATTTACTTTGAAATTGTGCAATTTATCCTTTGAAGACTATTTATGTGGTATGCTTAGATTGGATAAAGAAATTCATGAAAGTCCAAAATACAAGAATACACTTATCACAGCAGATCAGTACAGCCCATGCATTATTGTCAATCAAGTTCGTTGCAACTGAAATATTGGCAGAAAGATGCAATGGTGTGACGAATTTTTTTCTCCCCATATGTTTATTTCTTACATCTATCTGGATTATGAAGAGTTTAATCACAAAACAGATTAAGCGCCAATAGAAAAAGGAATGAAAAAAAAAGAATTTTGCATAAGGTTGAGGCTGATATCCCCGTTTAGGAAGAGAGTATGTAACTTGAGGGTTTCTTACTTTTCTAACTTTACGTATGATTTTAATTAAACTTCTTCCATTCCGTGACAGATGGCAGATTTTCATCCACTGTTGATACTCGACGTGAACATGCAGTGCCGTTGTAGTTTAACCTTTCCTTGCCAGGGACTTCGTACAGTATGTACAGTTCTATGAGGTCTCCTGTGCTAATTGGCACTCGAAGAGTTAATTGATTGACCCACCTGTTTGCTACAAAGGAGACAAGAGGCCACCCCTGCACCAGAGAATGAGTTGACGACGTTAAATATATACCAGACCAGCTCGCTCTGCAACATGGACGCCACGAACCCAAGGAACCACGTGATCCCCAGGCAGAAGAAAAGCTATAAGAATGACATAAGAAAGGCCTGCGGTAAACAGTTATAAAACAATCAACAACATGATGATAGGGACAATGCTTATCAGGATGATTGCATAGACTCATATAGTATACTAAAGTAAAAGACTTTATTTTCGAATGCTTGCACAAACTTTCTTATTATCGGGGACAGTCTTTTGTTATAAAAGTTTGAATAACATTCATGCTTTTCTAGATTGTTGTATGTAACACCATAGAATAATTCAACTGACCTTAAAGAAGAGGATGGTGGAAAGAAATGCAGAATTTTGCTGTCCTGAAGCTGAAGACACCGTCTCTTTTCTCTTGGTGATTCCGCAGATGATGACGATCAAGAGAAGGGTGTTGACGACCAGGAGGAGTCCAACGGGAACAGCGAAGAGCAAAATCACGCTCTTACCCTGGTGGAGCCAACAGGTGCGATGAACGCTGTACACGCCCCCAACGACGAGTTTGAAATGAGCGGCAATACTTGCAACCACAATGGTTGCCGCCACTCCCCAGCTGTAGACGCAATAACGCACAAACTGAACATTGCCCTTAATGCGATACACCATGCGAACTGACTTGGCGTGGAATGTGCGCGTGAGGTCAACGGCGAGGGCGTTTGACCACAGGAACACAGAAAGCCAACTATAGTGAAGGGATACGCCAACAACGAGGCAGAGCTGCTCGGAAATGTGTCCTTGGTCAAGGATTAGCGTCAGGTGAGCCACAAACATGGAGATGTTGAGACAGATAAATATTTTTCCGGGGAGAGTCCATAGATCTCTGTAGATCAGGTAGGTAATGATTGCAAAAGACAGGAGCACGAGAGAGCATACGCTTCCAAAAAGAGTGATGAAAGATTGTGAGTCAAGTTCTCCTGTTGAGTCCCTTCGATGTAAGATGTGTTCGCGCAAGAGGAATTCGCAAACGCCAATCATCCCGTCACCAATCAACGTGTACCACTCTGGTGTGACGACTGTGCCACTTTTTATGTGCACAAGAGAGTCATTGTCATCACCTAATCTGTCAAATTCTGATACGTTCAGGGTCACAAACTGGCACGTAAGGACTTTGCTGCAGCACTGAATGTACATCTTAACTTGTTCGCCGTATTCTTGCAAGTCGTACGAAAGAACGAAAGTTACCGGAATGTTATTGAACGTGCTGTCAAAATGCACCATATCTTTGAACTGCTTATCGGTAAAGCGTGTCACATCGTCTGACCAGACTTCTCTTGAGAACAACTTCCCACGGACTATCGAGCAGTCTTCTCTGAGCGATGACAGAGTAGGGTAGTTCTTCAGCTCTATCGTCTGCAGTCTGATGCTGGCATCTCCCGTATATTGGATCAAGCGAGCAGCTCTACGTACAAAGATGGAACTGAAGCGACTTGATGTGTTGCTCTCCATCCGCAAATTGACGACAACTGTAGGGTTGGAAGTCGTGATGTTTTCCAGAGATTTGAAAAGTTCCCTGTACGTATCTACAATACGAACATCGAATTCCAAGAATTCCTGTCTGAACGCTTCTTTGATCACCTCGTGGGCGTTCTCAAGAGCCGATTCTATCTTGACCGTTACCCATGACTTCAAACGAACATCAAACGCGTTGTTTCCACTGCTTCCTGCCTTCGAATCGTCCCAAATGTGATGTGTGCATTCATCGATCATAGCTGCGCTGTCGTTGTGCACCCTGACGCATGCGCCATCCTTTGCTATGTAGTACTTTGGACAGATAAGCGATCGACAACCTCCTGCGAAGGGATCGAACCACTGGGTTGTAGAGCAGTTCGGTGTTGCCTGCATGGCTTGGCTTTGGTCAACGAAAATCATCCTGCCGCCGTCGGCAGCGGAGAAGTTGAAGAGCATGGAGAGAGGATTCCCCTTATGGGAACTACTCTCGAAATTCAAGAAGTATCCTTCACATGATACACTGGAATAGTTCACAAAACCATCCGTGCAAAGAGCGCAGTGGGCATTCTTATACCATCGGCCTCTTACATTGGTCGGGGAGCTGTAGGCATCACACAGACGCGACGCCTTCTCGTCACTCTTCGAGGAGTTGCAGACATAGTGACCGTGGCTGACGCACGGCCTAGGGTAGGTGCTGTTAAGATCGTGAGGCTTCGAATCATACAGGCAAATAGATAAGAGATGACGCAGATAAGAGAACATGTCGCCTTGGACGTTAGCTCCAGAATACGATGCAACCTCGTTGTCGCAAAAGAGGTGCAGACTCCAAAACTGAAGACTCTCGTATGTTTCTCCGCTGCAAAATGCACAATATACGTTACGATAGTTAGCGCCGTTCCGGACTACCACTGGCAAGATGGAGATAACATCTGCTGAATCGATGTCGGAACATCGCTGCTCTACGTAGGTACCGACGTACGAACGGTCAACGCACTGTGAGATCAAAATAAAATGATCTTTCTCTGAGGTCCTGATGCACTTTGTGAATTCGATGAGACTCTCGCGTTGCCTGGCGACGACATCGAAATTATGGAAAATTGACGGGCGGGCTGAAGATGTCACTAGGGGTGACGTTGGTCGAGGAGGAGCCTCAATTGATTCGGTATCGCCAGATGTTCCGATTCCGCGTAGAGGATCGCTTAACTCTGACTGACTGGGAGACAAGGTGTCGGGACAGGTGAACTCGTAGTCAAGGCAGCAGTCTCCGTAGATCAGGCACACGCTGTCACACTGACAGATGATGGGGAAAGGTTTGCTTTGTCCGCAGCGATCTCGGCAGGAATGGACCGTGGTGGAGGCGTTAAAGCACACATCAAAGAGTTCTCCAAAGGAGAGGTCGGACTCTGCCATGGGAAACAGAAAGGAAAAATCGTTATCTTCTAACAGCACACTTTGTATAAACACTAAATCAATTTTCTTAATATTGTAGTAAGGTATAAGGTAGACCTACATAATTATAGCAATGTTAAGGATTTCTTAGTTTGCTACAGATCTTACAGCTACAAACCCTTTCTTATTTTGGGGTAGACAATCAGGGGGATATTGTTGATGCCTACGACCTAACTTCGGAAGGCAACCGTGATAATTACTGCAGAATTGTAAGAGTAGGCATATGCCATCTTTGAATGAAAGACATGATAAAGTAAGGAATCCAATCCATTTCTTATCAAAGATTTTCACGTTATTCTTCTCTTTTGGGCTCAATCTTCTCGAATATTCGAGAGCAAAAAGAAAAGACTTCTTTGACATCGACTTTATTTCTGCATTTTCTCAGAATTTAAGAGTAAAGATATGGCGATAAAACGAAGAGCAATCGAGATGGTGAATACCTTGATCAAATTTAAGGTTTTTTTTTTAAATCCAATCATATCCTCAAAATAAAATCAACGAAAAAAATATCAAACTTGACATTATGTTAGATAGGAAAGAAACATACAATCATGATTAAACAATAGTACGAATATATATACTGTATGATATATATATTTATATATATATATATATATATATATCTATTTCAACAACAACAACAACGGACAAGTAAGGTATTTTCTGTACAGAAGCTCCACCGCCACCAAACGGGAGCTCGGATGGGAACCATTGCAACTGCGACGCAGGTCAATCGTATCTTAGCATTTCGCTGGGCGCTTGCGGGTCGCCTATCCATCCCAGTACGAAAAGCTCTGCCAGAGTTCTCTGCAGAAATTATCTTCTGTAAGGTTCATCCCAAAGCGCTGCAAATAAAAAACGGCGAAAAATGTTACAAATATTTATTTATACCAAGGACATCACAGAGTGCAAAGAATTGCCATCGGCAGTCACAGACATTGAAAACAAAGATACTTTCAAAACAGCATTTCTCCACAGCATTCAAGCAAAACAATTAACTTTTAACTTCTCTCTCCCAGCCACCAACATCAGCGCACCCCTTGCCCGTTTGGCCCCTGTAACGGGGTGTTGGACAGTACCCGAGAAGAAAAAGCGAAATTGAGAGAAACACACTGGAACCTACCTCCGTAAAAGGAATCTACGTATAAATATTAGTGAATTGTTCTTGCTGCAGGATCCAAAAGAGAGAAGTAACTACCATATACGGACAGCGAAAATCCGTTCTTCATTTCCTTTTGAATGATGTCAAGATAATACCCTAGATGGCTCTAAAGACATTAGATACACATACAAAAAGAAAACAATCACAAACTGTAGGATTACAGTTTAATCGACTGGGTAACACCTTAGAGGCACGCCTGTTGGTTAGTGATCAGTTGCAAACACCTCGACGAAAGAATTTCATGAATTTGAATGATTACGCAGTACCCGCTGCATGCTACAAGGATTAGAACCAACACTTGCTGTCGGGCGGTAGCTCGGTGGTTTAGTGGAGATGACGCCTGTCCGGAGATCAGGAGGTCGTAGGTTCGAATCCTGCTCGAGTACGTACGCCCATGATTTTTTATCATTGCTACTACTAAACACTGATTAATTCAATGCTTATTTACGTCGATGTAGGGCAATTTGTGAATCAGTTGCTAACACCTCGACTTTTTGAACATCAACAAAATAGATTATCAATTATATACCGCATACTCTGTTATAGCAGGGAGGTGGAAGTTCCACCTCCCTGGTTATAGGAACTTCTCTCGAGGCATTCTATCCCTATATCTGTTTGATCTCTGTTTATCGTTTGAAAGGAAATCTAAAAAAACCCGGTGAAATCGTGCTGGAAAAGTAGAAAAGAACCGGCAGTGATGTTTCGTGAAGACGAGATAATTTCTAAACAATTCAATTAATGACACTGAAAGCGGCCAAGCTCGATCTTACAGCCAGCATACGGTAATACGAGATATTCTCATCTTGCACTATCACGCTCATGACGGGGGATATTTGGGAATATTTACCGATGGTTTCTGGTTGTTTTGGTGCTTCTACTTCTACTTATTCTGCTTCTTCTGCTGTCTTGGTGCTTGTACAGACAAAAACTTTTCAGTATTTGCTTGTCATGCTGTCACAGAAAATGCGTTGTGTAAATTCAACTTGGAAATAAACTATGATGTAGAGTCAAAAACAAAATAAACAAGGCCTCTAAAATGTATCCAGAAAATCAAGTCCCTCTACCCGGTATCATTGTCATTTAAAATGTAGCTTATCTCTTTCCTTCATTAGGCAGCGTTCTTAAACACCCTAGACCGCAAATTGGCTGATATCAAGTTCGTCGAAGAAGAAGTCGAATCAATCTAGACCATCAATATCATAGTGATGCTGCCTTAGAAAAGCGTTAATGTTTCTGGAAAAGGCGGGCTTCTGAGATGCTGTTTGTAGAATACAGTCGCTTGACTCAGAAAATATCGCGTGCACACGATTTTTTTATATCTTAATTTAAAAAATATACAAATCATTCATTTAATCTGATGTCGACGTTGATGTCAGCATTGTTTCCATAACAACTAGACATTCATTTAAAACTTACCCCAAAACAGATTATACAGCGGATGATAGAGTCATATAGGAGTACTTTGTTGAAACAATTGAGAGATTCAAGCGGTAATCTAGACGGAGATAATCTGTACTATCTTTGTTCCTCGTAATCAAGAAAGCAAAATCTCACAGCGTTTGGGGAGTGCTAGTCAATATCTTACCTCAGGCTTCACATTTGGTTATGAATTCCGGATTACAATTCCGAAGGTTTGGAGTCCGAAAATGAAATGGGTTATCAATTCCGAAGGCTTGATTGTCAGAAAACAAAATAAGGTTCATTAGTCTCAACCTTGTTTCATTTTCGAACTGTTTAACCTTCGGAATAATGAATCGTATTTCATTTTCGGACTTACGAACATCTAGGTATACGGATATCAAGTATTTCAGAAAAATGAATCTTCGGAATAAGGTACCTTTGGAATAACGAGTGTCACCCAAATTCCGCAATTATAACAACCACCAGCAATCTGCATTATTTACTAGTTCAGACTGATGGCACACGTGGTAAAAGAGCTCTCGATCTGCAAACAATGACGCCAGCATGTGACAAGAACTGACATGTAGTTCCAATGAACGTCGTGAAAAGAAAATAGGATTTCACTTCTCCTGGTCAGAAACATCTGATAACAATCTTCAGCATTTTACATTTACTCCTAATCAACAGCAATTTCCTTTAGAAAATTCCTCGTTTCTGACAATATTTGCACGTTTTCCATTCAAATTTTTATCTTTCTTAAATTTTTGCCATATGACAACGTATGGGAAAAGGCGTTAATGAGGCTGGATTTCAAATGAACGTCTTTATTTTATTTCAAAAGTTTGTACCGTTTACGCTGTGATTTCTAAACAAAAAGGGGTAGTGTACTTTATACTTGTCTACTACTTGTCTGCTACCCGGATCTATTTTCTATCATTTTTTCTCTTGTAAAGTAAATATGTGTGCTCGTATATCCTTTATTTCTTTCAACTATCGGATAAAGATGAAATCTTGCTCAGCAGAAGTGACAGACAAGTCAACGACGAACAGGACTTTCTAAGTTTAATTCCAAATAAGAATGGGTATAAAGACAAATTGCATGGAAAGTGTGACAAAACATTACAGATGACAGTGAACGTTACAAGAGAGAGTTTTGCAGAAAGGTTAGACAACAAACTTTAGAGGAAAATTCATCGTAGCTTATAAAAGTAAAACGACATCGACTTGAAATTTTGGGTGCACGTCACGAGCCCAATACCCACGATTTGTATATGCCACGAGTCATACAGCCCACGAGTCATACAACTCACGAGTCATACAGCCCATGAGTTATACAGCTCGCGAGTCATACAGCTCACGAGTCATACAGCTCACGGGTCATACAGCCCATGAGTCATACAGCTCACGAGTCATACAGCTCACGAGTCATACAGCTCACGAGTCATACAGCCCACGAGTCATACAGCCCACGAGTCATATAACCCATGAGCTAGACACTAAGTGAACATGGTCACGACCTTGACATCACAGGGCTTAATGTCCATAGTGTCGAGTTCGTGGGCCTGTTATTCTTGGTGTCTAACTCATGGGCTGTATGACTCGTGGACTTTTTCAAAGTCTAGCTCATAGGCCGTATGACTAGTGGGTGTCGACTTCGTTGGCTGACCCAAAAAATCGGTATAGAACGGGTGACTCATGTATCTAAACATTTCTAGCTTTATTTTTACTTTCAAAGCCAACATGAAGTTCAGAGGCATCTTTCCATATTGAACTATTCACATCAACGTGCTTGATGATATTGACTTTTAAAAAGTATTATGCTTTAAGCGATGGCTCAAAATGAGCGATCAACAAATGGCTTCAGTTCGCTATTCCGATTAATGAACAGCACCCTGACTTACGATATTGTGAGTGTACGCATATCGGTAATATAATCTTTATTGTAGTGATATACTGAAAGGTTTATAAGTTCCTGGAACAAGACACCAAAATATAGGGGTAGACTTTAAACCCCTGTAAGAGCTGACTTTTTTTTCTTCGAGTTCCCGAATTGATGCAATGATTTGGATTTACCAGTAGTCATGGTAGTGTCGGATAGTACGGTGGGTAACGATGAGCAGAGGAGCCCATACAGCCCAATAAACCACAGCAACGAAGGCCGCATCTTCCCGAGAGGAGGTTGGTGATGATGATGATGATGATGATTATGGAGGAACATCTCGCAAGAATATGGATACGTGAGAGATGCGTAATCTTCAGCTCCATGTGATGACGACCAGCAGCTCGCATCCAAATCCCTGAAGTGATGCGGCTAAAGCGGAACAAACCCACTCCGAGGAAAACCCAGAAAGTACTCGCCCTTCTCTCGTTAAAAAAACAACAAAACAAAACAAAAAACTCTTGTTGCTACCGATGAGCATATTAGTGGAGAAGGCCAATCAACATGTAGGTGCTGTAGGTCACGTGATTACCCATTGTGTTCTTGGAATGCAGAGTCGACATTGTTGGAAATAATCTTTTATTTCCCACAAACTTCATCAATCCCGAAAAAAAAAAAGAAAATGACATGATATCATTGGGTGCGGAGAAACAACAACCAATTAGCCATTGACGACAAAGCGCAGTACGTCTGCAACATTTTGGCTAATCAACAACTAGAATCTAATAAGTGCAAGGAGGTAGATGGAAAAGACACCTTGTATTCTGCCTAATTAATTGAAGCCTCGGGAGATAAAAATCCTGGTAGTGTTATAACGCTTATGTTTTGCTTCATTCATAATAACCTGACTGTCTTTTTTTCGCTGAATGACAGCCTGCCACGCTTTTGTAGTCTTCTGTCTATGAGCTGGATCGTCCAGTTTCAGCGATCTTTTCGCTAAAAATACATTTTTCATAAAATCATATCCACGCTCAAGCTTCAAATCTCTCTCTCTCTCTTTCTCAAATTTGAGGAGAGTAATTTCCATATAGTATGCAGACACAGAATCTAATAAGTGAAATTAATGGGCGGTGAGTTGGCTCAGTCGGTGAGTCTGCATACCCCCGACCCAAGCGACCCGGGTTCGAACCCGAGTCTGGACTGAGCAATGTTGTGTGTAATCATACCGTCCCCTCCAGCAAGAGGCAAAACTCTCTGTCCCTCGGATAGGTCATAAAATGGAGGTCCCATGTGTGAAAGAGTCATATCTCATGCACGTAGATCCCACTTCATTCATCGCAAAGAGCAAGGTGCTCAACCCGGTGAAGTGGTCCCGTCTCTCGTCCAACTGGACCCCATGGAAGACCAGCTTACCAAGCTGAATATGGGCCAATCCAGCCATCTTCTCAGATGGAAAATGAACAAACAAACAAACAAACAGTAATATATGAAAAGTATGAATAGAGGCATTGAAAAATATCTAAAATCATACAGTGACCGCGTCGATCATTGACGCAAATGACATAAAAATAATATATGCAAGAGAATATCGAGTAGAGGGGTGAGGGTTGAGGTTAGAATTTTCTTCAATCTATTTTCCTCTAACAAATGACATTTCTAGGATCGCAACTGCTGATCTGTACTTTAACAAACATGTCGGAAAAAAGGAACCACGGGATTCGAACCTGTCATCTTCTGCTTTCCGGGCAGCGACACTACCACCAGGCTGTCCCTGGTTGCCGGCAGTGACACGTTGAACTTTGCAAAGGATAAACGATGCAGACAAAGATGTATGCAAAATGAAAATAAATGAAAAAATCTCAACGAAACTTTTTCCAAACGACGTACATTCATGCAGCGTACGTACATTCATGCAAGTTGAGGTTTAAATTTTCTTCAATTTGTCTCCCTCTACCAAATGAAATTTGTAAGATCGCAACTGCTGATCTGTAATTTAACAAACATTTCGGAAAAAACGGGAACCACGGGAAGTTTAGTTAAGATTTGTTTGAAATCCATAGTGGGAGACTTGTGACGGCTTGAAATTAATTTCATTTAATCAATTCTGTGATATGCATTGTTTGAATTTACCACCTTTTCTTTCCACATAAATCTAATAACACTTTTTGTATATAATCATAATACGCGTAATCTTTCTCAGTCGCAGACTGCTTTAAGATCAGTATAAAGAGTCGCGTCCGTACTCCATGAACGAAAGAAGATTCCAGCAGTTGAAATGGTAACCTCCCCACCACTATCAGTTCTAAAAATAGATGTATGCGTCATTGCTGTTCCATAGAGGGGGATTTTACTGAAATGTCCCATTGAATTAATCAAGCATGTTCGCCACAGATTTACCGATCCGTGACTAGTCTACGTAGGAGGGTTGTCCCAGACCCATTTAAAGAAGCCGTTGGATTTTCATACTACAGTGTATAGCACAAGGCCGTCATTGTCAAAGGGGGTATTTCCCCTAACATGCTCGTGGATTCAGTAAAATGCAGACAGACTTGTGAAACACTCGCTGAAATTTTGAGGGAAATCTGACATTTTCTTCCTCTCAAGTAAAAAACTTTACTACAGTGTGTGATGTCACAGTTGTGCATAACAAAAAGAAAAAAACAAGAGAATTTTAATAATCGTCATTCTTTTGTTTAAAAAACAAAGTATCGGCTATACATTAGCGTGGCCTGTTGCTGAGATAATGTCAGGGCAATTTATGCCTTCCAGAGGAACAAGGATCAGTCCTCTTCCAATGCCATCTAAAGATGATGTTTCCACGAAATTAGTTCCATTTATATTCATTATATGATTCTGTATACCACTGTGGCATCGCAAATTACCAAAGAATACATCACCGTCAACGAGCACCTCTGTATATTTTAATTTGATTATAAATCTTGTGTCCGTTTTATGGTGCTGTACAGGATGTGACCTGTTCTTTCACTAAATGTATATAGAATTTGAAATTCATATAAGATATGATTTCCAATTCATGTCCATGTATAACTCCATTTGTGATAAACATATTCTGTTATGAAAAGACTGCAGATCAGCAAATTATTTACAACGATTCAAACAAACATCCATTCAAAACAAACGAAATTGTAACGGTTTCATCAAAATTAGGCGTGGCACAGAGAGTTGCGGATGTAAGTTGAAGTTTTACATGATTTCTCGAAGACGGAGGGAGCAAAGAGTGCAATGGAATTCCGGATGATATTACGAATGTGAGTTTTGATATAGTTTTACATTTCATTTGAAGCAGAGATAGTTGTTATCCATCATACATGTCATATTACATGGCTATAAAGCTTGATATACCACGTATGTGATGAGTACTATTGTTGTTTTGTTTTGTGCCAGTCTCTTGTCTATGTTTGCATTCTCTCTTTGTTCTTTGTACATATTTCTCTCCCGCGTGTGTTTTTTCCAGTTTCTGTTGTAATATTGCATGCACAGACTGGTGGAATATAACATCCTTTGGCTGAGCAAATGCCTTTTATGAAACAAAAACGAAAATGAAATGAATGAAATTGGATGAGATAACCCCATCGAGGCCATTATAAATCACACATGGACTGGCTCGCACAAAATTTGACAAAATTGCTTCATTTGAAATAAGGTCAAAGCAAAAAGTAGTATAAACACGCCACATTGAATCATTTTTGTGATGTGCACAAACCGAAGGAGCTGTGTTCGAGTTACAGACACTATCCGCATATCATAAAGTGCATACACTGTAAAAACATCGGTGTTAGATTTAACACCACGGGTGTTAAATCTAACACCGATCAAACTTCAATAGAGGACCACACCCACAGGTGTTAAAAATGCACTGTGATGGTGTTGAAAAGTGTTCACCTGACACTTCGTGGTGTTAATTTGACACTGTACCTGGTGTTATTTTGACACTGTACTGGTGTTAATTCAAAAATGACACCACATGGTGTTGATTTGATATTTGTTGGTGTTAATATCAATGGTTTAACACCCGTCCAGCTTTAATAAGAGACCACACCAGCTGGTGTTGCTTTGGTGTAAATATATTTTCACATTTTTTTTTCAAAAATCTAGCATTATAATGTAAAATTCTTGATCGTCTTGTTTAAATTAAAAATCAACAAGAAGTGCAGTTACTAAGAAACTCTTCAAAAAAACAGTTTAAAATTTGGAAATGACACCCGGAGGTGTTGATTTAACACCATAAATGAGCACCGAAAATTTAACACCAGCTCGGTGTTCACTATTTAACACCGGACTTTTTGCAGTGTAATATGCAGATTGTGATTATATCTACTGTTTGGGGAAACACGTTAAACGGTAAATTTTGTTGATCTTTAAAACTCCATTTCTTATTCCCATCCCTGTCAAAGTTTCATGAATTGTTAACTAATCGGTTCAGTTAATTTCAGATGATATATTCCTTTACAGTTCATTTATAGGCCTACATAGACAGGAATTTGTCGTTTAAGCGTTCATAGTTCTGGGAAAATTCTATGAAACGTTTTGGTAGGATAATTTTTTTTCTTCTGAAAAGCTGTCATAAGCTAGGGAAATCCTTGCATCTGATTGCCTGAGAGCAAATTTGTCCGACCAATATGTCAGACAATATACTTCGTGAAATGACCCCCCCCCCGCTTGACCTTTACCTTATGATGATGTGAGAATACGCCCCTCCCCCATGCACACACACACACACACACACACACACACACACACACACACACTACATGCATACACAAGCTATGCAAATGTCTGAAGCAGACGGCGGATTCAGATTCACTTCATGCAACCACTACCTGTGGTAACCATGGTGATGGATCCTGAATAAATTGTCTTGTTTTATATACACATATGTATATAATCTTGTTTGGAAGGGGGTAAAGGTTATCAAATGGTATGATCTGATTGCATGTAGGCCTACATGTATCTTGTATTAATGACAAACGAAATTGATAGTTATCACAGTATGGCTAGTATGGCGCACTTATTTTGATCAAATAATTGTGAATTATGCGGGTATTGCTCTGCTCTGCGATAAATGAGTATTATTTCTCACATAGAGTCGTTATCTTCTTTTTTTTTGGGGGGGGGGGAGGAATTAGTAAGGAAGGTAACTTGACGAAAGGTTTTACACGTGATACCGTTGAACAAAAATGTTCAACCAGAAATCTCCTATCCTCGAACTTGGCAAATTCGGTTGCATTGTGGAGACTATGCGGTGACTCTTGCACGACGAGGTTGGCACTTGACCCGAAGACGGAATGCTGCCCTCAAAATTCGGTAGTTCGCGGAAATGAACGCAAAAATCTCTACGGGACGACGAACTTCACTCCGCAGACGATATCAGCATGTATCAGACGGATATCAAAATGAGCGCGGAAGTAGCTGTCGAGAGCTCACCAACATTTTGGTACACACACACGCTGATACAACGCGCGAGCACACTACGCTCAATGCGGAACTGCCGGAGAAAATATAAAGGGAAAGAAAGAGGGAGAGAAGCAGAAAGAGGTGTGCGTCCGTAACCGTCTATAAAGGCAGTCAAACGCGAGATAAACTGTAGTAAGTAGTAAACTCATCCTGCATATGGACGAGATTGCTCCACTGATCAGTGGATCGCACGTGTAGCGTGTCAACAAAGCGAGACTGTCACACACCCAGGCCGCGTCGTGGTGCATTGGATTTGAAGCGATTTTATTCTTCAGACGACATTCGGAGGTACCCATACGGGGTGGATTGTGCCAAATGCCGCGTACACACCTAGATCACACCAACGTGCAAGGTTAGTGAGCGCATCCCTAGGGAGAGGGTGGTTGGTTAGGAGCGCATAATGCGAATATGTCGTTGAACATGTGCAGATGGCAAACCAGGAAGCGATTGTAAAATCGCGTTGTTTGTTTGCATACGATTGTGCGCGTGCACAGTGGGCGGGCGGTGGGAGATCGTTCAGAGAAAAAGAAATGTCCTCTTACTATTCATGACGACTCGGTGCTTTAATAGCACATTTTGATCGATTTATGAAGTCATGAAATTATATTTTTACGCTAATTGATCTCTCTACTATCATGCGTTCAACTCCAGGCGCCCTCGTAGCAAGAATAGGACAATGTATTGAACATTCAAGTCATAGGGCCAACATACCAATCATGTACATGCGTGTTTTCCCCCTGATCATTGAGTTGGATGTTGAAATAGAGATGTAGGTATACGACCTCTCTCATATTCCGTTACTGCTCTTGTTTCACGTAGAAACAGAAAATAGTGTTCCAAACGTTTCCGAGTTGTGTTAAGCACGATAATGATAAACACTAGACTCTATAGCTCTTGGCTACCAATTGAAGTTGATCAATTTGATCAATTTGATCAATTGAAGTCATTGATGACGTCATCTGTAAGAGATTCATTTACACTTATAGCCATACATCTTTCACTGTTTAGGCTATCTTCCCGCTGCCATAGTAGCGAGGTTGTATAAACCGACAGCCTATACTTCCTTGTTTGGCTAAAATAGTCAAAACCGCATATACTGTTCGTGTTTCAGTGATTGGCAGACTCAGACACAGTCCATATACAAAGTAGACCCGCATGTTTCCAGGTCGTCATTGTCTATCATGTATCCATCCTGATCGGTCTTGTACATACCCTCACCCACGGCTTATATTATGATGACTGATACAAGAGAGAGAGGGCAGCCCTTTAGAAGAAAAAAAAAACCCACACAAACAAACAAATAGAAGTAAACCAACGAACAAACCGTCTTATCCGATATCTATTCTACTTCCCCGGGCATGTTGTCCGTATATACCTTTGGGACATTATTCAGTTCCAATGTCCTGACTATCCCTGTCCAGTTTAGAATATGGATAGATTACTGATACGACATCATTATTGATAACACATAAAACACAGTCATAATGACTCGACTAAAATCTCGCTTTCTAGGAAAACACTGCGACTCATATATGTCCTTAGGACATTGATATCACACTTATACTGAATTTCTCGTTTAGTTGCTATTTACAATCCTTAAAATTTGTCGTATGTGATGAGTGGGATGAAGCCTCACTTTGCTAACTGGCGTTCACTGAGACAGGCTTCCCTGAATGTGAGGGTGTCGAACTTTGTAGACTAATCAATCAAGGACAGGAGTCCCTTTCCCTCTCATATAAGGGGGAGGGGTGGGGTCACCTCTGTATACTTGCTTTGCTTACGATGGATATGAAACTCTTCTTACAGAATATCGGAAGCTCTGTAAGAATAATATAGTAAAAAGAACTCAAGCAGCTAGAACAGTGTAGGGAAGATGGATCCGTTAAAGATAAGGCTACAGGAAGCCTTGGTATAGGACTGGTAGCCTTTTTCGCGCCAAAGCCTGCGGTGCCTGGTAAAACAGGATATTGAGCAGAGATCGGATCGCAGGTGTACATTCTATAATAGGATGCCTAATTTGTATCTATAACCTTGTCTTATCACAATGCCTAAACCAGACTTTCACCATGTACCTTTCAACACAATGAAATCGTGTTACTTAGAGCTGCAACCGACGTAAGTTGTAATCCTGTGGTGGTTGTAGCTCCATGATTTGTAGTTAGTGAGATCATGATGGTAACATTATTTCGTTAATGCCACCGATTTTTCAGTAACTTAGATTCTTTTTGTCCATATGACTGCCATAATGTTATTTCAAACACTGATAACCATTCATTCATGTAGTTGCACTTCTTTCTTTTAACTTTCTTCTTATCTGAACAAGGAGGCATAGCCTACCACCTGGGCCTATCCTATGCCGCAGTGCTTCTATCACCACACTAAGGGCCTGTTTCACAAAGAGTTGCTCGATTTATGGAGCGTAGCTCGGTGAATCGAGCGTAAGTTCAATATTCAGCGCAAGTTCTGTTTCATAAAGACAATTACATATACGCTTGATTTCAAGAAAAATAAAGCATGATTTTCAGTAGATTGAAGGTTACTTGCGATCAATCGCAAAGGTGTTTATGAAACGCAATTTGCGATTGATTGAAACTTACGCTCAATCTTTGTGAAACGGGATGTATACCCTGACAGTCAAGTCTCCTAACACTTATGTACGGAATGCGGAAACACAGTGATTATATCTTTTTGATGTCAAGGAACTAGAAGAGGAAGTACAGGAAAAAGTCTGCCGCGTAATTCCTGGACTGAACAGCTTGGCACAATAGAGAGTAATCAGCGAAGAAAATCACAGAGAGAGAGTTCCATGTAATCATTCTCTGTTATCACACTCCACCGCTCGTGCTAAGGGGGAAAACTTTTCATGGTTCCGTTACCCTATTCTAGGTAATCTTTTTCGTTTTCTCTTATCAATGTAGTAGCCCTCTATCGACAACCATTGAGAAGTATCATGAGTGAAGAAACATTCGCTTGCTGGCAGTTGCCTGCGATGAAAACTGCCGGACAACACAATAGATCAGTATACACAATCACAGCTTACCATTTACGTACATGTATGTATTTCGTAGCTCAAGAGGAATAGAAAGCGCATGATTTTTCACTGAAAATAAAACGACAATAGGACCTTGTTCTGTCTGCATTGAGTTTGCACAGAAAGCTGCTGAGAGATAATAATATCTCTTCCCATTCATTTCAACTATTTGTGAGAGATTGTTCTAAGTGTGCCTCATCGATTGTTTTGTTCGATAGTTTCTTTTGTGTAAAGACTCCAAGGCTATCGTGTCCAGCACGCACACACACGAACACACACAGAAAAAAAAAAAGATATCGCCATTGTATCTATGTGTTGTTTTCATACATCCGTGGTGTCTTTTTACCACGCCAAAACAAACAGCTTCGCTCCTTGTTGAATAGAAAAGGTGTGATGCCGAGTGCGCATGCTCTACTCTGCAGTATCGTCGGTCTATTCTTGGCTCTGTATAATCAAGACAAGGGGTTACTAGCTATACTATATAGTACCTTGATATGCATCCAATGTGATACATCTCTAATGAGGCGGAGCCTGTGTAACGCGATAAGAAATTCCCCTCATGTCGTTGCCTTCTGCCAGTTCGTCTACTAACATCTGTTTTTGTATTTTTCCCAACCGCCCCATCCCCATCTTTCGCGGTCATTTCACGTCTTTGTAATTCATGATATGCCTATACTGTTTTATTAGAAGTCGTATTTTTCTTTCCAGACTTACTTTTCTTTCCTACACACACATATTTCCTACTGCAGTTCAAATTATGTACTTTGTAATCGTTGATTTTTTTTCAAAGATAATTATTTTCACACTCACATCCTCCCTTGCAGTAAAATTATGTCTTCTTTTTCTGTTCCCTTGCGATATCTTTGTATCATTTTGTAGGTACGTGCAGATAGTCACATTGATGGTGCAGTTGGGGGAAATGTTGTGAAAGGAAGCGGACGCAGGAAAAAAAGGGAACTTGGTTTATGAGGTGTGCTTTCAACGTATCCGAATATAAATGTTGCTGTTTCTTCCTAAGGCTAGGGTGATATTCCAATATACGGTTCCCCTTATGGAGCTGTAGTCCTAAAGGAAGACATTACGGAAAGAATATGATTCTTGGAAAGAGAGATATATAATATCATATGAGGAAAGAGAGATATATAATATTATATGAGGAGAGAGAGATATATAATATCATATGAGGAAAGAGAGATATGTAATATTATATGAGGAAAGAGAGATATATAACATAATATGAGGATATATATATATATATATATATATATATATACAGTATATATATATATATATATATATATATAATATGAGGAAAGAGGATTAGCGGGAAAATGAGAGAAGGTAATGTAGGAAGAGAGGAAACAGTATAACTTTTCATCGCGCATTCTAGACCGACGCTGAAAACTATACAATAAATTTATCATCAGGGTCTATCACTTACAATTTCGGAAGAATTCACCTCTGTCGGATCTCTTCAGTCAAAGAAAGAATATCATTGTTTGCTATTTAAAGATTTCCCACAACGGGAAATCCCCAGAATTACATAGATGAGGAAATCTAGTTAAAAAGAAAAGCTAAAACCTTCCACAACATTATTGAGTATCTGCACAACCAACCTTGGTATCCAATAGTGCATTGAAGAAGCTATAGTAAACACGGTGCTGTATTTACTCCTGTGTTAGATGCAATGTTGCGTGACACGGGTGCTTCCCCCGAGAACGATTCTTTTTTTTTTTCTTCTATGAGCAGTTTGAATAACCTTGATAACGAATTGTTTGGATTCACCAACACGATGAATAATTTCTATAGGTCATTATGTTTTAAGTGGCACACGCGTGATAAGCAAAAGCGAGTTGCTGTTGACATACATCTCGATCTGTATGATTACGTTCTTGTAAGAGGAAGTAATTTTGAGTAATCCAAAGGAAAGTGGGGAATTAAACAAACTCACTATGCACCCTGACAATTGTTGGTTCCTTTTCATATCTTACAAGGAAGTAATGTATGTAAAATTGAAGGGACCTACGATTTCTCTGTCAACAGCACCGATGTATTACACCATGTAAATATGATTATACCGTATGTCCCCCCAAAAAAGTTACAACGGTACCCTCTTCAACGATAGCTTTAAAACTAGTGAATCAATCCAAATACAATTTCAGGGTATGAAACTATAACTCATTTCCCACATCTTACAGAAAACCCTATTCCATTTGCTTTAGTGGTCAAAGAGAAATGAGGAATTTTGTAGAGCATGTCAGGAATCACTTCCCTCCAAGTTCTGCCTATTGTGTTCACACATTAATTTGCATTTCCAAGAGCATCCAAGGGCTAAACTTGGAAGAATCAAACTCTTGCACATTTCTCTGTGACCGCTTAACCAATCTAAATGGGCTTTTCTGCAAAATAGAGCTAAGATGTTATATTTCGAGACTCTGAAGTGGCATTTAGACGGTTAAATCATATTGGGTGTTATCAGTGCGAAAAGTGGATTGTATTTTTTTTTTTTTGGGGGGGGGGGGGCATGCTGTACAAGCTACTGGCGCGTACCGGTTAAACTCGGTGATAGCCGTTGCTCGTGATAACAAGAAGAAAAGGAATGCTGCGTATGATGATTATGACTTGGTCTCGAGCAGGAGTATCATGGTTTTATTTTGAATTTTGACATTGGAGATAACCATTAGAGGTAATATGATACTTTTTGTGAGACTTTTTGTTTTGTTATGATTATCAAAATAAGACATTATTTGTGACATGACGGGAACTATTAACGTGTAGACGAGATAATCGTTGTGTGCGTGTCTAAAATTCGACCCTTATTCAATAACTCGACACTTGTATAATACGCTCAACTCATTCTGTTTGAACAGAAACTAGGGAACAGATATGCACAACAGCCTCATTAACCCTTATCTGTGTGTTACAGCGCTTTTCATTTTCGTAAATGAACTTCCGCATTTGTGCAAAGTTTTGCTAGTCCCTGTCGACCCACTATATACTGTCTGTCTATCTGTTTTGATTTGGTTTGGATTATGATTTTGTTCTTTTAAGTTTGGTGTTATATATTTACAGCATATAATTGTACGTTACATAGTACTGTATTTTAGTCTTACATCATACATATTAATGCGTGGTTAGCTCCTTCTTATATAGAAACTTATCACTTTAATACAGAAACGTACTTCTTACAGAAACATATTATCTCCTCATCCCTACCTATAAAGCAGTGTCAAGTGTTAAATAATCTCAAGTATGGTGGAAAGGGGAAATGACTGCGAGGAGCCGCCAGGAAAAGAAAAAAACAACAACAACAGTCTCCTCAAGGCAGCTGCTAAGACTCAAAACTGTAATTGCAGGAAAAGAAAGAAGCATTTAAACGAGCAAAAAAAAAAAAGAACTATGATGTAAGGAGATCTAACAACTCAAATTTATCATACAATGGTCGTTGAGAGTTAACAGTTATGTCCTAATTCTCATCATACAGTCCCCTTGCTTTCTCGTGGTGTTGTGTTTCAGAATCACTTTACCTTGAACCAGAAACAATTAGATATTATTTTCCTCTACCGTTTGCATGAGAGGAAGTCTGGTAGATACATTCAGAAAGCTAATCCACCATGAGACAGAAGGTCACTCCGAGGCAGTTTGCAACGTTTAATATGAAGATGTTAAATCTGACTACTGACTATTAATCACTATAATTTATCGTGGAATATGAACAACGAAGAAACGACAGACAATAAACAAATCTTCTTTGATTTGTTTCCATTTCTGGCTAATTTGGTTAATTGCATACTCTGCACACAAACGCATTGAAGTTCTCAAGGCCTTCCTCTTTCTAAGGAGCCGCATTACAATAAATGGAGATATCTGCAAATAACTCTTGAGGATTCGTGTTGAGACTGTGACCGTATGGTGTTGTCTTGTTAACGTTGACCTTTACCCTATTCGTGTAAGCACATGACTACCATTACAATGGAAACATGAAGTTTGATCTTAATATCAGATAAATCTGTGTTTGATTATCTCCCGCGCGAAGTCCAAAAGTCATCAATACATTGGGAGATACAGTTGTATACATTATGTGTATACAGCTACAATACGACTTACATGAACTAGGTTATTCTATAAACTAAGCAAGCTCTTAAAGAGAAATTCCACGTTGTGTCAAGATTACTCTGATAATAAAAAAGAATACAATAAGACAAACAGATTGACTGAAATGTCATCAAAAGCGACAGTAAAATATGTTAATGCATGTCAGCGTCATGTTGTTTCCATTGGATACACGCAATGGTAATATTGCCTTCTCTTCAACACTCCCCCCCCCCCCCCCCCCATTGCTTTGTAACCAGTAATATTATTGACATCACTACTAGGTTTTTGGTTGGTGATTTGACAAGTGCATCGTCTTTGCCTGTTAAACCATTGTTGCTGCATTATTATAAGACAATACATCGATTTTATGAGAAGAATAGATCTTATTATTTTGATTGATTTCATGTATGAAATTCTGGGATAATTTGTATAAGGTGAGATATCTATTGACATCGCAATTTCTGTCAAAGAAAGCATGTGGTTTAACTCAATTCAAATCAAGTCAAATCAAGTCAATTCATTTACTTTCATTTTTTCCCCAACAAAACATAACATAGAAATCAAATCAGGAACGATATCATCGTATATAGGCATATATTCGACTGTGTAAAAAATAAATGATAGTTAACAAAGAACGACAGTACATGCATACCGGCAAAACTCGAAGTTATATTTAGAGAAAAAAGAACTGAAAGGTCTACTGAAAAGCATGCTTGTATATTGTGAACCACTCAAAGAGATTAAGACTAATACCGTTGTGAAATCGCGACTTTCTTGTGTTAAGTCCGATTTTGAAGAGACCGTTCTAATCGTCTGGTTTTACTCTATTCCTTGACGTCAAACTTGAACATTGTATAGAATCCCACCTTAAGTAGTCTTCAGAATGAACGTCTAACTCAGTTGCCAACTCTTCAGTCTTTTCTACACCTCCCCCCAGCCCCCCTCCGTCTTCCTCTCAACCATTAATTATCAACCTGTTAAGAGAAAGTTCCAGAAATCAATTTATGAACACAAGTAACTTTCAACTGTGCTTGACCACTTGATAAATGCGTGGAGCGAATTGATTATGATATACAGCGCCAATGAAAATGTCATTTTTCATCAGCACCTTCTATAATACAATGTATATGTGGCCAGTGTCGGACTGCTATTCCTAAGGCCATTGTACTGCTAGTTCTCATGCTTCTGTAGACAAGGTGTATTTGTTTTAAAAGGCTAATGATCAGGGTGTAACAGTGGAACTTTGTAATTCATCATGAAAGTGATAGGTCTTTTTTTATTTCTCAATATCTAATGAACCTTTCTGCATATTCATTGATTTATTTGCTTATTTTTACATTTCCAACAAAAACATTATTTATGTATATTTTTACAGAAAGTAAGTGCATAAATAAACATTACAATGTACAATAAACGAACTTCAAAAGTTTGTAAATCATTTTGAGTGTATGAAAATGCTAGAAATTGGGAGGAATGCTAAAAAGCAATACAAATTATGTAATTGATTTACTTTTTATCAAATAAAAGAAGTGGAATTAAATCGTGTATTATAGCATCATTCGGTTATTGTTGTGTGTGGGTTTTTTTTTTCTTCAAGCTATTGGGCAACTTACTCTAGTGTATACTATATGATGAACTTTTTACTTAAAGGGTTGGTGTAATTTTAGTTGAGGTGAGGATTCAGCTTTTAACTTTTTGCTGGATACTTAGAAACCACTACATGAAATTCTTTTCTTTTTTCCCACTGGCGTCCCCTTGCGGACGCCACAAAATTAGTACAAAGCATTTCAATGGGAAATGGCCCATTTTGTATATGTATTATCATGTTTCTTATTTCCTTTTTGAGATTCTGACGCTGCCATCACTATCAAGCATGTGCTTAAAGACGGCAGGCTCCTGCATGTTTTTCTTCCTCTTTATTCGGAAACAAGTGTATCCTTTGATCTCATTGTTACGTTTATACTTTAAAGATTGTGATTATGATACTATATAAATGTAATATTGGGGTTTTTTATTCTGTTGTCAGATACACGTGTTGTCATTTTTTAATACATGATTTCCTTGAAAAATGCAGAAATAAAATCGAACTGAATCGAATCGAAACTGAAAAATTGAAAAATGATAAAGAGCATTCAATTCTAAGAGGAATTCAAAGTTTATTTGATGAAAATCGGTTTTGAAATATCCAACAACCAAGCAAAACAAAGAGATCCAAATAAAAGGTGCGTCCCACCTTCAGGATCGCTTTGTTTTTGGATATTTCAGCTTTTTCTAAGCCAATCTTCATCAAATAAACTTTCATATTTCATAAGAGGTTTCTCATTATCTCAAAAACATCATCACCAAAACTGTTGGAAACCCGCAGCCCCATCTCAACCAAAACTGGAAGTCAAACTCGATGTGTGTATCTCTCAAGACGACGATATCGAGATTGTTGTTCCAAACGGCTTTCCTCGTGTGCCACCCGTAACTCTGTAGCAGACGACACGTGTGCACCAGTGATTCATTGGTATGGCGGGAATATTCATTCTATTTCGCACGATGTGTCATCGCAGTCGATAACATCATAATCCGAGCACGCATTTCGATCCGATCACTATCGATATTTGCATCTTGGTGCTGATACACGCGTGCGGAATGCAACGTTTATCTTCTTCCGTCTGTTTCGTCGTTGTTGTTGTTTTTTAAGATGTTCTTGTCAAAGTGAGATGTCGAAGGAAAAACAGATACATTACATCTTGGTTACATATCAAAACAATGAGGAGTCAAGAACAAACACAACACCTACGGGATGTGTCAGAGGGAGGGGGGAGGGAGAGATAGATAAACAGAGGGTGAGTTTAGAGTAATTTAGCTGGAGGTGTTATTAGGTGACGTATAGAGAAATAAATTGTGTGAGTATGAGGGAAGTATCAAAGCTACCCAAGGTAGTTGAGAGTTTTTTTCTCAATCTTGAAAGACAAACGAACAAAGGTAAATGACGGTGCACAGGAAATTATCGATACTACGTGATGACCTTACTGCATTTTCTGTATCTATTTCTAGCCAGGAAGTTTGTAGCTATTTTTAGTACGTTTGTCAATAATTGTCTATTTTAGGTGTATGGTGATATTGCAGTGGTGGTTGTTTGAGATAATAATGATAGGCCTACGTGAAAAGCAGTTGCCTTTGTCTTGAAGGATCATCCACAACATTTCAAGCAGCCTTTCAATACACTGCCACCGCATGAGGCATGGAACAACCTATACGAACAACACAAATATGACTTTCATATTTCCATCGATAGAATACCCCGAGGCAGGCTTGTAGATTTTTATTCTCTCATAGGTCACACTGTCACCATGGTTACGATATATTTATTTTAGAAGGCTTGGTATAGGTCCGGTGCTTGTGGTTGAAGGTTTCAGTCTAGCTTCGCTCTCTCTGTACCTGTCTACATGACGATTTTCACTTTCTGCTGTTAAGCCTTTGTTACATCATAAACCCTCAGATGCACGGCGCGCCTCGCTATCTGCTGTTAAGGTGCAATTCAAAACTAGTAGTCACGCACTTCCATAAATAGAATGAATCAAATAAACTAATGGTAGGCCCTAACGGTTTCTTCAACATCGGACAGAGAATACCAGAATTCATAAACTTTCAAGATGTAAATGTTTCAATTGGTGATATTGCCTCCACCATTCAACCATATTAAAGAGAGAGTGTATGATGGTGTCACCAACTCGCCAACCTCCCACTGGTTCATGCACAAAAGTATCATATTTAGGTCGATAATATATCACCTAAAACCTCTTTTCCCTATGAGCGGCATCTTTGCTGGATTTTTACAAGACTACTGTGATTACAATATGAAACATAGTACTCATTGTTATTGATAATTATAATAATAACAACAACAATACTAATACTAATACTAATAACAATAATAATAATAATAATAATAATAATAATAATAATAATAATAATAATAATGATAATATAATGAAAATAATAATGATAACAATAATAATATAATGATAATAATAAAAAGTAATAATGATAATGATAACTATTATTATAATCATCATTATTATCATTATTATTATTATTATTATTATTATTATTATTATTACTATTACTATTACTATTATTGTTGTTGTTATCATTATCATTGATATTGATATCATATGATATCTTCTTCATCCAGAGAACCTTCTTCAACGTTGTCACTTATCACAAGAGGACACTAGTACCATTGTTATTACCCTAGCATTGCCAGGTACCCATTTATACACCTGGGTCGAGGTAAAACATCTTGTCCAAGGACGTAAGCACTGGGCGGGATTTGAACTCGGGTCCTCCGACTGGGAGTCAGGATTCTTATCGGCTACGCCACAGCGCCCCCACTTACTGATTCCATTGCATAGACGGAAATTTGTGAACATCATTCTGTTGATCACTTGGAGACTTGTGATGTGATGAGATTATCATCGTCTCCCATTGCTCCTACTATCACTATTTTGTTTTAAAAAATTCTGAAACTTTGAAATTCTGACACTCTCTTACAGTATTAAACATTATATTCTTTTTCTAATGAGACCTCTATGACCGCTTTGCTCGTTTGATTCTGCCAACCTGTGTCACCAAACACCCCTCCCTTCAGACGTCACCTCTGCAGGACGCCCTTTTCTTAACTTCTATACCGATTTATTCTCATTTATGTATCATTTATCATTTATCATTTCTTTAAAGAAAACATTTCGGGAGGTCATATCCCCTCCCGAAAACACAGGGAAACTTCTCTCTATTTATCGTGAAGTAGCCTATGTATATTTTTATAAGTGCAGTTAAATCAATGATGAATGATGAATTTCACCTTCTTATGCCCAAAGGCAAGAAACAGCTTTACAAAATATTCAAAGGAATATTTTCACGTAAGCAAACTAATCAATAATAGATGATAACATAATACGTGTATAAGGAACTGATGAGATTAAGCGGTGTGTTCTCTACATCCAGCAAATGTCATACATTCGTAGTGTGTGCGTTGATATCATAAGCACGTGTGTGTCTGTGTGTATGTGCATGTGCGTGTGTGTGGGTGTGTTTATGCAGTTGAAGAGTTTACCTATCATGAAGATAAAGTAGAATTCAAGTTATGACGTCAATAAAACATCCTTGTGTCATACTCATGTGGATGCCAAGAAGAAGAAGAAGAAGAAAAAAACACGCTTATAATACGCAGTCATGGCCAAGTGCGCATGTAAATCCGCACAGATACATGTGGGTTAATGAATGTTTATGTGCTCTCACAAGGAATACTATAAATATGCAAAATGTATAACGGGATCTATCCGTCTCGTACGGTCTGCAAAACGCGAAATCCGCCGTAACCGCCTCCCTTGCCTCACGGGGAAACTCGTCCGTGGAAATGAGAAAGTGTCCTCACAGAATGTACATTATTCTCCATCATTAAACTCCATTATTGGAGAGGTGGTCCTCTCCACCTCCCTGCTCCACTTATTACCACGGCTGGGCGTTTGGTCGTTCACACACAATATCATGTTTAATGATATTCTGCTCCTCAAAGAAAATAATGATGGTGGTGCGCACTATGTCATTGAGTGCACATTCACATATACATCGATAATAATAATTGTTTTGTAAATAAAGAATAATAAGCAAAGAACATAATTTCATATCATTGTTTTACAATGTTATACACACTTTCAGGGAAGTTCTTTGATTTCTTTTTTTAAATTCAAATCATTGAATCAAAATAAACACAAATTAAACGTGTTCATGGATGAGATAGATGTAAGTGCTGACCTGTGATAAGTTTTAAAGAGCGTCCGGTGCCAGACAAGGGGACAGTATGTCCTGCTACACTGGCAATGCAATAAAAAGCTTATACCCCCGCCTGGTATAAAGCGGGCGTGAAGTACACAAGATGATTCTAATAATATCGCTAAAAGTGTTCACGTTTCTGCTCCAACGGACAGAGGGAATATCGACCAGAACGACATGGCAAGGGTACGAAATATAAAATGAGAAAGGGACTCTACAACGAAGGGATGATGTATCTTCAAATATATGTTTTCATTTCTTGTGCCACGGGGAATTGGATACCGTTATCTCGTGGGAAGGAAGGGAAAAAATCCGCAACATATAACGCGTCAGCAGGCTGGGGGTAAAGGCCATAGCTCGGGATGGATGCGGGAAAGAGATTTATCAGGTGTGACACCTTTGAATCTGTGTGGGATGGATGGGGGCAGGACTCTTCCACGGTGGGGAAATCACGCTCTCTAATTATGAGCAAATAACTGAGAGATAGATAGATAGATGAATGGATAGATAGAAAAATGAATAGATGGATGGATAGATAGATGAATACATAGATAGATGAATAGATCTAGATGGACACATCAGCTGTGGATAGATACATATCAAACAGAAAGATATGTAAAAAGATGAAAAAATGTATACATACTTTCATCTATTGTGACATTATTATTGCTATTTCTAGTACTGCCAATACGCGGAGCAACTGCAATATATATATATATATATATATATATATATATATATATATATATATATATATATATATTTATATATGTATATATATATATATATATATATATATATATATATGCATTACATCGAGTCAGATGATAAGAAAAAGTTAGATAGATATTCATAAATAGCGGTAAAATAATGCTCCCTTTAAAGGGATGGTATAGTATTGGTTGATGTGAGAATTCAGCTTTTAACCTTTTGCGAGATATTCAGAAATCACTTTATAAAATGTTAAGAAGCCTCCAATGAAAAGAGGAATTCGAAGTTTATTTGATGAAAATTGGTTTTGAAATGGCTGAGATATCCAAAAACAAAGTAAAACAAAGCGATCCTAATAAAAGGTGGGTCCCACCTTTTATTAATATCGCTTTGCTTTGGATATCTCAGCCATTTCAAAACCAATTTTCATCAAACAGACTTTGAATTCCTGTTAGAATTGTATGCTCTTTCATATTTTGTAAGAGGTTTTTCATCTCACAAAATCATCATCAGAAAACGTTGGAAACCTCAAATCCCATCTCAACCGAAACCGAAACCATACCATCCCTTTAAGGGAATATGATTAAAGTATTAGTGGGTAGATATATATTACAGAGTCATAGATAGGTAGATGGATAGACAGACGGTTTTGAAATCATAAAGTTTCACATAATTTAAAAAGCAGGAACATGTATATTTGTCGCAACACATGGAAATTAATTGAGGTGGTAATTAAAGGGAAATGGACTAACTATCATATAATTGTTTCACTGAATGTAGGAATATGACCAACACATCAATAAAATTAACGGAAAATCGAACAATCCGTTCCAATGTTGTAGTTGTGGAGAATTTTGACTTAAACTATTGCCTGTGATGTTTTGTTGCGGAACGCTGAAAGAGCACGTGACTTACGTCATTATATCGGGGGAATGAAATTGTACCTTTATTTTACAAACAATGTCATTAACAAGTCGAGAGAATGTCGTGCCATTGAAGAAAATTACATTTTGTGGAATTTACTTCATATTTTCTTTACATCGTCGTCCATGTGTGACACCACGAATGGTTCTAGCCTTCTTAGCCAGCAATGGTTGCGCAAAAAAAGAAGAAAAAAAAAGTAATTCATAACTTTTGAACGGATTGTCCCATTTTCCTCAAACCTCACTGATGTGTTCTGTGAATACTTCCGTATTCACTGAATCCCGACCGATACAGATCGAAGTGAAGGGTGAGAACCTGTGCTCTATCTTAATGTAGATAGATAAGAAAAACAAAAGAGAGACGTTTATGTAATATTATCATTATCATCGCGTCATCCATCTCATGAAATCTATTCCGAGTACAAAGAAAAAGAAGTGAGAAGAAGAAGATGAAAAGGGATATAGGATGAGGAGGAAAATAACAACGATGGTAATAAAAGATTATAGCAACAACTGGAACATAATCAAGAGACGTAATACGAGAAGGTATGAAAGTGTAAGAGGAAACAGCACAATCTATTGAGTGGTATATTTGGATGGTGTCCAATGTTTATAGTCAAAGTCGTTTGGTACAGATTCTTGATATGTTTTGACTTGTAATCATAATCTTTCCACCTTCCCATCTCCTATCCGGTATGAACCGGATACGCACTCTCTCTCTCTCAGCATGTTGTGTTATACTACTATCCTGTACGGGTTCTTTCCTGGTAGCCGTCAGATGACAGCGAAACACTGTACAGTGTACTTAGCATTGCTTCTCTATATAGGCGTGACTTTACATTCTGACCTATATCATGACATGAAATCTTCACAAATTCGCAAACTTGAAAGCAGCAATCACGGAAAACTGACGGAAATTTTGTGTAAATTAAGCGACTCAATAATGTTTTTAACAGCAAGTTTAATATCTCCAGTTGTTGTTGGAATGTTCTGAATTTCGATATTTTTGGTTTTCACGAAGAGTGCTCTATGCTATATAATGCTTCAAAATGACTTATAATAATTATTGTGTTTTCTCTTCACCTCTTCTGCGTGCGTGAGAGCTCGTTTTCAAAAACAAAGTTGATCTGGTGGCTGGCTTTCTCCCAATTATGCTAAAATAGAAGTCTTTTAGTAGGAGAAGACCAACCAACCAATCAACCAACCAACTAAACAGCAACCAAACAGACAAACAAACAAACAAACAAGCCAAAGGCAACGTCCTTTGCCAAAGCAAACGTATAATTAGAGAGCTCAGAGCCTGGAAACTGTAGAAATGCCAAAACAAGTAAAGATGTATCAAGCTATATACTGCCTTTCTCCGGGAAGATAAACACTTTCTGTATTGAGGTGGAGCTCATTTAATATTCCAAATGAAAAGGCATGAAAATAAACAGTAATGAAACAGGATATCAAGCTTCAAAATTGCATCAACGAAAGTTGAAGGCTAGTGTGTATGTTGACATCGTTCGGAAATACAAACGAGGAAGTTTCATGCGAGGGTGAGAGATGAGGGTGGGCGGGGCGGGGTTACATAGTATACAATCACATACCGTATGTATGCCCCGTTTCCGGTTGGTAGAGCAGTACATCATCACCATCTCATTGCTGGGATCTTCACTATGGGACGCCAAGTGTCGCATGGCCTATTTCGTTACGAAATCAGTCATTTCGTCAACTGATTTCGTAATGAAATAGGCCATGCGACACTTGGCGCCCCATACTTCACATGGATGGGAACGAAATGGGAAGTGAACACGGAAAGGTAGGGACTCTACTCTCTGGAAAAAAAAATCGAGAGATGAAAGATAGGCTGCCCGAAGAAGGTGAGAGTTTCCCCACCCGTTTAATCATGTTGTCTTCTTATTTTCGGCCTGCCGAGTGGCGCGTAGAAAGGTGATGGGATACCCACCGGACAGGGTTTTCCTATATGATCCATATTCCTTCGAGCTTTGTTGTTATGGTTGCTGTTAATTTGAGACAGTCCGCAAGATTATAACGGATAACTACTGTGCTTTGGTGTATCTCCCATACTATAACCAAAGAGGCAAACTACTATTTATGTTTGTTAATGCATGCATCTCATATGTCAACTTTTAGCGAGAAGATAGCAAAATATATTCCCTCATTATTCCCATTAAAAAAAGTATAGAAAATTGATTTCCCTCAGATGATTTTCTTTTCTGTAGTATTATGCACATTAATTATATCTACACATAGTTACATACACACAAGTAAACACGTTTGTGAGGAACCAGAACTTTCTTATCACAAATATTTTGGAACAGAATCAGACTACACAAGGCTGTAACCATGGTAATGGTGTCCGTTATCTGATGCACAATTAATAGAATGTACACTTCTTGTTTATGGGTGTGTGTGTGTGTGTGTGTGCGTGTGTGTGCGTGTGTGTGTGTGTGTGTGTGTGTGTGTGTGTGTGTGTGTGTGTGTGTGTGAGTGTGTGTGTGTGTGTGTGTGTGTGTGTGTGAGTGTGTGTGTGTGTGTGTGTGTGTGTGTGGGAGGGGGTGATATAAGACTTATCATGTTCACATACTGCACTATGTAGTCTGACTTCGAAACCATACTCCGTCTCAAACCCGTCATACGTGATTTATTTACTCAATGATGAGGCAGGAGTAATCATAATAAAGTGTATATTATATCTGGCTATTCATCTTTCTCCATATATGAATGACATGGGTAAGTTCGCTGCTTAACGCTTTGCCATGATTGTAATTGCGACTGCATCGGGGTCGGTTTCTCTACTTCCTTACTTTTTCTCTCAAAATTTATCTTCATTTTCATTTAGGTATATCTATCTGGCTGTATATAAATCTTTCTATCACTATCTTTCTTTATATACATATCTGTCTTAATCATACTATCTGTCTACATAGCTATCTATCTAATTATATATCTATATATCTATATATCTGTCTATCTATCTACTTATCTATCATGTCTTCATCTATACCTCGCTATCTCGAGCTCTCTATATTTATTTATCTATCCATCTATCTATCGATCTATCTATCTATCTATCTATCTAGCAATCTAGCTCTATCTATCTTTATCTCTTTTTCTATCTATGTTTATCTCTTTTTCTATCTATCTGTCATGTTTTTATCTACCTCGCTATTTCAAGCTACCTATCTATCTATCTATCTATCTATCTATCTATCTATCTTTATCTCTTTTTCTGTCTATCTATCATGTCTTTATTTCTCTCGCTATCTCAAGCTCTCTCTCTCTCTCTCTCTCTATCCATCTATCTATCTATCTCTATCTCTTTTTCTATCTACCTGTCATGTCTTTATCAACCTCGCTTAATCTTACTGTCTACATAGCTATCTATCTAATTATATATCTATCTATCTATCTATCTATCTATCTCTATCTCTTTTTCTATCTACCTGTCATGTCTTTATCAACCTCGCTTAATCTTACTGTCTACATAGCTATCTATCTAATTATATATATATATCTATCTATCTAATTATCTATCTATCTATCTATCTATCTATCTATCTATCTATCTATCTATCTATCTATCATGTCTTTATCTACCTCGCTATCTCGATCTCTCTCTATATTTATTTATTTATCTATCTATCTATCTATCTATCAATCTAGCTCTATCTATCTTTATCTCTTTTTCTATCTATCTGTCATGTTTTTATCTACCTCTCTATTTCAAGCTACCCTACCTACCTACCTATCTACCTATCTATCTATCTATCTATCTATCTATCTATCTTTCTATCTATCTATCTATCTATCTATCTATCTTTATCTTTTTTCTGTCTATCTATCATGTCTTTATCTCTCTCGCTATCTCAAGCTCTCTCTCTATCTCTCTCTACCCATCTATCTATCTATTCATCTATCTATCTATCTCCGTCTCTTTTTCTGTCTATCTACCATGTCTTTATCTCCTTCGCTATCTCAAGTGCTCTCTCCCTCTCTCTATCCATCTATCTATCTCTATCTCTATCTATTTTCGATCTGTCCGTCATGTCTGTATCTACCTCGCTATCTCAAGCTGTCTATCCATCTATCTATCTATCTATCTATCTATCTATCTATCTATCTATCTATCTATCTTTATCTCTTTTTCTGTCTGTCTATCATGTCTTTATCTACCGCGCTATCTTAATCTCGCTCTATCCAGCTATCTGTCCATATATATCAACGATGTTTATGAACCTTCCTTCATTTCATAAAACATTCTAATCCTTTTCAATCTATTTCGTGTTTTCTCCCTGTCTCTCTCACCGTACTGAGAAAGGGTTGGAGAATTGGGGAAGTACCGTTAGACGCCTCATCTGTTTATCACCATGATGAGTATCCTTATGAATAATATGTCGGGATGTTGCAGGACAATGTTACTACCAGAGGGTACACTGAAGACAGCACATGGGTTAGTTGACTTGAAGGCATGTGAGCACAGTCTTAAAGTCATACATTCATCAAATGAATAAATGAATGAATAGAATGAATAGGTGAATGAATGAATAAATCAATGAATGAATTAATTGATATAATGTTCGAACTTTGTTTGCGCTCACAGTTAACAAAAATACTAACCTTCAGCAATTTGTTAACAAGCTTTCATTCTCTGCTGCGGGTGAAAGCTTGGTACATCATAACTAAAATATTACGGTATAAATCATATTACTGTAATGTTATATTACTATAAGGATGATAATTATTGTAATTCCACTTTCCCTGTATATTTGTATTCAAGCTTCATCTTCAGATGACTTTTTAGTTGTCCATGTTTATAATCATTGTAGATGTTTTCATAATGTATCGTCATGAACGTATATGAAAATTGCGGTAATCCTAAAAATTGATTTTGCAAAGTCACCTTTATATGCGATGATAGTAATGAGTTTATCGTTGATTACGGATATGAAAATCATGATGATAATAATTATTCTGTGGCAATTATAGTAAAATTGATAAGAATAATACTATTTTAAGCAGGCACATTTATACCGTATATTAACAACCGTTCATGTTTAAGGCGCTTATAACAGTGATAGGCGAGCCCTGGTAATGCTAAAACTGAACGGAGATATTAAAGAGGTTTAACATGACGTTGATTGATTGCCAGAAAAGTAAGTAGTTTTAGATGGACGATTTTCGCGCCCCAATCAATTAGCTGTAACCCGTATTGTGCCAGTGACTTCGCACAGTGTGTACATAAGGCTGTAGGGATTTCTGTAACATACATTCAGCAATCCAAACACACACAGAGGTTAATGTGAGTAGATAATGTACGTACGTTGGCCCATTCCATTTCTCATATCTTACTGTATGTGCTTAGAGCATGGTTCTGCATGCGATACTTAATGTGCGATGAAGTCATCTAGCTCTCGAGTTTCTTTCTTTCTTTGTTTTGTTTTTTTTTTTTCTCGTTTGTTTACATGTCTGTGTATGTTGTCTTCCGTGCTCTCTGTTTGTATATGTACGATGATGTATGTGTGTGTGTATGCGGTCAGACAGTGTTTCGACTTGGCGGGCTTATTTGGCACTGGAACTTACTTGTCTTTTCCAACTTCCGATTGCCATTTACATTCACCGCCTTGGCATGTAGAGTTTAGGAATTCACTCTGCTCTGATACAAATATCGCAAAGTTCACAGATATAACATGTATACTGGTTACACGGTTTAAACTCCAGCATCAAGGCCACAAATGAAAACCGGATTGAATCGGATATACCCGCTTCTCGATCAGTACATTTTTGTTTTCTTTCATCTCCTGTCAATTAAGTAATCAATTTTCTGCAGCATAGCAAAATCCATTTCATGTGTATGTGATTTATTTCTGTTTATGTCTGGTTACTTGTTTCATCCCTCCCCGAAGACCGAACAACATAAAATAGCGTTGACAAATTACAACATGGGATCTAGAAATAATGGAACTCCACGCTCGAGTATTGCTTATTAGTGCTGTCATGTCGTATTATCGAAACATACGTCTACAATGTATATCAACGTTGTCACTGAATTGTCCTACACATTTGTTAATAGTTTTCGAGCCAGAATAATGTCGTGATATAGGCCTACCATTCCAGTGAAATATTACACAGCTGTACCAAAAAGCTTGATACCATTGCATGGAGAGGTCAAAGGCTGTATAGTCAAGTCCAGGGTACCCACTTTGGGTACACTGCGTCCTTGATAAAAAAAGGATCTATAATACTGGCCCAGGCACCTCCCTAACTGCGACGGGATACGCTGGTTACAAGGGAGGGGGGGGGGGGGGGGGGATGACATCACAATGTTGTATTTGCCGATTGATCTCTACACCGTCCGTAGAGATCAGTGTATATAGCTACCTCGAGACTTACCGGAAAAAATAACTTCGCCGCAGAGGGAGGCATTTCCCTCCTTCCCTTCCCTCTCCCACTTGATTACAAACGTAGGTGTAAGAATAATAATGGTAACTTAAACACATTTGTTCGTGTGTATAAATGAACATGTGTGTTTGTAAACTTGAGAGAAGATTGACTATGATAGATGTACTAGCGTATTCTATATTAAGATTTTGGTGGGTGTGGAAATTTTGAATATATCATCTATCAGGACTGGTAACGACGGACCATTTGCATAATTTTATTCAATTTGTCTGCATACAGGTGGCAAGGAATGGGGCAAGCTGAAGAAACAGCAGGAACAAGACATCGATGATGCCATCGAGGTGAGTTTCACATGAAAGATTAAGAAATATTGTAGGACCTAAAACTAGCATATGTTTATATATTTGTATACACATTATATATATATATATATATATATATATATATATATATATATATGTGTGTTTCTCCTTTTCTCATATCCCATATATATATATATGGTAAACGTAACATATATGCATTATAAAGGTGAATGTAATGCAATTATTTTTGCGTATATCTACGTTTCACTGCTATCAGTGGGAAGTTCTTGTGGCTCTTTTGCCATAATTATCATAATCATCAAGAAGTTTGTCTGGCTGCATTGTTGCAAATTGATTCTTACGAGAGCTGCTAAAACTCATAATAAAGTCTGTTGGTGAGGGCAGAGGGAGGGGCTGGGAATGAGAGAGGGAAGGAATGCTCATAATTTGTTCATTCTCATGCCATGAGTATTAATGAGTCTTGCAGTCGACTTCACATCACTCTCATTCGCTCTACATTCTCGTCACGTCTCGACTGTGAGTCTCCATGACGTGGACTTGACGAAATGTCTCACGGTAGGCCCAATATGACGTCACAATAAAGGAGGTGTAGAACTCAAAGTGTATATTCTCTGTCACTGAATACCCCCAACGAAGATGATGAATAATCCGTAATTCTCCCTGTGCCCTTCTTTCTCCAACGCAGAACATTATCAGGGAAAACACGTATCCGGATGTCGAGGACTTGGCAGAGAAAATGCAATCTATCAAAGGTGAGAGGTCAATGAACTAACGACACAGACTGGAGGTCAAAGGTCGCTGGTGTGAGGCAGCTTCGATTAATACCATATTATATTGTTATACTTGACGAATGATCTCGTATACGATGTGCATGAATTACTTTGTAAGTTATCAATATACTGTAGTTAGTGATGCTGGTTTTGCCCGTGCACCTAATAATTCCTTACTAGACATTCGCGCTATAAAATTATGCAGTATCAAACGCATAACTTTATATGCACTTTCAGTTACTTTTATAATGCTTTCATTTTTTAAGATTTTATAAGAAGTGCCAGCTCTGTGATGAGTTACCAGACTCCAGATGATTTACAGACTTCGGCATTTTTATATCTATATAATTTTAGTTACACTGGATACAGAGTTCCAAATTTATAGTGATTGGGATCAGTAGTAAGAATAATTTCAACATTTACAGCGAACAAGGATGATGACGTAGCAGCTTCACCATAAAAATGCAAAATTGGGTGTTCATGGAAGCAAAACAAAAGAAGAATGTATGCATGAATTCTACACAGGTGAAGTTGTTTAGCAAGTTGTATTGTAATGGAATTACATTTCTACATCACTGGAATATGTGAGTCTCCTACGTCATCATCCTTGTTCAGTGTAATTTGTTTTGGGTTTTTCAGAGTATTGATTTCTCTGCTCAAAGATCACAAGAAGTCCCACAAATCTATTCATGGCACTGTCAATTTATTTGTACTACATGATGTAAAATAAGAATAAAAATCGTCTGGAATTCCTCTTAAATTCAAAGTCGCCGTATTCGAAGCATGTCATACTTGATGCGCTATCAAGAAACAATGAAAGCTTGTTTTATTTATGTATCCCATGCAAATTAGGCAACACTGCCCCTTGCATGATACAGGATATCTTTATATGATTCATATTTGTCATTCTCATATTTTCATCTCTCCTCCAATGTCCTGTCATTACAACTAAGTTTTATGGTGAGCGATCTTTTGCTCATGCTGATCGATCCTACACTGTGGAACACTATCTCATTATGAAGGAAGCTTCCACAATCTTAAAATCCAAAACCCTTCTCAAGACATTTTCTGATTAAAAAGTACTTTGAATGAGTTTTCGTCTTGCATACTCCAACATCTACGGTACAAACAGAATATTTCATTTTTCCATCTTCACCTATATAAGCGCTACATAATACACACACACTGCAAAAAGTCCGGTGTTAAATAGTGAACACCGAGCTGGTGTTAAATTTTCGGTGCTCATTTCTGGTGTTAAATTAACACCTCCGGGTGTCATTGCCAAATCTTAAACTGTTTTTGAAGAGTTTCTTAGTAACTGCACTTTTTGTTGATTTTTAATTTAAACAAGACGATCAAGAATTTTACATTAAAATACTAGATTTTTGAAAAAAATGTGAAAATAAATTTACACCACAGTAAAACCAGCTGGTGTGGTCTCTTATTGAAGCTGGACGGGTGTTAAACAATTGATATTAACACCAACAAATATCAAATCAACACCATGTGGTGTCATTTTTGAATTAACACTTGTACAGTGTCAAAATAACACCAGGTACAGTGTCAAATTAACACCACGAAGTGTCAGGTGAACACTTTTCAACACCATTACAGTGCATTTTCAACACCTGTGGGTGTGGTCCTTTATTGAAGTTTGATCGGTGTTAGATTTAACACCCGTGGTGTTAAATCTAACACCGATGTTTTTACAGTGCACACACACACACACACACACACACATATATATATATATATATGTAACACCGGTATGTTGGCGAACATATAGTCGCTCTAGTCTGAGTTCAAGTTCCCTCCTTGGTAAACTCTTTTGTCTTCCGATGAAAAGGCCACCAGACGACCACCTTAGCACCCGGCGTTTGTTTGGTAAACAAATCCTTTTCTTACCTGAGAGCTGAATGAACATCATCTGGCGTGGGTCAGCACAAGTTCTTCACTTTGCAGAACTGTGTTGATCAAGCCAGATGTGTTCTCCCCCTGCTCTCTATACAGGTAAGAATTATTCTACTTCATATACTCTCTTGCTATCTCTGTATGTTCCACACATTGACATGTCATTAATAAGTATGTTGTGTTTTGATAATCACAGGATTACCAAATTATAGATGTGGTTGAGAATTCGTTATATCAAGTTATAATATATGAAGTTATGACTTTACCCATTGCAGTTAACTTCTGGTCGCTGTCCTGCCATAGTAGTTTATTCAAGTTGTTGAAAACAACCGATGAGATGTATACATTATTCTCACTTTTCTATATAGCCTTGATGTATTCAAGGAGTTAGGGATTGATCTTTAGTTATCTTTAACAAATTTGCATTATGTTGGTAACTGGCTCGGTTGCAAGATACTGTGGCGGTAATCATACATCGCTAAGTTAGGCGTTAGCAGTTGGGATAACGCTGTAAAATCATCGACAACTTTATTTATTTATATGTCGGTGGATATTTCATTTGATATGCCCTTCGCAGTATTCAATGTATATAGAGTGTTAAAATCTGAGTACACGTATGTAGGGACGTGCCCCATACTGCCGTATATAATGTATAGCCTTTCGTTTAACCCAGAATTTATATTGCATGTGAAGGAACTCATGGCTTTTCGTAGAAGGTAGCACTAGCCTGTGTGTGTGTGTGTGTGTGTGTGTGTGTGTGTGCGTGTGCGTGTCTGTGTGTGTGACTGCTTGTGTGTGTGTGTGTTCGTATGTGTTATCCGTGCCCCGGTTAGTCACTAACATATATAAGAGGTAGTTGACTTGACGTAGAGTAGGAAGCTAGTTTTCCTGTTCAGGCCCGTTCATATTGTTAAAGTAAGTTTTGTATATAAGGCAGTGGACAGGGTGTGCATTTGTATGTTATAGTACGATAAGTGAATGGGGTCTGCGCGAGTAGACTGTGCCGGCTGACCACGGCTTTTTAAGACCGCACTACGGCGGAGGGTCATTGTCAAGTTTCTTTACCTCTGTGGAGGCTGGAGAGATGTGCTGGTAGTTCTTTTGTTTCAAAGTCTTAATGGGGGGAGTCTCTCCCCATCTCCTTTTCTCTAGGCGTGGAAGGGGGCGAAAAGAGGAGATAACTTTTTGTAGTACATGTACAGTGCACACGCTGGTTAAAGCTTCCTTTGTATACTTTGTTGGCTTTTTACACGCTGGGGAGCCCAGCGTGTCCTCGCCTTAGCTTTTATTTTAGTTTGTGAGTTTACAAAGTGCTTAATCCATCTCAGGGTTCTGCATCGGGGTCTTTCTCATGCATTTTGTTGAGTGTATTTGAGAGCGGGTATGTAATGTATATATAGAGAGATAGGTTAAGTCAATGTGTACAGAAATGAAGTTTGAGTTAATGGGAAATAGTAAGTGTAATAGGATATCTGGTGATAGAGTAATATGTAGTTAATAGTACTAAGGGGTAGTTTGGATATTATGTTGTATGTAATATGTCAGTGTATATAGTGTATGTGAAAATTGTGATTGTTGCGTTTTTGTAAATTGAAAGTATCATGTATCATATTGAATGTGAATAAACACTTTGCAGAACTGTGTTGATCAAGCCAGATGTGTTCTCCCCCTGCTCTCTATACAGGTGTCATGTCTCGCAAGGTCAGGGACCTGTTCTTGCATCGTCACCCCTTTTTTTGTTGAGTGAACGCCCCCTGCATCCCCTTACCCACAAGCAGGCTACGACTATACACATAGGAAAGCAAGTGCGCTGTTAGCTGTCGCGCTTGCAACGAAACACGGGCGTTACACGAAACTGGCGTAGTCGGCAGGATACTTTTTGTTTATCTACATACTACATCGATATTGTGGTACCAGAAATATGGCAGTTGACATGAGTGGATATGGACGAGTGCCTGCTAGCCCTCGAGAGGACGGCAGCATCGACGGCGTGGCTGCGGCTAGACAGATGGCGAACTCCCCGACGTTCATGGCTGCCCAGCAGGTGAGGAACGTCCCCATTTTCTCCGGCCAGCGTGATGGAAAAATCAGCGTGGTCGATTGGATCCGGGACATGGACTATTTGCTGGCTGCTGCTCCCCAGACCACGAGCTTCGCCTTCGCCACAATCGTACATAATCTAGGCGGAGAAGCGCGGCGTCTTGTACTCAACATTCCCCCGAGTGAGCGCACTCCGGAAGCCGCTTTCCATGAACTGAGACTTCAGTATGCTGATGGGAGTTGCCATGGCGACCCGATGGCGCAGTTTTATGAGAGGACTCAGCGACAACACGAGGAAGCTGGCTCTTTTGCTATCGCACTTGAGGGGATATTGTGTAATATAGAGGAGACACTGTACGACGGCGTGCCAATGGGGGATAGAGACGCGAAACTGACCACGCAGTTTATGAGGGGCCTGCGTGATGAAGAGGTCCGGGCTAGACTGTCACCAATGCGGCCTCGACTCATGACATTCCGAGCCCTGAAGGACGAACTTCGTCACCTCGCCAGAGAGAGGGCAACGAGGCGTCATCTTGGCCAGGCACGCAGGGGTGTTAACATCCAGCAAGGGAAAGTGGCAGAGAGCAACACGCAGAGTGGAGATCCGGCAATGAGGGAGATTCTAGCGGTGCTGAAAGACGTGCGGAAGGACCAGCAGGGTCACCTGTCTAAAATGGCCGACCTGGAGAGACGACTGACGGCGCTGGAAATTAGAGCGCCGCCACGACCTCCCCCGCAGTCCATGCCACGCACCCCTCCCCCTCCCCCGCAGAGGTCGACTGCCTGCTACATCTGCGGACTGGAGGGACATTTCGCCAGGAATTGCCCTTCTCACGTACCTGCCCATCCTGTAAAATGGGTAAGGCCTACGGCGATAGCTGTGGGCGCTAACAAGCCCGATCAAGCCCGATCAACTCACTCAAATAACATGACTTCAACGACGCCTACCACTGCGACGAGGACAAGTGACTTGGGTGTTGTAGGGCCAGCCAACGAGACTCTGGTGACAATTAATGGCAAGGATGTCAGCGCGCTCATCGACTCCGGCTCGCAGGTCACAACCATATCCGAGGAGCTGTGGCGTTCCCACCCCGGCCTGTGTAAACAACCTCTCAGGGCTGCTGGCATATCCGTCTTCGGTGCCGACGACCACGAGGTGCGTGTACTGGGAGTAATCAATTCCAGATTATCCATCTTAGGCTTCGAGTATGAAAAGGTACCGACGCTTGTGACAGCTACGACGAAGTACAAGCGTGACGTCCCTTTGTTGGTCGGAACCAATGTCATCAGAGCTTTAGAGGAGGACTGCGTGAGGGTGCATGGAAGAGAGTCTTTCCTACATGCCGTAGGGGAGAAAAACTCCATCTGGAAAGCAGCTCTCATGCGACTGGGAGTGGCAGACGTTGGTGGAAAGGGAGACTTCATCGGACGCGTGACTCTCCATGCACGGCCTGTCCAGCTGATGCCGGGGGAACAGATGACCGTGAGGGGCCGCGTGCGTGGAAGGACTCCAGTTCCAGACTGCTGCGCTCTGGTGGAACCAACCTCAGCTAATGAAGACCTGACCTGTCTTTGCACACTATCGCCTATAAATGCAGGTATCGTTTTTGTGACAGTCAGAAATACTAGCGGCGTGCCCATCACTCTTACCTCCAGTACCTCCCTGGCCATACTTCGAGCTGTAAAGGAAGTCCACCACATTGAGTCGCCAAAAGAGCAGCAGCAAACCAGCAGACATCAAGCCAGGTGCCACACACGGACAGTGACGCATCTAAAAGACATTGATCTAACTCACCTGGGGGATGACGAGCGCAGCAAGCTCCAGCAATTCCTCGAGAGAAATGGCGATGTCTTTTCTCACCATTCGACAGACTATGGCCATACGACGTCGATTACCCACCAGATCCCCCTCGTCGACCCCGTCCCTTTCCGCCTTCCCTACCGGAGGATCCCGCCAGCCCTCTACCAGGACGTAAAAGACATGTTGAAGGAGATGAATGATGCCGGTGTTATACGACCAAGCAGCAGCCCATATGCTTCCCCCATCGTCATCGCCAAGAAGAAAGACGGCAGTCTACGCTTCTGCATAGACTATCGAAAGCTGAATGGTAAGACAGTGAGGGATGCTTACCCACTCCCCAGGATCGAGGAGGCCCTGGACTCGCTTGGTAACGCCAAATACTTCAGCACGCTGGACCTCACTTCGGGCTACTGGCAGGTGGAGGTCGACGAGCATGACAAGGCAAAGACAGCATTCACAACTCCGATGGGTCTGTTTGAGTGTAACCGGATGCCGTTTGGGCTTCAGAATGCTCCTGCCACATTCCAGAGGTTAATGATGACATGCCTGGGGGACCTGAACATGAATTCCGTCCTCATCTACCTCGATGACGTCATCGTCTTCTCTACGACACTCGACGAGCACCTGGAACGTTTGCAGACAGTGTTCGACAGACTGAGGCAGCACGGCCTGAAACTCAAACCTTCCAAGTGCCGTATACTGCAGAGAGAGGTTGGCTACCTTGGGCACATTGTCTCCGCGAAGGGAGTAGCGACTGACCCGGAGAAGCTGGCGAAGGTCGCTGATTGGCCACGACCTTCTAACAAGAAGGAAGTGCAGCAGTTCCTTGGATTCTGCGGGTACTACCGCAGGTATGTCAAGTCGTACTCTGAGATCGCGGCCCCGATGTACCGTCTGACAAGCGGCGACCCAAGAAAGAAGAGAGGGAAGAAGACAGCTGCGCCAGTTCCCTATGAATGGTCTGATGAGTGTGAAGCTGCGTTCGCTGAGTTAAAGAAGAGGCTCACTTCTGCGCCGATCCTCGGGTATGCAGACTACTCGTTGCCCTTCATCTTAGAGACAGATGCATCTGGACTGGGACTCGGAGCCGTTCTCTCCCAGAAACAAGATGGCGTACAGAGGGTCATCGCATATGGCAGCAGAGGCCTCAGCCCAGCAGAGACTAGGTATCCAGCCCACAAGCTCGAGTACCTGGCACTCAAGTGGGCGGTCACCGACAAATTCAAGGACTTCTTGTACGGTAACAAGTTTGTTGTTTTCACAGACAATAACCCCCTGAAGTATGCCACCTCCTCTGCCAAACTAGACGCAACAGGTCAACGCTGGGCAGCTGAATTGGCCAACTATGACTTCCAGGTGGTCTACCGGTCTGGGAAGGCTAACGCCAACGCAGACGCGCTCTCCCGGTTGCCAGCCCCTGACAAGAAGGACCTCCCCCCATCCCGCCCAGATGATGATGGTAACGTTGAACCCACTGTCCCCACTGCCCAAGTTGCCCAACAGGTGAAGGTTCCTCAACCGCACTTCGAGGCCCTGCCATCAATGAGTGTACAAGAACTCCAGAGGGCGCAATCAGCAGATGAAGAAATGGCGGCTGTGATCGAGTACATGAAGGAGTCTACCAAGCCTCCTAGGCGTCGACGAACTCAACTTCCCAGCCAGGTCAAAAACCTTCTATGGCAGTGGGAGCGTCTATCACTACGCGATGGCCTCCTTGTCAGGACGATAGAGAAGGAAGGGAGAGATGTCACTCAGCTGGTGCTGCCTACAGCGCTACGACCAATGGCGATGCAGGAACTCCATGACAGGATGGGTCATGTGGGACTCGAACGCACGCTGGATCTCCTGAGGGAGCGATTCTACTGGCCAAAGATGGAGGAAGCTGTGAAGGAGTGGTGTAGTTCCTGCGAACGTTGCAGTCTCAGACGATCTGCGAAGGCAAGTCACAGGGCTCCCCTCACCACCATCCACACGAGTCGGCCAATGGAGCTAGTGTCCATGGACTTCTTGACGCTTGAGAAGTCGAAGGGTGGAATTGAGAATGTGTTGGTTTTAACCGACCATTTTACACGTTTCTCTAAGGCCTACCCGACACGCGACCAGAAGGCATCGACAGTTGCTCAGGTACTGTGGTCGAAGTATATATGTAACTTTGGATTCCCAGAGAGACTGCTGTCTGACCAGGGGAGGAGCTTCGAAAGCGGCGTCGTGAGGGAGCTATGTAAGCTGGCCGGTATTACCAAGTCCCGAACCACCTCCTATCATCCACAGGGAAACGGGATGACCGAACGCTTCAATAGGACCCTCATCCACCTCCTACGCTCCCTTGATCCCGAGGAGAAGAGAGACTGGAAGAGCCACGTCGAGACCCTGACCCATGCCTACAATTGTACCAAACATGAATCGACTGGGTATGCCCCCTTCTTCCTCATGTTTGGACGACATTCACGACTACCAATTGACCTACTACTAGACCGGACTACAATCGACCACGACCTTGACCACGACGGCTTCGTGCAGAATCTTCGTGACAACTTAGCCTCTGCCTATGCACGCACCAGTGCATTGGCGAAGAAAGCCAGCGACCGACAAAAGGCATTCTACGATCGACGATCCCGTGAAGATCCTCTACATCCAGGCGACCGAGTTTTGGTGAAACGGGTTGCATTTCAAGGAAAGCACAAGCTGTCAGACAAGTGGGAGCCTCATCCGTACGTGGTAACAAAGAAAGTGAGTGATCTGGTCTATGTTGTTCAGCGAGAGGGTGCTGAGACGGAACGCACTCTACACCGCAACCTCCTTACTCGATGCAACTTCCTCCCAACTGAGTGCCATGATGCTGCAGAGCTTCCTCTACCAGACGAGATTCCGACACCGCCCGAGGACATTCGTGAGGTGGAAAGGCCGCAGACTGACGTGGAGGAGGTAGGCCAGACCTTCGTCTATGGTGGTGTACGTAAAACTCAACCCATAGAACAGCAAAATGTCCCCGACATCCCAGTTCTACCCGATGGACTGCAGCCTACCACCCAAACCACTCAGCCCCACCCAGTGACAGAGGAAGGCCAGAGGGACCGGGAGACACGTGACAGCCAGTCCACCATTTGCTCTGACGATGGCGAGGAACCACGGGCTCCGATGACTGACAGGCAGGACGTGGTGATCGACATGTCAGCCGAACATGACGACCAGCACACTCCGGGGGTCATCACCGGCCAGCCAACCACCGAGACAACGAGCGAGACGTCACAACAAGACAACACGACTGTGCCCAACGCTGGATACCAGGTAGAAAACAGCCTACTCGGGGCACGCAGTCGCAGACAGAGACAACCTGTAGAGCGCCTGCAGTATACGAGTCTGGGCAATATAAGCCAACTCAGGGCAATGCAAGACGCGTTTCAGGCCGCCTGCAGCCTCGTTAGAAGTTCGACTACTCCAAATGTACATAACAATTATATGCATGTTTAATGGTTAAGTCTCCGAGGACGGCGACTTTTTCAGTAGAGGGGGAGGGAGATGGAAGAAGGGATGATAGATTGGCATAAGAGAGGGTGAAATAGGATAACGATTGGGGAGTAAAATCAGGGGTACACACAAAATTTTTGTCATAAGACTATTTTGTTTTGAAATATTTCTCTTTTTGCAAGTACAAATTTAATCAGCACTCATTCGGTGGTATGTAAAGTGCTCAATATAAAAACATGTATTTACATTGTTCGAAGACGATCACCTTGCTCTATCTGCAGATGTGATCAGGAGAATTATCGGTTTTACGTATTGCATTTGATATAATTTCAATTTTTTTATTTTGTTAATGACGAGGACGACATTCAATAATGATGGGGAGGATGTAACACCGGTATGTTGGCGAACATATAGTCGCTCTAGTCTGAGTTCAAGTTCCCTCCTTGGTAAACTCTTTTGTCTTCCGATGAAAAGGCCACCAGACGACCACCTTAGCACCCGGCGTTTGTTTGGTAAACAAATCCTTTTCTTACCTGAGAGCTGAATGAACATCATCTGGCGTGGGTCAGCACAAGTTCTTCACTTTGCAGAACTGTGTTGATCAAGCCAGATGTGTTCTCCCCCTGCTCTCTATACAGGTAAGAATTATTCTACTTCATATACTCTCTTGCTATCTCTGTATGTTCCACACATTGACATGTCATTAATAAGTATGTTGTGTTTTGATAATCACAGGATTACCAAATTATAGATGTGGTTGAGAATTCGTTATATCAAGTTATAATATATGAAGTTATGACTTTACCCATTGCAGTTAACTTCTGGTCGCTGTCCTGCCATAGTAGTTTATTCAAGTTGTTGAAAACAACCGATGAGATGTATACATTATTCTCACTTTTCTATATAGCCTTGATGTATTCAAGGAGTTAGGGATTGATCTTTAGTTATCTTTAACAAATTTGCATTATGTTGGTAACTGGCTCGGTTGCAAGATACTGTGGCGGTAATCATACATCGCTAAGTTAGGCGTTAGCAGTTGGGATAACGCTGTAAAATCATCGACAACTTTATTTATTTATATGTCGGTGGATATTTCATTTGATATGCCCTTCGCAGTATTCAATGTATATAGAGTGTTAAAATCTGAGTACACGTATGTAGGGACGTGCCCCATACTGCCGTATATAATGTATAGCCTTTCGTTTAACCCAGAATTTATATTGCATGTGAAGGAACTCATGGCTTTTCGTAGAAGGTAGCACTAGCCTGTGTGTGTGTGTGTGTGTGTGTGTGTGTGTGTGCGTGTGCGTGTCTGTGTGTGTGACTGCTTGTGTGTGTGTGTGTTCGTATGTGTTATCCGTGCCCCGGTTAGTCACTAACATATATAAGAGGTAGTTGACTTGACGTAGAGTAGGAAGCTAGTTTTCCTGTTCAGGCCCGTTCATATTGTTAAAGTAAGTTTTGTATATAAGGCAGTGGACAGGGTGTGCATTTGTATGTTATAGTACGATAAGTGAATGGGGTCTGCGCGAGTAGACTGTGCCGGCTGACCACGGCTTTTTAAGACCGCACTACGGCGGAGGGTCATTGTCAAGTTTCTTTACCTCTGTGGAGGCTGGAGAGATGTGCTGGTAGTTCTTTTGTTTCAAAGTCTTAATGGGGGGAGTCTCTCCCCATCTCCTTTTCTCTAGGCGTGGAAGGGGGCGAAAAGAGGAGATAACTTTTTGTAGTACATGTACAGTGCACACGCTGGTTAAAGCTTCCTTTGTATACTTTGTTGGCTTTTTACACGCTGGGGAGCCCAGCGTGTCCTCGCCTTAGCTTTTATTTTAGTTTGTGAGTTTACAAAGTGCTTAATCCATCTCAGGGTTCTGCATCGGGGTCTTTCTCATGCATTTTGTTGAGTGTATTTGAGAGCGGGTATGTAATGTATATATAGAGAGATAGGTTAAGTCAATGTGTACAGAAATGAAGTTTGAGTTAATGGGAAATAGTAAGTGTAATAGGATATCTGGTGATAGAGTAATATGTAGTTAATAGTACTAAGGGGTAGTTTGGATATTATGTTGTATGTAATATGTCAGTGTATATAGTGTATGTGAAAATTGTGATTGTTGCGTTTTTGTAAATTGAAAGTATCATGTATCATATTGAATGTGAATAAACACTTTGCAGAACTGTGTTGATCAAGCCAGATGTGTTCTCCCCCTGCTCTCTATACAGGTGTCATGTCTCGCAAGGTCAGGGACCTGTTCTTGCATCGTCACCCCTTTTTTTGTTGAGTGAACGCCCCCTGCATCCCCTTACCCACAAGCAGGCTACGACTATACACATAGGAAAGCAAGTGCGCTGTTAGCTGTCGCGCTTGCAACGAAACACGGGCGTTACATATATATATGTGTGTGTGTGTGTGTGTGTGTGTGTGTGTATAATATATATATTTGATTCATAATTGTCTTTCTTAAATTCTTAAATTACTCATATATGTCATTCTCTACTTTTGTTTTCGTACAGAGAAATTCATCTTGTATGACATAGACGGCAGTGGCGATCTAGGTTAGTGCAGGCTTCGAGGGAGGCCGTACAATATATTATTTTGTATATCCGTATTTCCTTATAAGAACATAACTGCGATTAGTATATAGGTCTGAGACCCTCAATATGGTATAATGATAGGGAGAAAGAAGAGAAACATGTAGACGAGAAATAATGATGGTGTAATATAAATAACACCATGTTATTATACCTACACAAGCTCTTTACATTTTGTGTCATGCTGAATATGTTTGCCCATTCAGAATCTGATCGATGAGTGATGACCGAATTATCTTTGATCGTATTATTATGTGTGTATGTGTATATGTTAGGAGATTATCCTTGTCAAGCATCTGCTTACGATAATAGTCTCCTGCATTCCTATTACTCCTAGATTAGACGTGAAATATTAGATTTATTCAATGTGTAGAGACACCTTTTTATATTATTAAGACAATTAGTGTTATTCATTTCTGTTAACCATCAACCAATGTCCATGCAATTCACTGTTTAAATTTTACTCAAGAACTTTGTTCAGTTGGCTTTATGTTACATTCTTGTATGAGAAAAGGAATGCAGAAATCAAATCAAATCAAATATGTTTTCAAGTCTAGCCAATTCTATCTTGACCATCAATTCAAAATATATCAATGAAAACACACAAATATACAATCTTTTATTGATAGGAGCATAGAAATACAAATTACATTAAAACAAAACAATCAAAACCAGCCAGATACCAGAAGATCAGCTATTACGGTAATCGGAATCACTTTGTACAACAACGAAACAAGATCAAGAACTGCCGGCACCGGCAGCTGACGAGGTTTCGAGATAATTATCTGTTTTCCCCAGAAAACATGAACAAAGTTATTACAAGAAAGTGACTTACTGAGATTAAGCATAGTGAGAAGGCGGTATTTCTTATCAACTTAGATGCAGGGATGAATTCTTAGCTACTTACTCTATTGTATCTGCATCATGTCACGAAGCAGTCGAGTCGTTATGGCGCGTTTACGCCGAGCACGGTACGGGCAACGAACCGGGTTTTTACTATGGTACGCCAAAAGGAACCATGCCTGGTTCTGTTAAAAAGAAGAATCAGTAATTCGATACAAAATCACTCAAACTGTTATTCTTATATCAAAATCAAGAGCAACAAAATCAACAGTAGGAGATTAATTTTGTAACAAAATTATTAGCGGAGAAGTGATATTGTAACAGAACCAGACATGGTCCCTTTTGGCGCACCATAGTAAAAATCCCGTTCCGTGACCCGTGCCGGATTGGGTAGTAAACGCAGCTTTATTCATATTCCACCAGATGAAAAAGATATAGGGGCGATGTTGGAGAAGCTGGAGCAGCCAAAGAACACCTTGGAGATCCGGAAGATGATCAAGGAGGTGGACCTCAACAACAGCGGGACCATCAATTTCAGCGAGTTCGTCAAGTTGATGCTGGGCGGAAAGAACAGCATCCTGAGAATGTGAGTGCCGCATCATCATTCTTGCAATTCAACAAAAGATGTTGTAAGGCTGTCTTATTTAGTAACCCCGCTGTGTAGTTTATGAGAGCCACAAAGATATCGTGATGATTATCGAGATTATAGTGATGAACGTCATTATTGTTGTTGTTATCACAATTATCATTATTATTATCATTATTATTATTATTACATTAACTCTTATTAGTAGTGTTAACTTCATTGCATTTAATGTAATAACGATAAGGTTATAATCTCAACAGATGACAGTACTGCACATTTCGATAGATATAATATTGAGAATAACAGTGGTAGTCAACAAGAAGGAGACGAAAAAAAATTGATATCAATGTGATCATTTTTCTGAAAGATGTTCAAAGTAATGATAATCTAGAAAGACACATGATATCAATCAACCAATATTCATCAATTTATGTTTTGCCAAAGGCATTTGCCAAAGGCAAAGGCGAACGAGAGATGCCCTTTTCAGCACTTGTATTTTCAAGCAACCTGAAAAAGGAAGCTACATTTCAAACTGTGGAGATCTAGGAAGAAAACCTGCATTGAAATTCATGACGCATGTTGTTGAGCTGGCTCTGGGTAGGCGTGGGGGGGGGGGGGAGGAGGGGGCAGGTAATAAAGCCATCACTCTCTTTTCCTATCGTGTTTCCATGGTGATGAGTGGCCCGATGGGATGGGAGGTTGGTATGAGTCAGTACTTCCCGTGACGAGGCGGTAGCAGCGGGGATACCCCTCAAAAGTCTCACGCACGCGAACCTGATATCCCGGTGTCTTCTTTAAGAATCAAGACTACAAAACAGCAACAACAATGACACACAAACGAAAATAGTTGAGTCAATATTGTAAATTAAATACTGAAAACAGACAGGCTCTAATTATATCTATAGCCAACCAACAACCTGTCAACGAGTTAACCATTTAAGGGCAATCTGATTTTGTTGAAACATATTTTCCATGGACGCAAGATTGAGCATGATATGCCTGTCACGGTGGGTTAGTCCAGAAGGATTGAGTTGTATTATTATACTGTCGAGATTATGGCGAAAAACATTTTTCATTTGCTTTGATTTGATTCTTCAAAACCACGATTAGTATCGAGAGTTTATGTCCCCAGGTTTTGGATACTTTATTCCTCCAGATGTGTCTTTTGTGTTGCTTGATGATCATTGGTTGTATTGATGAGAAAAAGGAAAATGAGCGCGGACTGCAGTTACAGTTGTAGTTTATCGCCTTAAAGTAATACGCGATCATAATACGTTTTGATTATGTATCACCTTCTCGTTTAAAGCAATGCCTACTCTGATTTTAAGTCGTCATCAACGGAGATATAGAACAGCAGTGAAAACTCAGGTTAAGTCGGAAAGGAGGTGGGGGATTGAACTTTTCTTCTACTAGGTCAAAGACAGTAGTTCATCAACCGAGAATCCTGTTTATTTGTTGCAAACGAACAAAGCGAACACTAGAGCAGCCTATGTGGGGGATATGACGTCACAAAAATTGCGCTCACGTCATGCAGTTTATGTTTGTGTCTGTATTTTGTGTATGATTACTTGTATGTGCTTGTATGTGTGTGTGCGTATCGAAATGTTGTGTAGTTCGGCGAGCATCAAGAAAAATGTCACGAATCAGCCTGGTGGTAGCTAGTGAAGTGGTTCGCATCCTCGGTGATTCACTTCTACCAGTTAGCGTGATGGAAGTATAGCCAGACGCTAGACCTCTCAAGGGAATGTGGTTATTCCCTTGTGAGGCACATATTCAATGTTTCACCGGTTCTTTTTGTCTCCCTGTTTGCTGTCTCCCTGTGTTTTGTTCTGCAGAATTATGATGTTCGAGGAGAAGAAGAAAGAACAGGAGAAGCCCAAGGGACCACCGCCAAAGAAAAGCTTCGCCGATCTTCCATGAAACTCATGAGGCTACCAACTAACTTTTTATGCAAACCATTGCAAACGTTGCAAAAATAAGACATAGGAAACAACAATTAATGATACGTGCGGTCATGAACCGGAACAACCATTGACGATGCATTTTGAATCACGAATACTGAGTCTTGCAGGGTATGGATAGCTGACGGGACGCGGGATAGATATAAACTGAGTTCCAGACGTAATGTGCATTTTTTTTTCACTCTCTGTCTCGTAACTATGGGTCCTACTATCCGATGCCTTTCAAGTGGGAACCAACTTCTCATCATGTTTTGTGTTGTTATTTTAGTTTCGTTGTAAAAAAAACCCCAAAAAGCATGATCACAGAGTTTTAAAAAAAGTGCACATTTCTGTCTGAGCGAGAGCCTTGGTTTGGAGATTAATATTTCGCACGTCTTTGCTTCTTTGTTTTGTTGTTTACCATACATGCAATCATACAACAGTGGACTCCCGTTATAACGAAGTACGCCGGACCGGCTTTCTTCTTTCGTTATATCGAAATTTCGTTATAATCGAACAAGTAAACTATAAAAAAAAAAAACTATAAAGAGCGGATAATTTTTACTTCGTTGCAACCGGAATTTCGCTATAACGGGAGTGCACTGTATGAGATTCCTGTAGTAGGCCTACTGTTACTTGATCATCGTAGTTTCTGTGAGTGATACTTAAAAATTGATATCTGCATCGTAGCGTATTCTCCCGGTCTAGCCTTCTTTCCTAGGTGAAGAGGGGTGTCCGTTTAGGCTAGATATCGCAATTGATCTGAAGGTGTACTAGGATTGGTGATGTGGACACAACGTAGACTAATTTGATGAATAATCGTTAGTAGATGATGAAACGCATTGCTCTTTTCAAGTGGTATATTTCCCACCCAAACCCTCGCAAAAACAACAAAAACAAAAAGAAAACAACTATAGATGATTAGAGAAAGCGTGCTGAATGTTTTCTATTCCTAAACTGCAATGGGCACGAAAACACGGTCAGAGCGACAGCTCACATAATTATAGATTATTTTCACTCGAGATGGGACTATAGTTCCGCTTCATAAAGGGCAAGTTGCACTTTTTCCAGATGAGACAACAATGGATGAATAGGGACGGTCAACGCATATACCATTAGCATGCATCAGAGCTTTGAGGTAGATGCAGATCAGGGGGGCATTTCATGAAGCATTTTTGTCCGACAACTTGTCGGACAAATTTGCTCTCAACCAATCAGATGCAAGGATTTCAGTAGCTTTTAACATTTTGTCAGACGAAATATCTGACAAAATGCTTCATGAAATGCCCCCCTGGGCTCCATAACATTCATTTCAACCAAAATATATGTGATAGCAACTCCTTGCTGCAATGACAAGAGTAGTGATAATGACAAGAATCCCACTTCCTGATTGGCTGTTGCTACAAGAAGTTGCTATTTTTGCAAGAATTGCTGTCACAACATCTTTTATGAAATGACACATTGATGGAAGCTTGTATGCGATGAATAGTGCAATATCAAACCTGTACACATATTGATATATTCCAAAGTGACCAAATTTTGCCTCATCCAATTGTCATCGCATTGCTGTACTTAGAGACGGAAATTTTTATGTGTTTAAGGACAAGCCAGCGATATACGCCCCACCAGTGTATTACTTCTTTCGCTACCAAAATGTTCACCTAAACCATTCCTCAGGATGGAGTCAAAACTGTCCCGAAATTAACACAGAATTGCCATACGTTTATATAAATTTCAATTTCGCACGAAGTTAGCCCAAAACTTGGTGAAAAGGAAATCAAGAGCCGAAGCAAATATTACAAAACGAACTTTTGCATGATCTTCGGACTATAATTATTTTGGTCTGCCAATGATTTTACCGCCGATCAAGAAATTGCTGCCGGAGCCTGAGAAACTCCATCGGCGGTCATACGATGGCTTAAGGTTCTCTCGCGATTGACATGACGCGTATATACGATCAGACTGTCAGAGCCGAATTTGAAAATGCCCTTATGTACCGCGCGTCCATCTTTGCGCAATTTCGGGACAGTGTGACGCCTAAAGCTGTGTCTTACACCGTTTAATGCATAACACACAATTACTCTTTACGCATAACAAATATACAGAAGCAATTTCGTTTTGTCTTATCATAGAACATGACAATCAAACGGGTGAAGGAAATTTCTTTTTTTTTCCAACAAACTCATTTTTATATCAGAATCTTTATATAGTTGCTAACAGTATGGCGAGTGGCGCCTATAGTCCCTTTATACTTTAACTTACCAAACGATGCATGTAAATACAACGTATTTGACTGGTTACCCAGTACATGACCCCTTCTTTTTTTCAATGGCTTATTGGACTAGGATGGGTCAGTAAACTCAAATATTTTGTCCCAATAGATGTTAGTATTTCTTCATATCACTCAGCAAAATGGTGCTGTCTGAAACGCAGTGCAAAGTGTAGATAGCCAAACGTTTGGAATTCCTAGTGAAAATTTTATACGAAATGATTTTTTTTTTTCAACAATGATCGTTTCCACATGAAATATCAAGCAATTACGAGTGTACAGTACGGGTGCTAGCTATGTCACGCTTCAAGGAGTAGTGTTAGGAAGATATTTCTTTTCAAATTAGAATCGGCATTGTACAAGAACCCGCAAACTTGTTAGTAGCTGAAGAGGCGTCATTTAGCGGCAGTGTCATCTGCATGATTATCATAAGCTGTTTTTTGTTCGGGTAGGAAATTCTGCTTCTCTAATTGGTATAATTATGATTATTATTAAAAATCATTATTATTATTATTATTGTAAATTCCATCGTGAATTCGTCATCATTCTGATCATATCAATATCAGCTAATGGATATTACTCTATCCCATGATTAGCAGATAAGCTGTAACTTGTAATTGTTTTATACGCACATTTTCTTCAATAAGCATGATAAGTAAATAAAGAAACATATTTACTCGTAAAACTCCAATCATTACTGCAGGAATTGTTTCATAATGCTAGCACGTTTCTTCGAATATTGAGGAGCAAAGGTTCTGATTTTCTTTTCTCTTTTTCAGTTTTGTTATGTTATTCGTATGTTTTATGTATTTGCTTGTGTCGTGGAGTACTAAAACCGCTGCATTTTCGCTTTTGACTATAGAACTGAAATTGCGTGGTTAGAGGTAGTGTCTATTTAAAAAAAGAAATGATCTGTGTTTGTGCCGCTTTTGTTGACGACTTAGTCGAAACTGATTTCTTATTTCACCCGCATGTTAGTTCCACATCTCCTGGGAGGGCAATATTTTATGAGTCATTTTATCAGATTACAATATTATTGTATATCATCAAGATCACTCCCCCTTGGAATTTCACATAGTCAAAACAGTATTATGATGGCATATCGGTGACTCCTTATCCACAAAGAATCGATAGCTAGTTCGTGTTCCGTGATGTGTCTATTGTTTTTGACTTTTAATCGGTCTATGTGTGGTAAATAAGGAAAGGGTCTTTTCATTTTGCCAGTGATTTGAGACGGCTTTTAAAGAGATCATGGTTAAATGTGTCGGAGTGTAGCCACGCAATGAACGTCAACAAATGATTTTAAGTTTAGGGTCACATACATGTCATGTTCTTCTCTTGACTGTTTGGTTCATGCTTCTTCTTCTGCTTCTTCTTCTTCTTTTTCTTTTCTTCTTCTTCTTCTTCTTCTTCTTCTTCTTCTTCTTCTTCTTCTTCTTCTGCTTCTGCTTCTGCTTTTCCCCTATAATTTCGGTGGAATTTCAAACGGTAGATTGTAGAAAATACAATGTTGTCTGTTAAATAGTTAATGCATGGATCAGTCTCATTTTTATATACCAATGGAGTTTAGTAACTCGTAGAACGTTACGACTATTTTGTGTCACACGGGCACCACATTTATGATATAATTGCTTACAAGTGATGATATTTGTAATGTTCGCCGTTCACGTCTGTTTGTCACCAATTACCTGCACAATGCGGTCAGCAATAAGGACGGTTTATTTACCATGTAGATATCATTTAATGCTCCGGCATTATTTTTGAATGTATTTTAATTTTTGTCAATGTCGAGTCTTAAGAAGTAAATACTCGTTTCGTTTGTACAAAGTCATTTAAAGCCTGCGTCGCATTGCGTTTTCTTAAACTTGATTTCTATCATTATTTAAATTCCAAATGCTCGAATGAAGATATTCAAAAGGGACTATAAGCAGTGCAAATGCATGTTGACGTTTTAATTCATGATACTCTTAACATCACTCACGTGGTCAAAATTTTCCATTAATTATTTAACGATAATGTGCTAGAATTTTTCTTCAGACTATACGTGGATACGCCGATACATAACAAACAATTTCCAAACCGAGATTCCGTCAATGACATCAATGATCATTCTGTCAATTATTGCTAAAGTACTAATGATTGTGATAAACGAAAGATATGGGAATACACCTTTCCCTAGACCGAGCACTAACTTGCATGTTTCCATGGGGTGCTAACAATATTTATCATAAAACAAAAAATACTGCAGGAAAACACGCAAGTTACTCGTATGCTTAATCTAGGGAAAGGTGTATACCAATGTCTTTTGTTGATTGAATTTAAGTATTTTTCCAGTGATTGACAGATGAGGTCATATTAGCCGCGGTCACACTGGCATTAAGATCGCGATCTTTCAGATCTCGATCTTTTGCCAGTTTATGACCGCGGGTATGTGGTATGTAAGGTTTTTGTTTGTTTGTTTGGGGTTTTTTGGTGTGTGTGTGTGTGTGTGTGTGTGTGTGTGGGCACGTCCACGTAATCTGAAAAGAAATAGTATTAAAAATAGTATAGAATATATGGCACATATTTAGATATTCTTTTGTCAACATAAGTGATAATCAGGGTATTATAAATTAATACAAGTCAATATACATTGGCATTGCACAATCCCCTTCTGATAGTTTTGTGCAATGCCCCTGCCATATTGAAATGACTGTCGAGAGAGGGCAGTATGTATCCCATCAGTGCTGCAGCCCATCAGTGCTATTTATACAGAGTCTAGCTATCAAACTCTGCTGTAATGGAAAGCACTATGGTGGTATGACTTCCCTTTATTGGGCAAACATGTAAATGTAACAAAGAGAATACACCCCTGGTGATGTTCGTTATTCCGAAGGTTCGTTAATCCGGAATGAAAAGGTGCATACTTGATACGAACCTTTGGCAGTACGAGCGTTATTTCGTTTTCGGATGACCGAACCTTCGAAATAACGAACCTTCTTTCATTTTCGATTTAACGAACCTTCGGAATAACGGTGCTTACTAGTATTTCATTTTCGGAATATCAATTCTCTTTTCATTTTCGGATTACCGAACCTTCGGAATAACGAACCTAATTACATTTTCGGGTGAACCAAAGTTCGGAATAACGAAGCATAACCTACACGCCATGTTGCGACCAGCTGAAACCCGACTTGGCCAAACTCTGTGTATGTAGAAGACTCTGCATCTCAGACAACACGGTTTAGCGGTATTCATTTACACAAAAAATTTTGATTCGCCACATGAAGTCAATTAAAACAATTATGGATGCACACTTAATCTATGGTTGCGGAAAAGGTGGTTTTACAAATCGAAGAATGAGCATACATATTAGCTCTCTCTCTCCCTCTCTTTCTCTCTCTCTATATATGTATGTATATATATATATATATGTATATATATATATATATATATATATATATATATATATATATATATAATGTGTGTGTATGTGTGCGTGTGTGTCTGTCTGTGTCTCTGTGTGTCTGTGTGTGTGAGTTTACCAGATATATTTATGCAAATAGATTCTTCTCAGAATGGAAAGATGATGGCTTTACGGATGCACGTGATCATAATTGGTCATTTACAGTCACGTGATCCTCATGGACTGAATTGGATTTTAATTTCTAACGAGTTTATGTCAGTGCATTGACCAGGTGCATTTAAAACGTAAATGAAGATTACCTGACACGCTGAAGTCGTCGCTTGGCTATACGTGAAAATAGTTATTTTATAGCACATACCGGGCAAGTTGTTACAATCTATCAACAATTACACTTTCCTATCTACAAACAGCATGATTGCTAATTAAAATCACCTTCTTGGTAGAATAATTGAGGAAGAGAGGGGAGATTAAAGAAAAATCTATATTAATCTTTTATATGTTTCACTCTCTGTAAATGAGGAGATATCATCTGATTCTAAAACGAAATCAAAAGCCCTCAAAAACATAATCTCCTTTGCGGAGGTAACAAAGCCCAGGGTGTGCACAAAGAGGGCACAACGATGATTTTACTCTTTGCTTCTTCTTCTCTGTGTTACCTCGCCACCAATTTACAGTGTACTTATCTCGTGGCTTCTCAATCTCAATAGCTTTAATGGTTTAAGAGAATCACATGTAAATGCTGCCCTCTTGAAGTGGTCGAAGTACATGTGACTTAAAGTCCATAAAAGAGATTGGATCCACCCGCTGCTTGGGGCACCTTTTCTGCCCGTGTATAACAAATGGGAAGCTTTATTATCTTGAATGTGTGTGCATGTGTGTGTGAGCATGGGGTGAACAGCTGTTAAAGAGTGATAAAGTTTACATCTAGACATACGACATCTGCATCAAATATTTCTGGATTTACTTTCGTAGTACACTGTATTGGTTAAGGCTGTTATAAGACGATGAGGAGAAAAAAAACCCTGTTATTTAGATAATATGCATTTTTTAAAGGTCGAACATAGACAATCATATGAGAGCATTTTTTCTAGAAAACAACGCAAATTCGACTTTTTTTTTCTTCTGTTCCCTTCTTATTTCAAGGGGAGAGAAAGTGAATCACAGAATCTCAGTGATCTTTAATTTTCTGACTTGAGGTGTATAGTTGTACATTCAATGACTTCCACAAACGTAAGAGATGCAATTGAAGCAAGCATCCAAGCATAGTTCTAATCCACTCGTACGATGCATCTGTACGGCCATGTTAGAAAACTTCGTTCGGCCAAATATTACTCCTTAGTGCGCCGTCGTTCTGAGCCACACATTAAATCCACATTCGAGTATGGAGCGCACGCACGAACGCAGACAACCCCTGCTCCCCCACCCCCCCCCCCCCCACCCACACACACACGAATGAACAAACATAAAACAGATTTCCTAGTAGAGTTCATGGAAGTTAATAACCTGATAACGCTGAAGGGCATTGAAATTCAACGCCAGCATAGGTCGTACCTGGAAAAAATAAAGCTCTTTTTATTTGCGTGGGGTTACCTATTATTCATTCATTTATTGATCTACATGTGGCTGAATATACTATGCACCCATAGTAGGACTGCTCGTAACGCAAAATAATATCCTTACTCATTGAGTATGGCGCATCATTTCCGCTGGCCTCTATCTCACACCCAATTATCGTACTAATCCTTTGATGGGGTTAATAACTTTAATATGTGAAATGGGTCCTGAGTAAACTGTACCGCAAATCGTTCGAACAATAGACTTTACCCTCGGACCACTGGGACACGCTCGCGACAGAGCCCGGAGCTCACAATAAAAGAACGGGCCAGTCTTGTCGGGAATATAATGTTCTCGCTCTTTGGTGGACGTGCTAAGCCTGAGACAAGCGTTTAACCCTTTGTGAAGACAAGGCTTGCTTGTGAACATTAAACAATTTGCTCCAATGACGTAAGTGTGTCCTGAATTCTGGGCATAAGAAGTGAAGTGGTATGACGGCCATACAAGCCGTCTGGACGTAAAAACTAAAGTACTAAAACAATAGTCTGATGGTGTCCTGCTTGCGCTGACGCACGGATCCGATTCTTGGTAAAGCTGATCACCTCGACAAGATTTTCGATTGAGCAGCGACCTTTGCTCTGTACAAGGAAGACTTGCATTACATTCACACAGTGGTCGATTGACAGAAGGCAAATTTTGCCGATGTCGAACAAGATGAAGCACTTATTTTTACTGGTCGTCGCTCTGGAGATCGGGCTCGTGCTCGTGAGCGAAGGTGAGGCGGCTGCGCACGGGTCCCGTCACGGCGAGGGCAATGGTGTCGGGCACGGACCGGGAAAAGGGATCAGGATGCATCCTAGTACCTGTGTTGTGGCTGATATTGTAACACATCCGGACTTCAGCCTCTTGCAGGTAAGCAGTGTTCTAAAAGATAACAAAATAATAAAGGTGGATAGATGGAAAAATAGATAAATAGATAGATGGATTGATGGATAAATAGATAGATAGATAGATAGATAGATAGATAGATAGATGGTTGATATTGATAGATTGAAAGAAAGATCAGTGAAAGGAGATACATTGGACGATACTTTATGTCAAGCTATAGGTAAAAAAGTCAGTAAATAATGTAAGGTAGATAGATATAATGATGGACAACCTTTTTTTTGGAACTCTTTTACTTAAAACCTCAGATATTCTGTCTAATGAGTATTTCGTCCCTATGATTACAAAGTATAAATAACTTTCACAGACTGCGAACTAAAACTGAAGTTTTGGAAGTCATAATTATGTTCCGCAATCACCAATAGAGAGTTATCGACAGATATGAAAAAAATCGTTCTTAGTTAACATGATTTTTTTTTCATCCTCATCCTTTTTTCAAAAGGAAAACATCAAATGTAAGTGAACAATAATAATATCACATGAGTCCATGTGCCTATATTCTATGATCGATGTGAAGAAGTTATCACAGACGGCCAATTTTTTTGTGACGTGGTTCTAACCCAAAGTCACGTGATGTAGTAGCCCCGCTGCATAAAACTACAGTAACTTTACAATTAATGGTAACTCTGCAATTAGTGGTAACCCTCGGCAATTAATTGGCTTTGATTGATTAAGGAATAGTGTTGCTATCTTTTGCAGAGTTACCACTGAGTTACCATTGATTGTAAACTTATTTTCATGCAAGGGGCCCTGAATGCTCCGGAATGCCTTTTGAAACAATGTTTATCTCTCAGAATGAAGAAATGGAATCCAAACACTTGTCGTCAGTAAGATGTGAGCTCTTTGGACGTTTGTTGGCAGAACAGAAAGGATGTTAGAAAGTTGGGGCGATGCAGGAGGATGCCCAACAGGCTATTTAACCCATTCTGTGCCTGTGAATAAAATGTGCACACTTTCCACACACAAACCTAAGGACAGAAAATAAACGTGGCGCTCAAAGAGTTAAAACATCATTTTGTATTAGCAGCACTTCACTTTGTTCGTACATACATTGCACATACTAGAATTAAGATAACAGCCAAGATAGCACAAAGTGAATGGTCACAAAATAATCGTTAAACTTTGTCCGCTCATTAATGAGAATTCTTTCGGTATGACCTGTCGCTGCACTACGTTACCATTAGTTTGTTCATTCAAAATATTGATAGATGGATGCACTCCACATTAATATATTGCCTTCTACAGTTTACACCTCCGTCTAGACATCTAATGACTGTAAAGCAAGGCAACAAGTTTTTATAAATAGGTCTCCTACATGGATACTTACTGACTGACTTTTTAAGTCTAGCCGCTGAACACCGACTATACCGAACACTACGATTTTGCAGGCATACACGATTATTTCGATTTCCCCTCTCGGTCGAAGTTGTAGGCATTGTTGCACGATTTGTACCCTTGACCGCTCCCTCAACTTTGCCCGCAAAACGAGAGAGAGGAGGGAAGTGCATGGTCACGATGGCCTTGTTTTGTATCGTGACTTCACGTTTTCTGATGTAACATTATTTACGTCCTTCTTCCTGTAATTCTTCTGTGTCATTATGTCGCTCCTCCTTCTCTCTGCCCTTCCTTCTATCTTTCTCTTCCTATGTTTGATAATCTATGCATCCAATCTCTCATCTGTTTCATGCTTTTCAGCGGATATGGGGCCCTTCAATATTGTTTATAGATTATGATCAACAATTAACCACACGAGTGGGTATATAGAAGACGGTTTGAACTCTGTTCCTAGTTCGTAGACAGTTTTCACTAGTGTAAAGGGACTACAAGTTAGAACAATAAGGAGTGTATAGTATACAAATAATGAATGTTTATGAGTGAGCTGCAATGGACGGAATATTTTATGAAGGGAAAGATGAAATGATCCATTCAGCGAGTCTCCTTCTCTTCGAAGGACTCGACAAAGAATATAGAGAGCCTTGCCTAGGGGCATAAAACCAGTGCCGCCAGAGGACTTGAACCGGAGACCTTCTGACTGATAACCACTGGTCTTAACTACTGTGCCACAACGACCCCGATGAATCGTTATCAGCGTATTTTGCATACCCACCCACACAAGAAAACGGCCGCATGAAGCCGACCCCTTGTGGTTCACCCCAGGTGACTAGCAATAGTCAGCAAACGGTATCAACCAGCCACATTGTGCCATACGCTTGAACGAAGCGTATTTTGCAAATGATATGCTACTACATATCTGTTGACGTATTCAGGCTCCATAAATTATACTTTTAAAAAACCTTCTTATGAGATACAAACAAAAGAAAAATCGAAGGTCAACACACAGTGCCAAACGCCCCCCCCCCAAAAAAAAAGGTCAACTGAGAGGCATGCTTTGAACATATAGCTAGTGCCACTTAAGAGAAAGAGTCCATGTTGTTATTTTCAGTTGAAAATGTACAGCTTCTCTGAAGGCGTGTTTGATAAAGAAGTGGTCTCTCAGAACGTGTCCTTTCCCAATGCCAATCATTGTAAACAGTGTGGTTTTTCTTCGTCATTTTCTTCCTAATTCTCTTCAAGTGCATTCATACATTCATTCGTTCATTCATTCAGTCATTCATTCATTCATTCATTCATTCATTCGTTCGTTCATTCGTTCATTTGCTAATTCATTCATTCATGCATTCATTCATTCATTCATTCATTCATTCATTCATTCATTCATTCATTCATTCATTCATTCATTCATCTTTCATATCTATTTTTCCATTCCCAGAAGTAACATATGAATATTTTACAGAAATTGAATGCACAAATTATATCACAATATATGATAAAAGAAATGTACAATTTTGCAGAATATCAAAACTATGTGGAAATGCTTGAAATGGGGAGTAATGCTAGAAAGCAATACATGTAACGTGCCTCCCCCCACACGTGATAGATACATAGATACATAGCCAAAGGTAAATATTATCGTTAAGGTGCCTTTGCAAACAGATAAAAGTAATAAAGCTTTACTACTCTGGCTACCATGGTCGCGCTCTGAACAATGATAAGAGCGTATTGTGGAAAGAATTATATCAGCAAAATCATCTGACACACGCGTAAAAATGTCCTTAATCATTGACATCTTATAAAGCATTGATCCAAGTTACGGCTCGTTGTGACGCGCTGTGGCACATTATATTCTGCGTCAATGAAGTCGTTCCTTGGTTAAGGCCTTTCGCCGAATATATGAAAATGGCATATCTCTGCTGTTTTTATTTCATCTAATATAGTGACATCACCTTAAAGACACACACACATATATACACACAAACGGTCGCACACACTTAGTCATTCTCCAGGTCTATGCACCGAAATTTATCGGATTTTTCACATAATAAATATGGCATTATCGTGATTATATATAGACTAACTTAAGTACATTCTGCAACCTTATATAATCGTGTAAAGTTCACTCTCTATTAAAAGGGTTTTCATTTTTAAAGCATTGTTTGATGTGTAGATGTATGCTACAAATATAATTTGTTGAAAATTCAACAAAATGAATGAATGAAATGATAATCACGAACAGATTACATTATATGCAAGATCTCAAGCGCGATATTTTCTCGTTGTTACTTCGGGTTATGCTCATTAATCCGAAGTTTCATTAATCCAAAAATTCAATAAAGTTTGTTATTCCTAAACACTCAAATTCCCTGGACCAAGATGTTCGTTATTCCGAAAATGTAATAGGGTTTGTTAATCTGATAAATTATGGCGTTACTCCGGAGGTTGGTTATTCCGAAGGTTCGTTAATTCGAAAATGAAAAAAGGTTCGTTGTTTCGAAAATAGAAAGTGCGCATTATCGAACCTTCGGAATTATATTTCGTTTTTGGATTAACGAACCTTCGGAATAACGAACTCTGGAAACGATTTTTTTTTTTCGGATTAACGAACCTTTGGAATAACGAATCTTATTTCGTTTTCGGATTAACGAACCTTTAACCGTTGCCACGCATCTTGATCTGTCGATTATCTCTACTCAGGTAAGGCGGTGGTGAACTCTAAATTGCAAAGTTTTTGGCCCTGAGCCAAAATTTACACTATCCAGTTTCAAAAGGCCCTATTTCTGGTCACCGCCATGCATGACAGGTTTCGCTACTCCGAAAAGCGATATCTGTATCAAAGCCATCGAGGGGCCTGAATTCCTTCGGGAGACGACCGTGAAAACTTCAGTGAAACAAGAATAGCTGAAAGAATCTATGACTGGAAATTAAAGGAAATGATATCACACAACTCCCCCTTCTCGTCATCTCTTTATCATATTTCAAGATATTCACGTTGTTAATTATTCCTCCATGTATGAAGTTTTGGATCATAATACTACTCCAAGGTCGCTGGTTCCTTTGCGTGCAAGTACTCTGGATATATTTGACAATTGATTTCATTCCCTCGTTCATTATTGTTCGTTGGCTGGTGCATCTCTAGTCTCCGTTCTCCACGTATGTCTAAGTATATTTTATAGTTCTCCCAAATTTATTTTGATGCATATTATGTAAATGAATTTCTGGACATGATATGGGAGATGCAAAGACATAAAATCATCATGAATATAAAAGCCACGTGAATAAATATATCCATATGTTTTAACTTGACACACACACACACACATATATATATATATATATATATATATATATATGCGCATAATATCATTTTGGAATGTATTTGGCGCAGTCTCATTGCCCTTGTACGATTTTTTTTTTTTAGATTATCTCCTTTCCTATATCTGGTTCACATCATAGATATCTAATGGGCCTGACCGAAATATCAGTATCCTTGAAAATATCAACAGTATGAGAAACTTTAAAATTCAATAACTTTCATATTTGTTTCGGTCTAATTGTATATAAAGAAACCCTTACTGCTCTGGTTGTACCCCTTCATTTTTTTTTTAAATTAGATTCAATATCTCCCCAGGCAATACTGCAAAGAAACGTTTCTGTGTATTGACCACACAGTGCATTCTGCTGGCGAAAGACCTAAAGTGGACGTTGTGTCCTTTTGTCTATTTGTTCTTCGTATGAAGCGGTCAAGCTCTCATTAGAAAAAAAAGATTGGATAAGTGTCCGTCGAATCTTTCAGCCCCGTGTCCTCGATTAGACAAAGCAGAATCGGAACAATAGCCCGAAGGACGCTAGGGTTTCATGAAAATCGTTTCCAGTTCAACGAAAGGGTGGTATGATAATCGCCCATGTGAGACTGGCTATATAGTATATGGTATACAAAGATTAGATTTGTACGGGTTCGGGTCACTGCACATAAAGGAGATACAGCGTCATGAAGTCGTAGAAACTCAAATCACAGGAAGCCGAGTACTATATAATCATTAGGTAAATTACTCTGAAGTACATCATCAACAATTTTGTAGATTCTGCTAGTTTTTGTTCAGCTTTATCCCGTTGACCTCCGAACATGATGTAACACTTGTTGGCTTCTTGAATGGGAAGCATTCCGTGTAAACTTATTTCCCAGGAAAAGCTGGGGTATGATAAATTGCTTGAATTTCGGTAGTTTTGTTTGAAATTTTGAAAGGCTATATTCTCTGTGAACGCATTTCCCAGCTTGATATAAGCATTATAATGATCTCTTGAATTTAGGGCAATTTGGTTGAAGATTTGAAAAGGAAGCAGCTTTGTGTGGTGGAGCCAGTGACCAGGAAATAGAGCACAATGATTGAGTTAATGTAAGGGTATTTTGTCCGCAAATAATTCGTCATTAAGGCATTTATCAACGTTACGTTAGGATGTGTGCATGCGTGAAGACAAATTAGGTCTCATAAATTTTTAAACGAACGAAGATATAAAGCTCTACATTATAGGACAGGCGTTTTTTTTTCGACGTGGCATATACACGTGCAACTTTCCTTCTCTCATTTGATGGTGTGTGCACGTGTTTTAAAGCTCGGAAATGTATGCTCAGCTTTTACTCCGGGTCCGTTCACGCAAATAACGATGTCCTTGGTGAATAGTAATTTTTCTGAGCTCTCCAAAAGTTGGTGTGCATAACATGCCTACTGTTCATTTGTGTTTAGCAGACGAGACTTTTAATGATTCCCAAATAACTTTCTTTACCCTCCGTATTAAATTTTGCAAAGCGGAGACGGGTAATACGATTGGTAAATACGTTTAAAAGACACAATAAACGAAATAGCGACGGTCGGAATCCCCCTCCCCGATTAATCCTCAAAAGTAGAGCGTTGTGGCCCCCTCATTGAGATTGCCTAGACACTACATAAATGTTATATTTAATTTTATCTATTTTTATATGTACAGTCATTAATGTGAGAGTAACAGGAGAGCAAAAAAAAAAAAGAAAAGAAAAGAAAAGAAATTTGGTAACACCAAAGCAAACACACGCACTCGCATACTCAAAGTCACTCACACAAAATACAAAAGGGTGTGATTTTAAAGTGACTAATGTTGCACATTGTGAGTGAAAATCTATACAGATTTGTTAATGATTTAAATCAACCAGAAAGATTAACTCGCAATCAAATGAGTTGATATACTTTTATGTCAGCTTATCATGTCTTAACAGTATGTATACACTCCTACATCACTGCTTTATTGACTTGTTTTGTTTATGGTTTGAGTTCATGCTCACTAAGAATAGTCAGTTGTAAAGTGCAACAATTTTATTTTAACCTACCTTCAGTAATATTGTACATCTATGAAAATAAACGACAAGAAACTACAAATGGATTATGTATGGCAATAATTACTGTTACTGAGAATTGGTTTGAAGTGAGTAAAATATAGGTAAGAACATTATTTTTAGTAGCTTTCTTTTTGCATGTTGAACAATCGGAAAAAATGGGACAAAGTTTTCATTGCCCGATTCAGTTTAGTGCATGACCGATTGTGATTGAGTGATCGATATATTGTGTGTGCACACAATGTGAAACTGCCGTTATCATAAATAATGTTTTACGCTGTATATCAATGAAGTTTTCCCCGCTTTTCGATGAAAACTACCCTTCATTTATCAAAGACGACAGAAATGATTATGGAAATATATTTTACCGAGGAATGCAGCATTAATGCAACAATTCCTAGTATATATATATATATATATATATATATATATATATATATATATGTGTGTGTGTGTGTGTGTGTGTGTGTGTGTGTGTGAGTGTGTGTGTGTGTATGTGTGTGTGTAGCTTGTTTGATGACAGTGTCTTAATGTGTGAATTGTATTTTTTTTTAATAGCTGTTGTTTATCATTATGACATTTTTGCTACCTGCTGTATATGAATACTTCTTCGATGATAATTGAGTATCCACGTGTTAAAGTAATCCACGTCCCACAAGCTTTGCTTGTCAGTGGACGACTTTTTCCATTGTTATATATCTACTTTTTTTTGTCAGTCTTTCAAAGTATGCATTGCTATTCTTGTTATTTCACGTAATTGCACGCAGTGTTTATGATAATACTTTATGATCCTTATCACTATTATGTGTTCCAACAAAATGATACAAAATAGTAGTGAACTGTATGCTTTGTATTTTATATCTTGTTGTTGTTGTTGTTGTTGTTGGAATGAAGGAAATAAATATCAATTGAATTGAAAGCTTAAAGAGCACCCCATCACGTGATCTCCTTATGTACAGTATGTCTATTTGAGGAGTTTTATTGCAAAATGAGCTAAGCACCTTTTTAAACATTTCAAAGTACAATGTAAGTCCATCATCAGATAGAGCAAAATTAAACCTTTCCGGTAATACCTCACTTGTAACATAACAAGAAATATTCTAGAAGTTATAATTAATGTAAAGTATCGTGTATTTTCTTCATTTTCTGTATTTTTTCAGCAGCTTTAATCACAAATATCTCCACTTAACAAGAATGGATTTAACACGGTTTGCGATAAAACTTCATTTGAAACCACCATGCCGTCAGAAGCAGGAGATTGCGTGCTAATAATATCATGACACTGGAACGAGAAGTCCCCCCCCCCCCCCCCAGAAAAACAGTTCCCAGCACCTAAGGCAAAACAAATTTTCTATATAATTGCTTTTCCGCGAGGTCCTTTCAGACCCTGGATCCGAATGGGGGAAAAGGACCCAAATAATACAAATCAGGACGGAAAACAGACTGTGTTTACTCGACGGACCCACATTTTTGTGTCTGATTTTTATTCTTTATTCCTTGTCCGTGAATGCCAGACAACGCAAACTTTCTTTGGCAATGTTTGATATTCCTGACTGAAATCTACGTCAGAAAAAAGAAAGAATTATTTGTATTGACTCGTGTGACAATGTTTGAGGTACACTGCTGAAAGCTATCTCAAGGAAGAATTTCCTTTTTTCTTTCTGTGTCATATTATTACATTGAGTACAGTCTAAAAAGTTATGACCTTATTGCGGACCCTCCGTTCAATGTCGTTCGATAACGCTAACGAACTATCACTGTTGCTCAGATCTTGTGCATGAATAGATATCTGTTTGGTTTAATCTACTGTTTGGTTTAGTATAAATGAAATAGAAGCTGATAGTGCAAAACAGATTACTGAGCAGGCTATAAAGCTCAAAGTTGGGCCACAGAAGATCTTGGAATTACTCGCTGTGGTATGGACTTGGATTTAGGGGGGGGGGGGGAGGGGCAAGGGGAGGGGTGCCCAAACCAACGGCAAGTTTGAGACTTATACTCTGACCTTGGTGTTCAAGACATGCAGTTTTAACACAAGAACAAGACAAAAATGACGTGTTTCATGACGTGATGTGTGGTTCTCTCTAATGTGGAGTCGACACGAGATTCGAATACTTTTGTCTTGACCATCATTACAAGTTATTAACTTGTTGGACCAATATTTCATAATTTTATTCTTGCAGGATTTTCATCAAAACAGCCAAGGGATAAGAAATGAGTCTAGGACCTGTCTCGATTTTATCGTAATATGGCCTCTTTTTCTAGAATCAGAATAGTCTCTTCCGGTGTGTTTTTTTTTAATGTAGTTCCGGCATTTTAATGTACTCTTTTATACGACACTGTTAGGTTCGAACTAAAAATTCTCTGTTTTTTAGCCCAGGGCTTTAAGTTGAAAAATGATATTATAGAGTGTCTGGTTTGGTCTGTCGAAACCGTGATCCTTACCAAGCAGTGTTGGTGTAGTTATACCTGTCTTGCATTTGACGTATACAGATGTCATTTTTCACTGATAACCTAAGGAAAACTAGGATTGAAATAACTTTTTTTTTTTAGTTTAGCAGTATCTAAATAGCTACAGTCAGATTAGGAATGTCCCTGTTTATACGAGGGGGCACCATATGGGAATTGTCGCTAGGCACGCGCTCTGCAGGAAAACCGGAAGTTGGTTGTAGCATAATGGTGTTATCTTTTCTGTGACTACAGTAAGCACCTGTGTCAACGTTCTTAGGAAACGTTAGTCGGAAGCATAGTACACTCTCAGTGCATGCATTCTTAACCCCTTGTGTGTTATACGAGTACAGAGTGACACAGAAACGCTGCCACATAGCATAATTATGCACTCTGTTCAAAGTCTGTGATACAGAAAGGGTTATCAATCGGATGCTTTCGATTTATTCATTGTCATTTTTTAACTCAATCATTAGACTAGCTTCAAGTAACTTCATTTTCGCATATGACCATGTGTTCTTTCGATTTTTTGCGTGTCTTAAGAATCATTGTTCTAACTGATAATACTAACTCGTCTTTGGAAAATCTATATTTCTATTTTTGCATAAGTACGAACGCTATATCATTTCCATTTTCTACGCATAGAATACGAAAGAGATAAATCTTCAGCATTTGTTTTTTGTCTGATTTTTTTTTCCCCAGTACGAAGGGACCTGGTTCACTGTGGCTCATGCCGAAGCTTCTGGCGCTCCGTTTCATCGCAGGTCGCACTACACCCTCAACGAGGATGGCTCTCTAGGAATGACTACACAACGAATCTCGTTAGTTATTTTTCGACTCATTACATTTTGATGTATGAGTTTTGATTTGACTGATACACCTAGCTGTAGTCATTAATTTCGCGCGTGCGTGACTTAAACTTAGACATTAACCTTGACTGCTATGTTTTGATGGTGTTTTTTTTCTAGCATCCGTTAAGATGCATCAAATTAGAAAAAAAAAATGGTCGTTCAAGGCGAGAAATCGTGCAATGATAAAGTTTCGGGGGTGAAATTGTAAGACTGCCCGAATGGTTTTTGTTCGTTACGAGCAACTATTATGAATCCCAATACATCGGTGATATACCCATGCAGAGTAATTCGTTTTAAATGATCATTTCTTTGCGTCATTCAATCACTATAAATGATAATGTTCACCGTAGAAATTAGTCCATTACCAGCCATCTCCCCAGGAGCGTGATAGCCCCACAAGAACTGCAGCAACAAGAACAGTTAACAAATCAAAACAAGTGTACATGGCAATGCAATGATCGGGTATCAAAATGGAAGAAAAACAACCTTGAAAAAAAAAAAGTGATTTAAGTTTTAAGCTCATGAAAAAAAAAATGCACTAAAAACTATCGTAAGTCTTATCCCAATCTAACAGTCTGGCTTGATTGGGTCGGCTCCGAATATGACTAGTGCACACACTGTAAAGTACACTTTGAACATCATTGGCAACCACAACGACCGAGCGGCTCGTGCAGAGGCTATTAAACAAAACTTTCGTCCAATCACACGCCTCTAAGCTCTCCTGGGCGTCCGCTCACACCATCGGGTACCAGTACCACTTCAAGTTCTGTGCTCCGCCCGCTTCACACCACCTTGCCGCAGCGGCCATGATTTAGCAGCATTTTGTAGGCCTACACTGTTCCAGACAGAGATTTGGTATCATCCTAGCAATCAACTTGCATTATCTAGATAGCTTCATAACGACAACATAGACAGTATGGATGCCAAATCCGGTGACAAATACGATGAACATCTGCAATAGTCATCAGGATAGTCATGTGACGTCGGTCTTTAAAAAAATTATGGGCCCGAATATCCCTATTTTAATAGTTGGAGCTTGTACTTCTTCCAAAGACACAAACGATCAAACAGAAAAGAATAATATGACGTAGACTGGGTCTATTATAGACACCTCGAAGGCATACCTTGCGCGATGAAATCTTCGTCCGTTTCGAAGGTTGAACTGCGAAACACGTTATCAACCTTAAATTTTCCGTGATATTGGATCCGACTCTTGAGAGAGAGGCTAACGTTACAAAAAAAAATTCTCTAAAACTTTCGTTGCGAGGTACAGAGCTAGGTTTCGCGCACGCTGCGCTGGCGCAGCCGCGCTATGCATGCAAACTAGCGCGCCTGGCCTTCGCCTCGGACCTCGATCGCCTGCCAAGTGCCAACTGCTCGCTGCAGTAGCGATGCGCGAAGACTGAACGAAGGGCAGTCAATGTAGGCCCTACACTTTTACTCTGCGTGTTTACTGTTTTTAAACTGACGTAAGCCTAAGTTTATTCGCATTTTCAAAGAGTTCTGTCGACTAATAACAACTTAATTTAGACAATACCCAGGTTAGTTTGTACAAAACCGACCGTAATTGTTTTACAGTCCCACGTACTTTCATTGCTGTTGCACAGCCATAACTATTCCTTGTAAAATTGTAGCTTGAAAAGTGCATCATTGTCACAGTAATGCATATTCCATGACAAAATAAGTTGATGCATTATATGACAAAGCTACACAAGCTGACATTTATGTGGCTCGATATCTTCTTGTGTTGTTACAGGCAAGATGGCTGCGAGAGCAGTGTGCAGTTTGAAGCAGATGCCTTCGTTCCGGAAGGATCTGCCATCTCTTCCAAGCTCCTTTTGCAGCCTCGAGGAGTTGATGTCTTGCCAGGTCAGATGACGATTACGGAGCAGTTAAGATTGACCATCACCCAAAGATTACTGACTCAATTTTTTTTTGCAAGCATATATGTTGTAAAGGTGATCTGAAAATGAAAGACGTAAGACCAAACAAAGCTTGAGGCTCGACTACATGAGGGCAATTCTAAGAAGCCGCATAATTTTTTTGACCCTCAACCCTGCTGTAGTAGACTGCTTGTGCCGTGTATTCATGGGTATAGAAAGTCCATCCAGTTTTCAGAGACAACAGGTTTAATCAAATTTAGAGCCAGTAGAGGAAGATCTCTGTGCCCATGCATTAATGTTAAGTTTATGAATGGATGGCTTGTCAAATTGTCAAATGGTCTGGCCTCATTAATTTGTTGTTTTTGTCAGTAATAACAGGTAGGCCTACTGTACGTAGATCTAATAAAATAAAGATTTGCTTCCATTATCCTAGTATGTGAAAGAAAAAGTTCAGTGATGTTTCCGTGTGTAACATGCAATTACACCACCCATTCAGGTACATGTTAGATTTGTCTACAAGCTGTGAAACCTATAAGTACATGTACAATAAAGTACCAGATCAATTATTAAAAACTTGCCGCTCAATGATTTGAACTAAGTTAAGCTTCACTGTTAAGTAGATTTCAAAATTTAAACCGAGATGTTTATCTTGCAACAAATGCAATATCGTCAATTTGTTGTTTAGTTTGTTTTCGCCAATTATACAGTATATTCTGTTTAAGGACATGTGCTGTTATCCAACTCTCTTTTTTTTTTTCAGAGGATTACTGGGTCATTTACACGGATTACGTTGACCATGCCTTGGTGTACAGCTGTTACCTGCTGGATAGTGATGGCACGTGTGCCGAAGGTGCGGATCACGTTTGGTTCCTGAGCAGACGTGGGGACCTGACACGGCGCGCACGCCGACACATGATGTCTCTCCTCGCTGACCTGTGTGTAGATGGAGCCCGTATGGTGGACGTATTAACAGGTCAGTATTTGATTACAAAGATCAGATCTGTCATATTGTGGCAGCAAGTTGTGTTTTCTTAAATTGTTTAAATATATTTTTGCTTCTTAATTCAAACTTTCATATAGCTCTGACTTACAAGGGTTTTAAAATCGTAAGTGTAGGCCCCTACTTGCTGGAACAACCAGAACAAAATGATGATGAAAAATTGTAGTTTCCTATTAAACCTTCAGATCCATTTTGCAGGGTCCCAGTAGTGATTAATTTTATGGAGTGTCAAAGTTATTCCAGAACTGCATGGCCCAAAGTTGCCAAGTTTGTGTCGTTTATATCAGTGCCGCAGTTAAAGAACAAAAGTTGTTCATTAATTATCCCACAGTGGTCAGTGGCACCTTTGATTTCATTTTGGAACCTTTTATTATTATTATTATTATTGTTTGTTTGTTTGTTTTTTTTAGAAATCTGTTTGTATATTTGTCTATTTTGTTGTTGTTGTTGTTGTTGTTGTTGTTGGAATGGGATGTGGGATTTACCCTTAGAAAAAAAAAAGTCAACAGATTTATTTTGAAAAAGAAAAAAATAAACATGGAGATCCAGGACAAGTTGAGTCAAGTTTGAAAGGTACATGATACATGCTTTGGATGAAGATTATGAGTTCTAGCCAGGTTTGAACTTGTGTGTGGTAACAACAGGTCTGTGGGGTGGGGTCGGGGAACTCCCTAGAAATTAAGCAGTGAATTGAAATCAAACTTTGACAGGTTTAAGACAGATAAGGCATAGTACCTTTCATGAAAGTGTCATCTCTTTTTCGCGTTGTTGGTAAACGAAAAGCAATCACCCATCTTCCCCAGAAGTTTGCATCACACTCAAGTACAAGTTCTTGACCCACAAGATCTCTTGTCTGTAAAGTAGTTTACGTCTGTGCAAGACTTATCTGTAAAATAGTTTTTGTCTGTGCAACCCTTGTACCCAACTTCCATCCCCTAACACACACACACACACACACACACACACACACTCAAACACGTGTGCTTGCACAATTACTGCTGAAGGCTTGCTTTGAAGAACTTATTGAACTCCTTTGATCAGAATTTGACACAGTCCCAAGATGCAGGGCAAGATAAACGTGTTGTGAATTGATTTCAAACCAATTGTTTGCAAGTATCGCTCACCCAAGGCCGATAAATTTAACGGCCATTAAAGGACAACGGACCTGATAACATCTTCATTCAACGCTCCACAAAGCTTGTTCCTTATAAAGATTAATCCTAACATACCTACTAGAAAAGAGGATTTGGTGCTTTGGGCCTAATTTCTTTCCTGTTATGGTCTTGTGATTGTGAGGTATAACTCTACATGATTTTGTAATTTGCTCAGATATTTGTTGGATTTCTTTTTGTGTATGTGTCTGAGGGCACTGCAGTTATACAGGTTTAATTCTTCATAAGTCCCCTCCATTTCCAACAGCCTACCTAATAACCCATTGTTTAGTACAACATTGATTTATTCCATTTGACTTAGTTTGAATTTTGCTACTTACGGAAAAAACAACAACAAGCAAACGGCCGTAATTTGTGCATGAAGGCTTGGTACACATGCAGTGTACTGTGTTAAACAAAATTAGCATGGAACAACGTATAATTACTGAGCCTTCAAAGAAATAATCCCTACTTTGTTGATATTTAAATTGTTTCTTCAAAGATTAAGAATGAGATTTCAGTTTATGTTTTCCTAATCATCCTTTATTCTTTGTTGACTTTTACTCACAAATGTAAATTACTGAATTATAAGTACAGCTTTTTCTCTTGGCTGTGAGCCAGCTTCAGAAGCATAAAGCACAATTCTCAGGATTTTGGTACACATCCAAGTCAATTCAGTAATACCCCGACCTTTATGAATGCAGCGAGGTATAATTACCAGTATTGTTGGAGAGAATTGTAGCTAAGTGCCTTCGGGGATGTGAGATTTGAGACCCTATTACTGACAATAAACCCACTTTCTCAGTGCAAGAGATGTCCTTGATACCATTTATCTCTGATTTTCCTTTCTTCGAGGAGCAACAGAAAAGGATCCCAAAATAGAATGAAACATGAAGCTGTTTACTGTTCAGATATTTTTGTTGTTTTGTCAGAAGAGGAGGGAAGTAGTGGGCCACCATTTCTTACCTCCTGTTGTGAATGGAACAATTTTCTCTTCTTTTGCATTATCGTAGCGGAGGTAATTGTGGGAAAGTTCAGATGTTTAGTCTGTTGACCTATTGAGTAAATCATGTAATTTCCTTACAATGACAAGGGTGCTGACATTTTAAATTTGACACACACACACACACACACACACACACACACACGCACACGCACACACACTCACTCACACGGGAGACAGAAAGCTGTTTGTAATTGTTAAAATCTGTATCTGATGTGTACAATATTCAAAGTACTTGAAGTCCAATAGCTTTCAAATATGGTAGTTAAGGTTTGACACAATTCAACAGAATTCAGTTTTAGTATATTGAAATGATGATATGGATATTTCCAGTGTTGATTCAGATATACAGCTCATCTTGCAGTCTTTGTGTTTTACCCTATCTGAGTGAAGGGCTCTGATGTTGCTCAGTCTGTAGCACATCTGCCATTGAGTCTAACTGAGCAATGTTTTGTGTCATCATGTCATTTCCTCTAGTAAGCAAAAACATTCTGTCCCTCAGATAGGAGATAACATGGAGGTCCATAGTGTGAGAAAGTTACAAGTCTCGCACGTAAAAGATCCTACTTCATTCATTCATCGCAAAGAGCAGGGTGCTAACCTGATAAATTGGTCCACCTACCTACCCACCCACACAAGGAAATGGGCGAATGATGCCGACCCCTTGTGGTTCGCCCCAGGTGACTAGCAATAGTCAGCAAATGATATCAACCAGGCATGTTGTGCCTTACAAAGAAAAGAAGACTTTGTCAGAACCACTTGAGCATTTAGCATTACAAAGTGCTATTAAGTCATATCAATATTTTACAAGTAATCAGTAGACTGGCTATTCTGCTTGTTCTTCGTGCCTTTGCTAAACAGACAGCTGGTATTCACAGCCTGTTTGTGTAGATCTTCGAGATTCATGAATGCAAGTAGCATGGTGAATGTCTATGAGTAGTTTAGGGTCATGTAATTCACCCTTGTTGTCTCAAATCCCTGAAACAGCTCTGTTCCCCATAAAGCTATATTTCAAGGAGAAGAGAGAGAGAGAGAGAGAGAAATAGATAGATGAATCATAGATAGATCGATTGATAGATGAGATAGATAGATAGATCATAGATAGAAAGATAGAGAGATGTATAAATAGATAGATCATAGATGAATAGATAGATAAATAGATAGATCATAGATTGATAGATAAGATATACATCATAGATAAATAAATATACAGATAGATAGATACATGTATGTAGATAGAGAAATAGATAGATAAATAGACAGATAGATAGATGAATAAATGAATAAATATATAAATAATAGATAGATAGATAAATAAATAAATAGGTTGATAGATGGAGAGGGAGGAGGAGACAGAAAGATAGACAGACAGATGAAGACAGAGATAGAGAAAACTGAATGTTTTCCTGAACATTTTCTACGAAGTGCTCTCCACAGACAATCCAATTCTTCACCCTGCCCTACATTAAGGGGTGGGTGAGCAGATTCATACTTTGCTATCTCCAGTTTACGTGAGAAAATCTCTTGAGGGCAAATCAAATGGAAGTAACTAAAGAGTATTTAGCAGGATGGTTTGTTCCTAATAGATGAAATATGTTGACATGCACTTTGTTTGATTCTACATACTTTTGTGTACATTGTATGTACTTTAGGATGGTGGCAGCATACAGGATGCATGTGGAGATCTATATTTGGACTTGATCTTGTTTGCTTTGTAGTGCACTATGTCAAAGTTTCCCCATGCTTCTATCAGGTGTCCTACTTTTCTTCCGAGTTGTTTTGTTTTTCTTTGTCAGGTCAATTTCTAACAAGAGAAGATCCGATGAAAATCATTAGTCAATGTCAACTGTATGCATCAGAGAATAAAGGGTCAAACTATTAAAGTGCAGTACTACATTGCAGGACTGCTGGTGATTTTTTGGTCCTATTGGCATAGGGTAGCCTATCCAGTGGGCCTATGAGCCCTGTTTATCTAGTGAGCTCTGTGGCAAATGTCATTCATTATAGGCACTACTATAGTCTCACATTGTTATTCATCTGTAATACTACAGAATATATATGCTTACCAGCAATAACTTAGCATTAGGAAGCTTTGGTTGGTCAGTGGTTAAGACCACAGACTCTTGATCTAAAGGTCCCTGGTTCAAGTCCCCTGCCAGGAGTGTAAGGCCCATGAGCAAGAGGCATTGACAATGCCCAGTCCCTCAAGAGGGGCCCTCTTGCTGCAGTTTCCATGGTTGATTGCTCTTAAGTATTCAGTTGCCCTCTTGCAGTTATTAAAGTGAAATAATAATAATAATGATAATATGAAATATTTGTATAGTGCTTGAAACAGTATGTTTTGGAACACTTTACAATTATCAAAACAAACAAACAAACAAACAAACAAACAAACAAACAAACATATGTAAGTCAGCTTCAAATACAAATAATCAACAAAGTAATCAAAACTCATTATTACACATTGCCATCAACAAACTGTAAAGATCATGCACATTTTGTGATAATTTCAAGTGAAGATGACATATTTTTCTTTCTCCCCCCCCCCCTTACTTTGTCTTACAGATTGTGATGCACAGCTTGGTGTACCCTCAGAGCCTGCACATGGTAATTGTCATTAGTCGAAGTGCTGCTAGTTTTATTTCCTGTTGATTTGACATGTGTTCAACAGTGCTTGTGAGCCTATATATTTTATCATATGATAAGCTGCCATTAGATTGAACTACTGCCATACAAAAAATTGGAAAAGAAATTACGTCACCCAGGGGCAAATGATTGTGACGGGTATTCAGGTGTAGCTATAGAAATTTTGATAGGCTAAGTGTCATTATCACTGTAAAGAATTTATGGATACATTGTATGTTCATGATAAATTATATCATCTTTTATTTTAGTGGCAGTTGAAGCATTGTCATTGATGTCATAAACACTTTATCATATATGTAGGTTGTTATTATTATTATGAATACTGTTATCATAATCATCACATTTTCAAAGTATTTGTTCTATCTAAGGAATGGACTAGTTTTCTGGTCAAAAGTGATTAAGATTGTCCAATTGTGTCGTGAAATGACTCGATAATGCATGTAGTGGTCTGAATTTCATTATATTGTTGTCTTTTTAATATGCGAAGATTTATAATAATAATAGCTGGTATTTATATGAGGTATGAGATATGAGGTATTCATGAGATAAGAGAAGATGCTCTGTACAAAATACAGATTATAAGGCCAGTTTTTCTGGAAGTTTGTGTTGTGTGTTGTTAGGATAGTGTCCCTATTTAAAAACTTTTGTTTTTTAACATCTCAGAGGAGCAAATGTGTCTAGTGGGCAACATACAGACCATGGCCAACTTCGACATGGAGCAGGTAATAATGTTTTTTTTTTCTTCTATTTTGATATAAAAGCAGAAATTCTAGCATGCATGAAACTGTTGAGAATTGTGCAAGGAGTCAAGATTTGTAAAAGTAACAGGCTCGCAACAATTTTTGTCTACACATTGCATTGAATGCCAGTACAATGTAGTGCGCTGTGATGGTTGGCCATTTGCGAAAATTTCATGCCGTACAAAAGGCCGTCGGCTCCAATTTGCGAAAGTATCATGGCTCAAATATTTCTGGTTTTACAGTTCGTCATAAATTTTGTTTGCCATGATATCATGCTAATCCGAATGAATAAGACAATGCCATTAGTTGTTGAATTTGTTTTGTTGAGAATTGCAGCGACAGACTGACAATGACAAGTACCTGGTAGCTTCCCATTTTGAAAAATGAAACACACAAGCAATTTCTCCTCTTGGAGAAGGTATAAATGGTAGTTACATTACTTGAAGCAATTATTTTGGCACTTTATTCATTGTGCAAATGTCAGTTGACTTGTGAAATTAGCAAAAACAGAACCACTTCTACAATCGTATACCACCTATGCATATATTATATTGTACATGATATGTAGTACCCCTACAACGTAAACAGACAACTTGTGTCAGTCACTTGAGAATGAGTAGGTGAACTCCCCCCTTGAGCATCCCAGGTTCTTGTTGCTCTAACTGTTGTTCTGAGCAAAGTACAGTTTGATATAAAAGTGCACATAAGCAGTACAAAGTGTGACCACTTTATTGACATCACGTGTGCACTGCATTGTTGAGTTAGATACAGTTATGTGTAAACATGTGTTCCTTGTTCTATCTGCTGTGAGCATGCTGTATACTGTACTGTCAATTTGCTTGAAGTGCTAGCAGCATATATCATATTATCTATCCATGTGAAACACACTCACACACAGACAAAGAAAGGGTAACAGTGTGTCATATTTGGTAACCAGTGTACTATCAACACCACATCTTTTCATTTTATCTTTGTCTGCTACATCGTGTCATGTCATCCTATTCCTGGTAGATATTTTCAGTGTCCTTTTTTTTTTGTTGAAATCTATGTACTGAAATCTTTTTGTGTCTTTAGTGTATGTTGAGAAACAAGCATGTGATGAATGTAAAAGACTACATTTCAATTTTGTTGTATCTTTTAGTCATAATTGTTTGAAAGAAAACATGATATTAGACAAGTCCAGTCAAGGTTCAAGAAGTAAAGTTTCTGTCAGACAGGAACATTCCTGGAATGGTCATATGATTTTTTTTTCTTTAAAGTTGAGAAATTAAAATGGCACAAGTCCCACTTACCAAGAGTTATGTTGCACTAATCAGTGAATTTATGCAAAGCTAATTCTAAAAGAAATGTCTCAGGTATAACAGTTGATTTGTGGATAAAATGATGGGACTTTACTGTTCAGCTCTTAAGAAAAAAAAATACATCTCTTAAGAAAAAAAAATACATCTCTTAAGAAAAAATAAAATACATCTCCTGTTCCACAAATTTTTCATAAAAGAACTGAACCAGGGCTCCAAGTTGACATAGATAGATGCCACTTGAATTGCTGTGTTATTTCTGATGTTGGAATGTGATCACTTGGTAATTCATTTGAATTGAATCAATTCTAATATTATATTGTCCACAAATACACATCTGGAAATGTGCCTTCCACCAGCATTACGTACAAGAGATATACACAGATAACAAATGGTTCAAAGCTAGAACAGCATATCTACCGTTTTACCTGGCAAGTACCATTTAGAGTACAGGTTACCTATTGAGAGACATTTTTATTTGAGAGTACTGAGTGACATCAAAATTTTACATGCTCTGATTTTTTATACCATGTTCCTCTCCTCCCCTTCTCTCTCTGATATCTATATATGTATATATTTTTACGTTTATGTGTATATGTGGGCTTTATGCATCCATAAACATGAGTTTTTCATTCATGCAGTACACAGGCACATGGTATGTGATAGCCCAAATGCAGGAGAGAATGTATCCCTATCACCGCATCTCACAGTACACAGTCAACGAGGGCAGCCTCGACATGGTGACACACCGCGTCTCGAGGTGGGTACTGATGCTTTGAGACCACCAAAGTGGCATCCTCTTGGATGATTGGTTGCCATAGCGACATGTTTCAAACAGCTGGACTCAGTTATGGGGGTCATACCTGCTGCAGTTGTTGAAATGACGGGGCGAGAGTGTGGTCCTTTTCAGTTGATGTCTGTCGCCATAGTTACCAGCGATTCAAAGATGTGGAATGTCACAGATTTGAAGCAGTATCCATGCCAGTGATGACAGATGTTGAATCCCCAGAAAGCCTTGAGATTTGGGCAAGAATTCCATGTCGGCACTAGAATGCTTCCCAAATTTTCTTCACTGTTACAGTCCAGCTTAATTTTTTTCACTCTTTCTTTCTTTGAGGTAAGGAGTAAGGGGGGGGGGGGGGGGGGGGGGGGGACACTGTTGCAACAGATAAATCCTATTCAAACAAAGACTTACATAGTAGATATGGGACCAAGGTCATAAATTTTGAACTTCACTATGTTTACCTGCGGTCATACAGCAGCCATAAAGGCATCTTATCGTGTCTGCTAAAATATCCATTTTTCCATGGTGCAATTTATGTGATAAGGGCCTCTTAAATCTCTGTATGGCCAAATTGACGTTGAAAAAAAAAGATGGTTTTAAACATGAAAAAAGGAAGAAAACACCGTTGCATTTAGTTTTGTCCGTGTAAGTGCATAAAGAATGGTAAGTTAGCTTTAGAAGATGTGAATATATCATTCCTGTCCCACAGCCAGCAGACTTTAGATATACACTGTAGTCGTTAGGAGCAATGAGGAAAAATATCGTAAGTGCGTGCTTAAGATGTCAGTCATTTGTGTATGCCGCAATATAAGATTCAATCCTGACTGTTATGGCCTTCATCTACCTCATGTCTTGTCTTGTGTGTCCCCATAATTTATGATTTGCCATAACTTTTTATTTCTTTCTCTCTCTTTTTTTTTTTTTGGGGGGGGGGGGGGTGGGGGACTTTTTTTGCTACAAATTCAGCATTTCAGTGTTGTATTTTTTGTGTTGTTGTGCTTTTTGAAAATGTTCACAAATGCTTTCTGCACTCTGCCTCTCTCATCCCCGGGATTTGGCGTAGTCCCAACGAATGTGACTCCGCCTGGAAGTTCCACGGTGCAGCCTACATTCCAGAGGAGAGTGACATCGATTCCAAGATGGTTCTCAAGCCCTTTGGAATGCCTGTCTACGGGGGTGAGTGACACAGACCATCCCGCAATGTGATTTTTCCTTTTTTTTCTCTCCCTCTTCTTCTTTTGCGTCTCAGGGGAGAAAGATGATTTTATTTTTAGCAGGGTGAAAAAGTCATGTGCATGCACATTTAGTCTGGCATTACTCAGAAAAATGATAATTTTTTTTTTGTGTGTTCGTGTCATATTTTGCTACATGTGACACCAGCAACAAAGGCAGAAATATATGTGACCCATCACCACAACACCCTGATAAGTCACAAGAAGTGGAGAAGAAAAATGAAGGATAAAGTGATCTGGATGAGATAAATGAAATTAGAGACATAAGACCGAAACTTTGACACTGCAACAAACAATATCTGCTCCAAGTTTCAATGTCTGAAAATGTTGAAAAGTCAAAACTCTTGACATTTGTGATGCAACATGTTATCATAGTGTCTTGATATGACATAGTGTGTTTGAACACCTTCTCTCTTCAAACTTCTTTCAAACTTCAAAGCTGATTTTTTTTTTCACAGTTGTGCGTGTCTGTTGGCTGGCTTCCTCTTAAAAATATGAAAACTAAAGAAACAAACTAAAAGAAATTCCATATTTTGGGAGGTCTGTCAACCCCATGTTTCATGTTCTCCCTCTTTGCTACAGAGGACTACTGGATAATCTACACCGATTACACCGATCACTCGCTGGTGTACAGCTGCATAGAGCGTGACTCCAGGGGGGCGTGTCGGGATGGGGCAGCCCATGCATGGCTGATGAGTCGGAGCCCCACGCTGTCGGTGGAGGCACGGACTCACATGGAAGGACTCTTGGAGGAGATGTGTGTGGATACCAGGCGTCTGATGGACACGCCCCTTGGTAGGCAAGACATTTACCGACTGACAGTTCGCCTTTGTGCAGAACTAATGCTTGTATACCTTACTAACAATGTCAATACTACTGCTGTCATGCCTTAGTCCCAAAGTTACTCTGTTTAGACAGTGTATATGTTTAGTAAAATACAGTGGTCTGTGAAAAAGTTTAAAACATGCATACTCCCATTCAGGTTTAAAAACAGTCTGCATGTCACACACACAAACGAAAACAAACAATCTGGGATAGTATTACAGAGGCAGTATTATCATTGTAGTTATAGATATTTCTTTTATCTCACTTGACAGTGTGTATCTTTATGTCATGCAAACACACCTAAAAATAGTACAAACCAAAAATATCCATGTATATGAAGGAATTATCTTGTACGTCTGCAGGGGTGTGCTGAAAGATAACACCCATGACAGACATGATAGATTTAGTACCATAGAATTGAACAGAAAACCACAGAAGCAAACAAAAGAGATCTTTTCGGAAAAGAGAAATTTCTAGTCACAGCACAATCACAGAACATGATGACAGATTTTAAAGCACCTTTGATATTTACTACCACATACAAAGCCATATTTTTCTTGTTATTGTACTAAAAGTTTGTCCTTTATGCACATCTTTAAGACAATGAATTGATGCTCTGTAAAATGTCATCCACGTCAAGATTTCACTGCTACCCAGTACTTTAATGAATGACTTGTCTGTGAAGTCCATGTGAATGAGCTCTAAAGAATTAACATGGTTGCATTAAATGATAAATCATGCCAGCTCAGTAAAGGTAATGAAGACATTTTTGTCGCAATAATGATGAAAACAGTGATAATCAGTATAGCAATGTAAAGAAAAATTTTCTGCTTTAAGACTGCAGTAGTTTACTCTTTTCTGCTCCATTTTCCGCTTTGTTGATTAAGCTAATTGTTCATTGATTTATGACTTACAATTTGCAGAGTGCGATGAAACGCTCGAGTCAGCAGCCCTTACAGATGAAGGTGAGATACACCTTATGATTTTCATGTTCTTTACAGCCACAATTTCATTACAATGTATGCACCATCAGAGTAGTGATAGATGAAAGATACCATTCATTGTGTTAGCCTAGCTCACTGGGACAATAGATAATCAACATCAGGGTTTAAAATGCTAGTTACTTTTTTCGTTCAACTTCTCATGGTTACGGACAATGATGTGGAAGTACTCTGTATTTTCAAGGCATTGGAGAAATATCAGAGAATAGTGAGAAAGTCAATTTCAAGGTCACTTGCCATAATTCATTTCTCTGCTTCAGTCAGCATCACTTTACCCAGGGCTTCACACTAACTTTTATTTTTGGTGCATGGCCCAAAGGCAAACATCCGACCTTTTTTGGTGGCCTGATCAATCCACCAAATTCTTCATTTCTGAAATTTTGGTGGCCCGACTTGCATTTTTGGTGGCCCTGGGCCACCGAGCCACCGTTAGTGTCGAGCCCTGCTTTACCTGTTGAAGACTAGTCCCGAGTATCTCAGGCAGGGCAATGGGAAATGCATGTTGTGAAAAAAAAATCAGCTCATCCTCAACGGGTTAAAAATAATCTGACAGAACTTCATAGTTCTTACCAGGTGACCTGCATTGGATATTACAATGGGTGGGTCTTTCAATCAACGGTGTGAAAAGCAACTTCCACAATTTGCTATAAAAGACTTGCAGTTTTGTGTTTTCTTGCTGGTCTCTTGCAGACACTGCCAATGAATGTGCCGTCCAAAGCCTCCCCACAATGCAAACATTTGACAAGCACAAGGTATGCTCCCTCTATATCCGTTGTGTGTCGGTGGTTGTCATTGTGTATGTGTATGTGTGTATGTGTGTGTATGTGTGTGTGTGTATGTGTCTGTGTATGTATGTGTGTGTGTGTGTGTGTGTGTGTTTCTTTCTATCTCTGTCTGTCTGTCTGTTTTCTGTCTCTGTCTTCCCTGCTTCTTCCAAAGCTTCTCTCACATGCTCTTTTCTAATTCTGTGCATCACAGTCACTCTCTGTTTCTTTGTACTATATCTTTACATCTATCACTGCTGTAAAAGTGGATATTTTTGCGCGACTTATTTTTCGTGCTCGGCTGAGTAAGATGAGTTTCCTGTGTTTTTGATTCCGCGAAAACAAGACATCAAGTACTGGAACATATGGGATGCAAAACTATTCGCATGCTTTTATTTTCGCGCTAGTTTCTGGTTGCGTGAAAAATGCGAAAATTTGAGCACTGCGAAAATTTCCACTTTTACAGTATTTCATTCTCCCATAGATATTTTTTTTTCTGTGAGCATAAGTATATCTATCTCCCTCACTGTCTATATCTTCATCTCATTCTTCTTTTTCCTGTACTGTGCAGATCGAACCTCCCGAGAGTAAACTCACACACTTGGTGGGCTCTCCCACGTGACAGACATGAGACTTCAGGCATATGAATGCACAAAAAATATATACATGTTTCTAAAATAATAATTGTACAAGTTAAATCATTTTGTTTTGCCCTGGTTGGCTAGTTGAAGGTGACATCTTTGATCTTCGATTTGAAGGTGTTCAAGTGAAGTTGAGTTCACTGCATCTTGAGGCAGGTTGTTCCACAGGTAGATGGTGTCTGAGAAAAACATCTCACACATCTTTTTCCTCCCCTTTATACATCTATCTCTTTCTCTCATATTGCTCTCTTGCTGTCTGTAATACCTGTAATATATGACACTGTGATGTGAGTTCCCCTCTCTATGTTCTGCTGTACATGTATTACTGTAAAGGTGGAAATTTTCGCGGTGTTGAAACTTTCACGCATTTCGTGCAAGCCGAAACTAGCGCGAAAATAAAAGCACGCGAATATTTTTGCTCGCCATATGTTCCAGTAGTTGATGTCTTGATTCTGCGGAATTAAAAACACGCGAAACTCATCTTACCCCTCTGATCGCGAAAAATTAGTCTCGCGAAAATATCCACTTTTATAGTATTCATCAGATATCTCATTCCTGTTTCTCCAGTCGAACACATTTTTTTTTTTCTATCCAGGGCTCTGTTTCTGTGTCACAACTAATGTCCTTTTTTTTCTTATTTGCTTGTGGGTGCATTGTAAGTGTGTGTGTGTGTAATTGCAGTTCTAGTATGTTGACACATATACTTTAAAATTATGTCTAATATCTTTATTGATTCTATTCCACATAAATAGCAAACACATTTGACTTAAATAAGAATTGTAACATAGATTATGTCCAAATCAACCAAGTTTGTGATCATGAACTACAAAAGTAAAATGTATCTTGAGTGTATATTAAATACTCTAATGAAAAAGAATAAAAACAAGAACTCATTTCACTACTTTATGGTTTGGTCTAAGAACATCAAATGAGTCAATTAAGTCTGCTTCATCAAAATAAAATACACACTCAAACTCAATCAACATTTATCAAACTTTCAAAAGAGGAAGTACAAAGATGGAAAGAGAGAAGGAGAAGGCGAAGGAGATAAGGAATAGCAAAAGGTGAAAGTAGAGAACAAATGAAAGCAATAAAGTAAACATGATATGACTTCATCTGAACCAATGGAAACTGCTTGTTTGCTATAGACAAATGTAGTCCATCATATCTTTAAAGGGGAATTTCAAAATCATTGTTTGCAGCACAGGTGAGCACAATACTATAACTCTGCCACGTGTAATCATGTGAGGGGGGTTATTGACAGCAGAAGCATCAATGGAAATGTGCCCAAGACTTGTCCAAACACTGGGATAATGCATGGCCCTGAGAATTTGATCAAACTGCACTTTGCTCGGGTACATCGGGCAAGATAACACGCTAACGAGCTGAGCGTTGGGCTGGAAGAGGAGTGCGTCAGGGTGAGGAAGGATGGGGGGGGGGGTGGTTGGATGGGTGGGGGTGCTGCGTGTTGCTGTGTCCTTGGTGCTAGACAAACATTTGTCTTCTCCAAGGCTATGTTTAATCATTCAGCATGTGGGATTTACTGGACCAGTCTGTATCCCAGGGTCCTGTGTTTTCTTGTCACTTTACTTCTGTTTCCTGTTCACATCACATATCACAGCTGGGTCCAGATATCCCCTGGACGGTACTTGCACTTTAATTCCATTTTATTGCATGTTTTTGTTGAGTTTTTGTTTGTTTGTTGTCTTTGCTTCTGTTGCTGTTTGTTGTTGCTGCTGTTGTTTTCCATGTCAAACATTAACATACCACAGTACACAATTTAAGTGGTTTAACTTGTAGTTCTTTCCTGGCCATGCCAGGTTGACATTTATTTCAGTTCACTGAAGGTAAGAGAATCTTTGTTTGTCGGTTTTACAAAAAGAGAAGCCAAGCACACCCTAAAATTAAAAAAAAAAATGCAAAAAATTATGTGTACTTCACTTAAAGGAGACCTCCCGATGATTTTCAGATTTTTACATTTGAACAACTACAAATTAGTTACACTGAGGACAGAGTTGCAGAATTTATGATAATCGGGATAAAGAATAAGAATATTTTCGAAATTTATAACAAATTGTCATGAACAAGGACGATGACATGGCAGGGTCACCACAAGAATGCATGCGTTGGGGCTCAAGGAAGCAGAACAAAAGAAGAAGGCAGGCATAGCTTATACACATGTGAACTCGCAAGCAAGCAGTATTGTAATGGAATTACACTGCTACATTTCTTAAATATGTGAATCTCCTATGTCATCATCCTTGTTCAGTGTAATTTGTTTAAGGTTTTTCAAAGTATTGTTTCTCTGCTCAAGAACCACAATAAATTCCACATATCTATACATGGAGCTGTTTTTTTTTTCCCCTCACTGGGATATTTATTATTCTCTTTCATCTATACACATATAACAACATATTTCAAATAACATCATGCTTTTTTTCGAATTCAATACAATATACATCAAGAAAAAAGGCGTCTAAAAAGACACCATTTTTTCCGAAACACTTGCAACTTATGATTATTTCTTGCGATAAATTTCTCTCTATCATAATATTCCCTTATACTATATTTACATAAATCAAAACGAGGTATTATTTTTCTTATTTTACAAACATAAATTTCATATCTCACAAGCATGGTAATACAATTCAATGCCGAATTGTTCATTCCCCCAAAACCAAATAATTTATTTTCCGTCGTAAATGTTATTTCTAACCCCGTGTTAATATTAATCCATTCTCTTACTTCAACCCACAATCTATGAACATATTGACACTCACTAAAAAAATGTATTAAAGTCTCAACATACACATTACAGAATGAACATTCACTTCTTTCAACCAATCCAATTCTATTCAACATCTTATTTGTATATAAAATTCTATTAACTATTTCAAACTGAAACCATCGTAAATTAACATCTTCCGTGCTCTTAAACGGGGCCAACGAAAAAGATTGCCATTTCTTTTCTTCCAGTTGTATACATGGAGCTGTTGATTTATGTACTACATGATGTGAAATTATGAAAATCGTCTGGAATGTCCCTTTAAGTCTTAATGAAAACATCACTTAACAATTTGTTAAAACACGCTCTCAGATAGATCTTATCTGAATGCAACGAATTTTGTAAGCCTGACTTATACAAGACTTGAGAGAAAATGGATAAAGAGGACAATGAGTGTTATAAAATTGTTCTTAGCAAAAGATACCATTCTACCACTAATACCGCATTTTGGCAAATCACCAGAAAAATTCATTTTAAGATATGTATGATAAATGAAATCAAAATGTGTCAAAGTGAATAATGTTGACTTTAATAAGAAATGCAGGTCTGACAAAAAGCTTCCACTTTCGTCATCAGATTTTCACCAGGGTAGAGAAAACATCAACAACAAAAATCTGCCTCCTGCTCACACTGCTAGTATATCTTAATAGATAGTACATGCTACTGACTACCACTTGTAGTTATGTTGTCCATGTGGTTGAATCATTAGTAGATGAGCTCACCTTTGTTAAAGTGACAGGCCATTCCTCCATAGCTATGTTGGCTATGACCTACACTGAAAAATCAAACATATGAAATGGTAGAGGTTTTATATGGGTCAGACGTAAAGCAAGAAAATTATGAATTTGTGTAGTTCCTCTCTTTATTTTTCCCCAAAACAGCAATATTAGTCACATCACTTTAATATGCAAGTAAGATGGCATGATATTGTCACAGCTTCACAGATCTACCATTATATCTGAGAAACAAAATTTCACAGGAATTCTATTCAGATACAAAGTCAAGAAAGAGAAATTACATTTTTTTCCACATGAATTTTTTTTTCTTCTATCAAGTAAAGGTAACTGGAAGGGGGAATGGTTGTTCACAAACACCTCTTTGAAGTGAGAAAGGTGAGGGTACTTTTTGACAGTGTTTTCCTGTGTCAAATTCAATGGCAGAATCATATTAGCCTGACTTTTCAGTTCTTACCAGAGTATTTCTCAGGTGAAAAGTTTTTTGCAACAGGTGCCAGGATTAGTAACCATGTAATGCATAAGTTTAGCACTCCTCTCAAAATCTTTTTTGCTCGATGCTCTTTTCAGTTTGCTGGGAGGTGGTACATCACCTCAGATCTCCCAGTCAGTGACAGTGACCCTTACCGACGCTTCTGCGACCTCACCTTGGAGGAGGATGGCTCCATCACCATGGCAACGCAATTTGTCTTCAACAGCGGGTTAGAAGCATCATCATCTCCCCAGCCCCATTAACCTAACTAGGACATATTGCCTCCTGAACTTTAGTAAAAAATATCCAACAATCCAGTTTTCTATAGTAAAATTACAATAAACTTCTTCGCTATGAATGCTTCATAAGTGAACTAATTTTCTCTCAGAAACATCACCACATATTTCTACAATACGCCATACAAATCTTATCTATTGTTACCTTGTTCCTTTCAGAACTTCAAGTAGGTACTCAAGTAGGTCTTTTTTATTACCTCCGCCAAGGGAGGAGGTTATGTTTTCGTTACTGTTGGTTTGTTTGTTTGTTTGTTAGTTTGTCCATGTTCAAAATAACTCAAAAAGTAGTAAACGGATTTGGATAAAACTTGCAGAAAAGGTTTAGAATGATACAAGTAACAGATGATTAAATCTTAGTAGTGATCTGAGAATATTTTGGGAATTTATGAAGGTTTTGTGATATTTTGGCAGGTAGGGTCAATGAACTTGGGAGTTCAGGCTGCGCATATTTGAGGTTTGCATGCGCGCACTAAAGTGCATGCTTTAGTTTCTGCTAGGGCAAGGTGCGCCGTGCAGCTGAGGGTTTATGACGTAACAAAAGCTTCTATATTGGGAAATCTGGCGACTTTCAGCACACAATGATATAAGTACGTATGGGTGGAAATCACTGATACATGTATCTCTATGGAAGAACAAGATCAGTGGTGGAAATGAGCGGCATGCTTGGTGGAGGTCTGCGCTCTCAGAGTGCTTCTTTAGTATTATTGATATGTACTTTCTCCTCTTTTTTTTTTGCTGTGTGTCAAGCAGGCAGGCAATATTTATTTTGCTTTTTACTATTTCTACTTCAGCTCCCCCAAAATTTGATCTTTTTACCCACTGATTGAAAAGTTCAAAATTCACAGCAATTATCATTCAACAAGTAGCATTCATGACAAATGTTTTTTTTCCCCCATCTGGCATTGCCCTGGTGCCATTTAGGGAGAATGCGTGTCGTCTCCACCGTGAAGAGTATGTGATCAGCGAACAGGAGCAGTCGCCCTCACCAGCCAGACTGAGGCTGCAACCCAGAGGGGTACAAACAGACACAAGTGGTAGGTCTTGACGGAAGACTAGCAAGGTCGTACCATTTCTTTTAACTCTTTATGTGCCACGTTTGCATGTCTGACTCAGTCGACGGCGTGCCAATTTCTCATATTCTGCTCAAACGCACAAACCCGCCCAATCCAATCAATAAATTGCCAAATGCCGAGGTACAATGAAAGCATTCCTCGCGCTTCCATTCCTCTCACATATAGCCTGCATTTTATGTGATGATTGACTATCAAGCGGTGTTCCCTACTGGATTTGCGGGTAAATTGTAATTTTCTGTCACTGTTGTGTGTGCAAAAGTCATGCCTTTACAGTAATGTAGCTACTGATCATGTGAAAGAAAAACAATCATAAATTTGTCATGCAATAATACAATGTACATCAAAACAAAACTTGCCATTTTCTGTCCAACTTTACCCACTATTTGTCCAGCTCAACAGAAATCTATAAAAGTTAGAGACTTTAAAAAAAGAATGCTTTCTCATTGTTAGTGTCTCAAAATAATGTGGCACACAGGGGATTTTTATCATGGCACATGAAGAGTTAATGTTTCTTTCTTCATTTAGTATTCTTTGTTCAGGGCAGCCTCATCAGCGATGTATGCACTGTGATTCTTAGGGGCCTTGGGAGGGGTCAAGTCTGAGATACCAACTAGTCAACAAAGTTTGTGTAGAGATCATGGATGGTTTCAAATCTATGTTGATCTACGGGGCCCTTCATTTGTCTGTTGGTCTCAAGTTGTTGTTATAGCGACAACACGTCATCCTTATGTTAGGTTTGTCAGTCGGATTAAATGTTCGATTCCAGAAATAGTCAAAAGAATCGCCAAACTATCAATTCTAGCAAGAAGAATATTGCAAGACTTCAACGGGCACCTATGCTGGAAATAAAGGATAACAAACTATGTTGGTACAATCACTGTTCTAGGACAGCCTTGTTTGAACTATGATAGCCGGTCGGTCATATTGTTAGCTACCCCCGGCTTGTTAATGTAATACACGAAAACAAGCTGGACACAAATGATTATATCATTCACTGTGACAACTAGACACTCTACATCTAGATCTCGGCCCTAGATAAACTCTCGCTTTTTAATGGATTTTTGATGTTCAATTTACTGGCTTTGAGTCTTGTTTGGTGTCTGCACAAGATTGATCGGCACATCATGTACATGTACGTATACATGTGCACACTATGAATATGAGTTGTGAAATACAATGGAGCAATGACCTAATTCGCATAATATTGGAAATATTGCTTGTGTGTTTGACCAATCAGATCACAGAATTCACCATCACTAAAATTATAATTTTGTTTGTGTTGAAATGAAATCATGTTGTCAAGAATTGGCTCCTTTTGTTTTTACATTTGGTCATTGGATGTGGCATTGTGTATCAAAAGTCAACAGACCTTTATGTTTGCTATTTGGGTAGACATAGATAAATGCTTACAGATAACAAATTTGTTGTTGCTGTTGTTGTGTCTGTTGGTATCTAGAGTGTTATTATTAGCATGAGTGGTGTGACTATTTTGTTATTTCAAGCAGCTACAACCCAGGAATTCATGAAGGAATATCATGAATTTTAACCCCTTGAGAACTCCACATGGAGAAATGGTGTCTTGCATGAGATATAGATTTCACCCCTGTGACCCTCATTCTTCCCTACCCTCTGCATGCTTTGCTGCCTGCAGAGGACTTCTGGGTGGTGCATACGGACTACGTAGACCATGCCCTGTTCTACAGCTGCGGGGGCACGGAACTCGACGGCACCTGTCAGGAAGGGCAAGTCACAGTGCAGCTCCTGAGTAGGAGGCTCACGATGTCGGGCGTGGCCCGCAGTCACCTCCTCTCCATTCTAGAGGACCTGTGTGTAGACCCCGCCCAGCTCAGGGACATTCCTGATGGTAGGCCATGTCCTTAATTTTTGCACCCACTTTTTTTTCTGCAGAAGTCAGGTTCTTGATTTATGTTACTGTATAAGCTGTTATTTTCGCGAATAAGGAGGTGACAATTATTTTCGCAAGATGTTTTTGCAAATTGACATCGATGCTGTTGTAAATGCACTATTACCCTAGCCCATGGCGACATTTTTGCATGTTGTTAAATTTGCGGTGCTACCGTGATTCGTGAAATTCGCGAAAATTAAACCCTTGCGAAAATAACAGCTTATAAAATACACTTGCGTCTTGTTTGAATGCATTCTATGTATGCTTGCATGCAGACAAATAGCCAGAAATGGACAATAGATTTAAATGGAATTGAACTGAATCAATAGGGTACTGCAGAGGGGAACGTACTTATGAAAAGAGCAAATTTGAAATAGTTTGACTTCTGTGCCTATCTTTTTTTCTCCACAAGGTGTGATATTGAGTTTCCTACTCTTTGCACAAAAGTCTGATAGAAGTAAATTTATTGTGCACAGAAGAGAGTATGCATAAGTAAGTAATGAAATATAATCCATGAAATTTGTTGCCGTAAATTAGATGTGATCAAACCATGATATCAGGTCGCACATATATATGTCTCAGGGGACTCTGAACTCGTGAACAGGTTTATGCAGTTTTGTTGAGGGCTAGTCAATTCTCGCTATCGCCAATGACGTAAAAAGTACCCGGATGTGGCTTTTTCGTCAAGATTTAGTGCACTTGGTAGCAAGGGCACTTCCGGCGCGGGGCATAATTTGCACAACGCTAGCGTGCGTGTACGTGTACCTTACCTATAGCGCCGCGCCGACCACGGGTACTAGTACAATAGGCCACTGTACCGCCAGCGAGTGGCCAGGCCTGTCATACTCGTACACTGTAGTCCCCTCCGGTGGCCGGGCGGCCGGCCTTGCATTAGCATGCACCACTACTGCACACAGCGCATAAGCTAACACATACCGGTACAGCGTACTGCTTGATCATGCGATCGATGTGCACATCACAGTCAACAGATCAGTCATCTCTGCATACGCTGAAAATATGCTGGAAAATATTCACCCACCTGGATATACAGTATATCGTCATAGAATGCCCATCTTTTTTTAATTTGTTCTCTGTTGAAATGTCGCAAACACAATTGGGAATGAACAGTGACCTCGAATTTATCCTGTCTCCGAAGCAACTTCTTCCAAGTAAGTACAATGTACGTAGGCACTAGGCCTACTAACTAGTGCTGCTACCACTACTAGTAAGTCGCGCGTGCACGTATTGCGCTGTGGAGTCACCCGCAAACTTCACCCACGCGACCACGTCACGTCTCGCATGCAGGTAAGGGTCCTATTTCTGCAGATTTTTTTCATTTATTGTCGTGCGAACAACACATGGCAGCTTCGCAGCAACAACCAATAGTCTTATTAACAGCAATTTCTTAGGAATGGAGAAATTCCAAATCATATTAAAGCTGTAATTCAAGTCGAGAAAAGCGGAAGTACACGTAGAATACAGTCGGTTGTGTGTGTAAATAGCATTAGTCACGTATCACGCGCGTATGAACGGAAGTGACTTTGCTACCGGACTATCCCATAATGCACCGTAAATGACGTTTAAATCAACATCCAGGTACTTTTTACGTCATTGGCGATAGCGAGAATTATATCCATGTCTCTTTAACCTGTTGAGGACGGTTTGATTTTGCTACAACACGCATTTCCCATAGACACCTGCCCAAGTATACTCGGGACTCATCCTCAACGGGTTAAAGGCCATAGGCAAATCTGGAGGGTTAATTCCAGATGATTTCTCCCCTCATCCCATTACCACCTTCTTTCTTTGAAATAAATCAGAAAAGTGTCTTTATGACATTCTATGGGAGCCTCACAAGTTCAGATTTCGTGTATCCATCATTTCTCCAAATTGCCAATGTCCATTCACTTATAAATTTCAATATCTTCTCTCAGAAGTGGAAAGCATGCCATGTCTGATTTTTTTCCTGCTTACATCTTGCAGCATGTGACACATCTCTGGGAATCTCTGTTGAAGGTAAGACAGGACTTTAGGTTTTCCTTGTACATCATAAGATGTTTGTAGAAAGAATGAAGTCAAAATACCTAGGAAGTAAAGATGGAATAATGTTCCATATTCAGAGTTACTACGATTCTCTCTTATAGCAAATCTAAGTTGATGTTTATGTGATACAAAGAGTTAATGACAGTAGTCAATATTTCCTGTACAAAATGTAGACAGTGTGAGCATAGATTTAGTCAGCAATATGAGACTTAAATGTCATGTATCCCTTTTGTAAACATCACAAAATTTGGCACTGTTGAAGAAAGATGTCTCTCAATGTTGTGTTTGAAATCTTGCTGTAATACACATCAGAGTCTTTAACTAAAGAAATGAAAACCTAACTGCTGTTACTAGACAATAAGCTCCTTCCCCCCCCCCCCAAGAATAATGATTCAGGTTTTTTTTGTCCAAATAAATCCACAGAAAATCTGTAGTATTGTTTACACCCCCCCCCCCCTATCGTCAGATTGACTTTACTTTTTGAGAGCTTTTTTGGATGTATATGGCAATTTCTGTTCCTGTAATTGCTGTTCTGTCTGTACCAAAATCTTTTGTCTCAGTGGATTGACAACAGAATCACTGAAAATTATTCATTGTCATGATGATTACTGCTAATTCATTTATCCTATGGCATTTTTTCTTTTTCTTCTTTGTCAAACTTCAGAGCGTTGTTCCGTGTCCAACTTTGAAGTCATGGAGAATTTTGATTCTTCACGGGTGAGTGTCTTTTTTCCAGTTTTCTGTGATTAGCCCCTCGTGCTTTATACTGGCTTTGCTTTTCTCATTGGCAAAGATGACCTGAGTAGTGATTATCCAAACCCTCCTATCGGTAATTCCTGTTGTATGACACTGGGGTTTCTTCTGGAGAGTTGTGCTGATACAGCTATGTGCCGTGTAACCATTTGTTTAACTTGTATCATGGTCTTGTTTGAGCACAAAATAGATGTGTGGATGCTAATGAAGCAGCTTCAAATTGGCAATATGATGCAAGTGCATGAGTATATCAATGGGTAGGATGCAACTGAAACAAAATGAAATAAATGAGGATGAGAATATTCTTTGTTTCATGGTGTTTGCTTGTGTTAGCTTTAAAGGGACTGTACAGTACTGGTTCAGGTAGGGATTCATGTTTTGAACATTCCTAAGTGAGATAATGAAAAGCCTCTTATGACATATGAAAGAGCATGTAATTTTAAGAAGGATTTATCTGATGAAAATTGGTTTTCAAGTGGCTGAGATATCCAAAAAAGTGTTAATAATAAAAGGCGACATGCCACAACTTTATTAGGATCTCTTTGTTTCACCTTGTTTTTGGATATCTCAGCCATTTCAAAACCGATTTTCATTGAATAAACTTTTGATACTCCTTAGAACTGCATGCTCTTTGAGATCTCATAGAGTGGTTTCTGAATATCTCGCAAAACATTAAAAGCTAAATCTTCACCTCGACCAGAACTGTACACACCCTTTAACATCTATTGCTTACAACTCATGGACCACATAAATAACACTTCTGTTCAATTGGTACACCATGATAATCATTTGTGGAGTGCTTTCTGATTTGTAGGTTCTACTAGTTGATTTGATGTAGCAAAATATAATCACAAGAATATGGAGTAGCTTTTAGCATAGATTTCTTGTATTATCAGGTGGTCAATACCTTCTTCATCCATATTTTTTTTTAAAGAATATACTTCGTTATGATAGAAGTCATTGCATTGGCATTTTTCTTCTGTGTATGTAATTAACTATAGGCTATCTTTATCAAAGTTATTTTAATGAACACCTTGTGAATAGTAAGGATCTAAGTTGCATCAAGAGAATAATTTAAATGGGAAAGTGCAATCCAAATCCACTTTTTTTTTTTTTTTTTGGTTAGAGAAAGAAATAAAGGGAATGTCATCCGCATGTAACGTGCTGATCTCCATATTTTCTTGAATTTGGAAGAAAGATTTCCTAATTTCAGCTCCTCTCTGTCCATGTTTTGGATGCTAGATGTTTTCTTGTTCATCAAAAAAAAAAATAACTTTACTTCAATACAAAATGGAGTATTATTCTGAATGTACAACAATACGTTTCTTAACTCTGACCTCGTGGGAAGTTGAGACCTTAACTCAAGATATTAAAATTTGCTGTGAAAAAAAAGAAGAATAAATTGCAACAGCTAGACACGAAGCTATTTTTACAATGTCTGATATGCTATATGCTTTAAGATATTCTATCTATTGCTCATACCACCAGTATGTCGGCACCTGGTATGTAATCTCCCACCTGCAAAGGGATATCTACCCTTACCACCGAGTCTCGACCTATGAGACCTCATCAGAAGATGGCTCCGTCACCATGACAACTCGCCGCATCTCCAGGTGAAAATCTTGTCTCTATAAATCCGGGGTTGCTGTCTGCTCCTTCCCTCCAAAATTGGATTTGTTTGGAGTAGTGTCTTGCTTTTGTTTTTGTGTGGGTTTTTTTCAGATATTTATGATAGATTTGACTTTCAGTAATTGAAGTTACCACAGCAACAACCTATCTAATCTCTATACTGAATGGTTATTCCTGGCTGCAGCCGTGGTAACTCTGATTATTGAAACTTTTATCAGTTAGCAAATTTGTTGAAAGCAGTGAGTCTAAATGGTGCATTGCCCTCCTCCTTTATTTTTTATTAAAAAAATTAAAGAGAACATGGGCACCCTCCTTTAATTTTTGGCGCCCCCCCCCCCTTTTACATTATTCGTGGATCCTCCCGTGAAATTCTCTATATATGTGGCTTACACAGTTACTGTAGTGCCACAAGAACAAAAAAGAAGAAAGTAATGATGGATTAAAGGTCCTGTTTACCTTTGGGAACAGTGATTTAAAATGCATATGTGTAGGTCTGTTGTACCACAAAACGTCCTTTTCGTATAAAATTTTTGCGATAAAGCCTAAAATATAAGGAGATATCTGGATTTTTCCCAATAAACAGTAACTGTAGATGGTTCAGTCTGGAAACATTTTTATTATAACTATTCTTCACATTTTGTATATTTAACAATACTTAACCCGTTGAAGACGAGCTGATTTTGCTATTACACGCAATTCTTATGACCCCAGCCCGATTATACCCGGGACTCGTCTTCAACGGGTTAACATTGATTTTACTGATTCAAATTTTTACAGTGGTTGTTTCTATCCCAAACTCACATTTTAGAACTATTTTAAAGCACTAATGCTGGGTTTTTGTTTCATCTGCAAATGGTAAATTATGCCTTTAATCAAGATATTTCTTCATTGCAGTCCAGAGTCATGCACGAGTGCGATGAGTTTCCAGGCAAGGGCAACCATTGGCAGTGATGTCGGTGCCAAGATGCAGTTGACTCCTGTGGGTATTCCAGGTGCTATTACAGGTACACAAAATCAATCAAATAAATGTGACTCGCCACAACAAAGGGATCCTAAAGTCGTTGACGGCTGAGCCAAGAAAAATCGGATTTGAAGTGAGATTCATCAAAAATCACTCAGAACCATCAAATTTCTGTTTTTGACAGAATGATGTAGTGTAATGTTTCGTCTATAAGCTGCCGAAATTTCAAAGCTAAATGATCAAAGGAAAGGCAAGATTTTAGCATTTTTCTGGGCCATGATTTTCCGACTTTAAGTGAAACAGAAACGTGTCCAGAGATTTGGATAAAGTGCTGCAGGTAGAGAGATAGACTTCACCCCTAGCAACGAGGGAGTGATCTTATTGGTCAGTGCATGGCATCCTGGTTACTGATTGGTTATGCATAGACTAAGCTTGAATGAACATCACGGAAGCGGCTATGAGCATACCTTCTATTGTCAATCGATGAAACTGTCTTTTACCTCCCCTTGATCACGATTGCATCAGAAAGAAAACTCTGAAGGCGGTTTTCTCGAAACGCTGATTTCCTAAACCACTCGACATGGGCCTCGTTTCATAAAGCTGTTCATAAAGTTACTAACAACTTATGAGCGACTGGTGATCAGTTCTGATGTGCTATACTTATCAGAATTTCCATAATTCAGCACAAGAAGTGATCACCAGTCGCTCATAAGTTGTTCGTAACTTTACAACCAGCTTTATGAAACACCCCCCTGGTCTCATAAAATCTTCAGTATCACTCCAACCGAGTACTTTTATGAGTTGTGTTATATATGAAATTAAGGCGGAGGAGTGAGGGGCTAATGTCATGCTATTTTCAGAAAATCAACCTGCCCTGACTTTCAGATTCTTTTGTTGTAGCGGGTCACAAATAGTGGAGGAATAAAGATTTGGTACGCATAGTTTATATCCTTTTCCAGGCCAGAACAATCTCAGGAATAACAGTATGCAATCTTTCTAATCACAAACTATTTCTTACCTCAGGCACAACGTTGGAGAGTGGCAAAGTTAACATTTATCATTAGTTTGATAGGTTAGAAAACACACTACCCATAAACATGCACATTATCTCAAATCTTCAAATACAAAGATGTATTTATGACACACTTATCTTGTGATATAATTGTATGTAATTATGATTATAATTGTAATTAATGCGCAGTCATGTACTATAATATTGGACTCTACCACACGCTTCAAATAACTCAGGTAGATATCAGTGTTATAAAATACAGTTTGCTTTCTGTTTCACCGAAGTCAAAGCAGAGGCCCTTTACTCTTCACTCATATAATAAGTACAGTGCATCCTAGATCATGCACTTTTCATGTCCTGTTATAGAATACAGATAAACATATTCATATTTGTATATATATAGATAATAAACTATGTTTCATGTGAATTCTCTACACCCCTGAAGAGGACTACTGGGTGGTATATACAGACTACATGGACCACGCCCTGGTATACAGCTGTGGGGCCAGGACCCCCAACGGCACCTGTCAAGAGGGGGAGGCCCATGCCTGGATGATGAGTCGTGACAGCATCCTATCGGAAGAAGCACGCCACCACATGACGATGCTCCTCCACGGCCTGTGTGTGGACCCCGCCCAGATGGTGGACACACCTCCAGGTGAAATGAAAAAAAAAAAAAAAAAAGCTCGCTGATCATATGGCAGCCTGGATAATACTTACATACTGTTTGCACACCTGTGGTTCAATTTAAACCAAAGTCTTTATCTCAGTCAGTAAATCAAAATTCTTTGTACATTTAGTATGTGTGAAGGGATGAGAGGTGTTCAAAGTAAAGACCAATGAAGGCAAGTGTTGGAAATCTGTTTATCCCACTTTAAATAGATATGCCAGCTTCTGAGAAGACTCTATCTCATGTGAGTCTGTGATCATATTTCAAAGATGGCATTAGCAACGTACCAAAGAAGGTGCCTTTGAAGAGTTTAGTGATAAATCATACATGTCTCATGAATATCTGCAAATTGACAATGCTAGTATCAAAGGCTTTGAGTGGGCTGATCTTATGAAGCAAAACACAAAGGGTGTTGATACCACTATGTAAAATTTAATCTTTTCATATGTTGTGGATATATGTAGTAATTGTTGCCTACAAGCTGCTTGAGGGTTTCATAATTGCAGTGGACTCTCGTTATATCGAAGTCCGCGGGAACAGCAGTTTTCTTTCATTATATTGAAATTTTGTTATAACCGAACAAATAGACAAAAAAATAAATAAATACATAGAGTGACTAATGTTGAAGCCTGAATTTTTACTTCATTGTAACCGGAATTTCGTTATAACCGTGTTCATTATGATGGGAGTTCACTGTTTATTGTATGATTAATTGTTATTTGAGATTATATGTAGGGTAAACAAAAATATTTCATTTTTTAGTGTTTTTCATAATTTATAGAGGGATTGAATAGTTCCTGTGGGGGGAAAATTCATGGATTTAAGTCATGGGTTTAATAATAAACTTCTTTATTATCTGCTCGCCTTGTCATCTTTCTACTGAAATTGACCGCATACGCCAGATCCTACATGAGAATGGTTACCCTGATAACGTCATCGAGGTAAACATATTGCGCAAGCTCAACACTCCGCCCAAGCAATTTGGACCCCACAAACGTCCCGTGTACCTTAAACTTCTGTGGAAAGGTAAACTCTCTCAAAAGTTTGAGCAGCAACTCAAGCAGGCGGTTTGTTCAACTTACTATGCTGTTGAACCACGAGTGGTCTTTACAACTCGACGCATGCTCTCCGCAGTACGCAAGGATGCTATCCCTATCACACAAATGAATAACGTTGTTTATGAATTTAAGTGCCGTTGTGAAGCATGGTACACATCACAGCGACTTGCGGACCGCATCAAACAACATGTGCCAGCACACATACGTAACAAGCAGCTAGTTGATCGCGCACAGCCCTCGCGCCAGTGTAAACGCCCCGCTGACAGTGCAGTCACAGCTAATAAACTTCTTGTTTGTATCTCTTGAATCAAAACACCGCATACATTCTGTGTTCCTGGTATTTTTCATGTGCTGAAGATGGCCAGTGCTTTACTGTTATTTCTCTGTTTTCTTTTTATTTTTATATTCATCAACAGACTGTGATCCATTCCTCTATCCAGGGATGCGCCTCCCAGGTATGTTTGTCATTGCCCCATTAAGAATAGTTTGTGCATGATAATGTGATGGTTATTTTTGATAGAAACGTAGAGGTGACAATATGTTTCAAAACTGTAGACATTTTTTTACCATACGATGAGATCTTGCTGTGAAAGTGTAGAAGCATTTATCTTTCACAAATTCCTCTGTTTTAAACCTTTCGGTCCTCTGTAGAAAGGGGAATAGTTGCAACGTACACCATTCCATATTGCAAATGCAAGGAGTTGACTGATAACAATTTAAATCTACATCTTACAGAAGTGGAGTATTAAGTAGTGGATTCATGTAACATTTACCCGTTGAAGACGAGTCCCGAGTATACCCTGGCAAGTGTCTGTGGTAAATGCATGTTGTAGTGAAATCAGCCCGTCTTCAGCGAGTTGTGTTTGTTGAGGGCATATTGAATCAAAAGCATCTCTGTGTGTTTCTAGAGACTTTTCTGGTCTGGTCACTGTTTCATCAGTGAAGCATAGTAACTTATTGCTTTCTTATAAACATCTTGATTGAGAGTAGAGATTTTTGGACTAGCAGTCTCCTCTATAACTGTTATTACATTGTATTTCTTATACAGAAGAATTGTCAAGTTCTTGTTCGGTGGACAACTTCCGGGTCATGGATGATTTCAACTTGGAAGAGGTAAGGATATGAAAACTGCGGTACAGATTTTTTTATCCCATCATTCATGTCATGGTGATATCTTTGGTGCAGTAGGAGGATGCTAATACTCTGCATGCTTCTTCTAAGCCTATGATACTGGCACACAATTTTGGCATTTGCACACTGAAGATGTGCTTTTATCTTTGCTAGTTTTCATGCATGCACCAAAACGAAGTGTTCTATTCTTGATCGTATACGCATTGTAGATAGAACAGAAAATATGAACGTATACCTCAAGAGTGAGAATCTCTCATTGCGGGGGAAGGGGGGGGGGGGATATTAGTGCTAATACCATGCCCCCATCTACCCACCTCTTCAGGCCTCCCCTATCTCTACAGTACTAGAAAAGAAATATTTCTTTCATGCTCATGAAGGATGACACCAATTTTCTCTTGCATTTGTCATGATGAAATTTGATGAAAAAAAATAGCCAGAAGTTCCTAAAATATGTGTTGCTGTCTTGTCATCTGTATGCTAATTTATCACAGTGCAAATGGAAATGGATGGCTTTGTAGTTCTGAAACAGTTTGGATTTCCTACATTCCTAAGAAGTTGCCAACCCAAAACTGAATTGTGAATAGTGTGAATCATTAATTATGATGAACATTTTTGGCAGATTTTGTGAAATATCGTAAAGTTCATTGAGGTTGCAGAAGCATAAGAAGCTATGTAAATAATGTCAGCCGTTGGTATTGTGTCATTCAGTATGCAGGCCAGTGGTACACAGTGGCACAGGTTCAGCCCCCCAGGATGCCTTATCACCGTGTCTCCACCTACACCCTTCAGGCCAACAACACGCTCAAAATGTCCACCGATCAGTACATGAGGTGAGTGAGAATTTCAGGTTATTCATCTTCAATTGACTGACCTGTTGGCAGTTTTAAAGGTCTTTGCACCGATCACTAGAGGATAAGATTTGTGTCCAAAACGTGATACACACTACAACATTAGGCATTGCAAATAAGGCCAATTCTATCTCAATTTGTACGTATAGCAGCTATTATATTGATGTTCCATTTTGGGTAATATTTTCCTGTGTCTAATAATATCAATTTCAGGCCAGGAGACTGCACCACAGCACACCTTGATGCTGAGGCTTTCTACGATCCTGCGAGTCAGATCCCAGGAAGTGCAGGGCATGATGGGAAACTGATCCTCAGGCCTCATAACCCAGCCATACCCCCTGGTGAGTACTTGGTTGAGTACACTTTCAACCAATATATAACCCATTGTGACCCAAAATAAGGGCATACTTTGTAAATTTGATTTGTGGTTTCTCAAAGTTCCTTCGAGTAGTGGGTTTATGAGAGATTTTCAAGAAATTCACAAATTTATTTCATGAAATCAAGACTTCATGTACTTAGAGGAACAAAGTATGTTACCATTTCTTGGCTGAGGTTTAGGTTCAGTTGTGTGTTTGTTAGAGTGGGGAGATGTGGTTTGTGTTTCCTTTTATTCACTTTTACATGTACTATACTTGTGCTAAATCATTGCATCAAACTGACATGCAATGACCTGGCAAGCTGTCCAGCTACTGTGTAGCATACTGTGAATGTAGTATGTACTTGGCTATACCAAACACCGGGCGCAGAATGAAATATAGTATGCATAATCTGAAGATGTAAAGAATGCCAAATTTTCCTCTCATGATTTTGATTCCGTCTCCAGGGCGATACTGGGTGGTGGACACAAACTACACGGAGTACGCCCTCGTCTACAGCTGCCTGCGATGGAGCGAGGGGGAGGCCTGCCTTCCTCGCTTCACCTTTGTCTGGTTCCTCTCCCGGCGACCCACCCTGAGCGCCGACACTCGGCAACACATGATGTCCTTCCTGCCTAGCCTCTGCGTTGACCCCGCCCTGCTTAGGGATGTCCATGGTAGGTCATCAGTAAGGGTGGAGTAAATGGTGTAATTTGCGCAGATTGCACATGAGTATTGTTCAGGTATATATTTAGTAGATGAGAATGAAATTGATGAATTTGCACATCCATGTATCCATATATCTATATATCCATCTATCTACATATCAATCTTTGTGTCTACCTCTTTTCTGATTTTTCTTTCATTCATTCATTTAGTCAGTGATAAATATTGTTTATATGCATACAAGTCTGTCTTGATGGCAACTGAGACAGGTGTGTTTAAAAAAAAGAAAATGCACGAAAAAAAATTATAAGCACCACACACAACAAGTGCAGTAATGACAGTGATGAAAGCAAGTATTTGTTGGGTTTCATTCTTTGTTCATGATGACAATTTGCATTCATCGCAGCTTCCTGTAGAGTGAACTCATATTTTACAGATGGGTGATTATTTTGCCTGACAGTGTTCAATGTTGTAGTAAGCCATAACAGCCTTTTTCCTGTTGTACCAAGTTCATGGCAAGTGTTGGCTGTTTGACCAAAGATTGATTCTTCCCTGTGTGCCGGGATTTCAGTGGTGCCTGTTTGATGTGGAATACTTTGAAAGTGTTTCCAGTTGTTTTGCATATCTTTATGATCCATAGGATCTTTTTTGTATCCATACCTGAATACTGTAAATTTGAGTAATTCAGATTGTTTTTATCTCCCTTTCACATAGACTGTCATGAGGATGGTTCCAGTAGACGTAAGTGTCTTAATTTGACAGCTGTGTAATTATTTCTGTCTTTATTATTATTTTGTCATTGATATCATTTTGTCCAACACTTGTATAGTAGGGTCAAATGTCAGATGCATTTTTTTTTTCTGATATCAGTTTGAATGAAATAATATGAATGTACACAATAAGAACTATTGTCCAAGCTTTAAAATATCTAAATGATTAAATGTAAGATTTGCCTTAGATCACAAAAGAAATGATTACGAAATTTGACTTGGACAAAATTAAGATGATAGATGTGAGCTTTACATAAAATTGGTAGCTTCAGTATATGGTAACTCCTGTCTTAATGGGATTTTTGCTGTTGTTGTTTTGATTGGTTAATCATTACAATCTTCATGCATTTAAACCAAATATCTGCAGAATATTTGCCGCACAAGTGATGGTTACATGGAAATGGAACTTAAGAAAGTAGCCAAATTTCACTCCACCCTCCTAAAAAAAAAAAAAAAAAGTCTTCTTGTCCAAGAAGAACAGGAAAATGATATATAACTAAAAGTATCTCAGTCATATAAGTCAAATGAATTTCTTCTCTTAATGAAGAATTAATATTCGTCAAATTCTTCTATTTTTTGAACATCTATCTACTATTCTGACATCACAAATTGTTGGTAAGTTTCCCTCGAGAGAGGACAACACATGTAATTGATATAAATTTTTGCCGTTTTTGCAGCTTTTGAATGGATTGTCTAGATTAACACCCACTTTATTCTCCTGTCTTCGAACTACACCAATGTCATTTTACTTCTTCTTTCACTGAATCTGTGTGTATATTGAATGGCTGTCACAAGGCCCAGTCTTATTATCTCTGTTTGATTTGTATTTTTCAGCTACCCCGGCCCCAGTTTCATGCTCCGTTGATGGCTTCTCGGTGAAACAGGACCTTGTCATCGAAAAGGTAAGCTGAACCGTTGGCTACACAATCACACTTACCGTTAATATTACCAGCAGTGACAGGAGTCTGAGGGTTTGCCTGCTACTGTAAACGTTGATATTTTTCGTGTGCTTGATTTTTCACGCTGAGTAGCTAAAAAACATATTCGCAGGTTGATGAATTCACGCTGCACAATTGTCAACCCATTCAAAATGTGCAGAGAACATTATGAAGAACCTTTTTGCAGGATTTTGAATTCATGCAAGCCAGAAGTACAGGGAAAATCCAAAAATTGATGTTCCACAAAAGTTTCTACATTTACAGCACCATTACATCATCTGAAACAAAGGAAAAGATGATTATCACACATTTTCTGTCTAGGCATGTTATGGATATGTACATACATCATTATGAGTGAGTCACTAAATGTGTCTAATCACCACAATTATGCATGATTAAATCGTTATAAATCAAAGCTTCCCATGATACATACATGTAATTGCCTCACTCTATTACCAGTGATCCATAATATGGAAACTGGACAAATACTTTCCATGATTTATATCGTTACTCAATATTACTTGACTGCCTCTGAAAGTTTCAATAACGGTACTCTGTTTATATTCACCACAAAAACTGTAGAGATGTTATGAATGTTTACTGTCATTACTAAGAGTGAGTTGCCTGGGGACCGTTTCATGAAACTTTTTGTCAGTGATTTACACCGACAACTGTTAAAAGCTACTGAAATCCTTGCGTCTGATTGGCTGATAGCAAATTTGTCGGTGAAAACCTCTGACGAACTCGTTGATGAAACGCCCCCCTGGTGTGTCTTGTCGCTACATATGCATAGCTTGATTAAGTCACTGTCCATCATAGCTTTCCAATGATGTATGACATGTCTTATTTCATTTTGAGTAATCAATAGAAAATGAAATATAATAACACGAGCACAAACTGAGAAATATTACTCAACAATACTATATCTCACAGAGTTTCAGTCACCCACTGCTCTTAAACGTCACCCAAATGCTGTGAGCAGAAAACCGTGTAAATGAGAGCGAATTATTGATGTCTGTTTGTCTCCCTCTCTTGTCCAGTTCTTGGGTAACTGGTACGAGGTTAGCCACACCAATGGGGAGACCAACCTGGCTGTGCCAGACATGGAGATGATCTCCTTCAGCCCATCGTCCAGTAGCAGGGCCGACTTGAGCGTCACTATGCTAAATCTGCGCATGTGAGTATGGCAAGAGAGAAAACTACCTATGCATTACATTATGACATGTGTGTAGCGCCTTTCCAAAGGGTACAAAGTGCTTTACACTTCCTGTGTCACAATATGTAAAACATGACATACTGAAAACATGACATACTGAAAACATGTAAAACATGACATACTGACATACTTTTCCGGCATGACAGCGACTTAGTGTAGGGATTTGTTCAGGGTTTTTGTTTCGGATAAGTTAGGTTATAGGTCTTTTTGTCTTAGTTTCTTTGTTTCATCCATTTTCAATGCTTATCAGTCTATCGATCATATAATTTCTTGTATTACGTGTGGGGGGAATGCAGCCTACAAGCTCAGCTTTTTAGCATTCCTCCCCATTTCCAACATTTTCCTATACCTACAAGTTTTCTGTAAATTTATCCTTTACTTTGTATGATGAAATTTATGCACTGTATTCAATTTTTGTAATATATTTATATGTTTTTGTTGGAAATGAAAAATAAATGAATGAATGAAAAATGAATGAATGACATGGGATATACAAAGAGATAAAAACATTATGAAACATAGTACAGCATTTAAATACTGAAATAAGTGGAATTTTAGATGCTTCTTAAATAATTAATTGGATGGCTTCTTCACTAGTGAGGGAGGTTAGTGAATTACAAAGTTTAGGGGCAAAGTATAGAACTTATATAAGGAATAATCTCCAGCTATTCTCTCCTATGCTGAGAATGCAGTCTACAGATTGAATTTATGATGTAATGGCATTGCATTGAAGACCACTGTACTCTCCACCCCTGCCCCAATAAAAAAGGGGAAAATACGGTAGAATAAGGAGCCCTCTCCCTATCTGTTGTTTGGTGTTATATCTTTTTTGTCATGAGTCTTTTAGTTCATTATTAGTTTTTCTTAATGTAGAATTTAAAAAAAATCATATTTGAACATTTTGTTGTTCAAATTGGTTATTTGTTTCATGGCAAACTTTTTAATAGCTTCTTAATTGCTGAACTTGTAAATGATTCTTAAATTGACAACACGTTTCACCATTGATCTCCAAATTGGCAAACCTTTTTTTGGGCAGATTTAATGAACTTCAACAATTCCACATAATCTTTCCAGTAGGAAACATGCAGCGAGATTCAGAGCTGCCAATTTGATGATGATGATGATGAGATAAATTCCTCAAGGAATTGATGGGTTTTACAGGAAATACAATCTCCTGGTGTCAGTTAATTCTCCCAATTCTTCAAAATCTTTTGATGCCCCGTGTAGGAATGGAGAATGCTTCCACAGGAACATGAAAGGCAAGGGCTGGTTGAGTGACATGCATGCCTCCAAGATTGTGGTCTCTTTCCCCCTCCCAGCCGGCTACGATGTCCCAGAAGTTGGTAAGAAGTAGACCATCCCCCAACTCCTCGTCTGTTCCTAGCAATAGTCTCAAACATTTCTTGACCTTCGACTTTTGCATGGCTTAAACATCCACTTGAAGAAGATTGAAATTGCTGAAGATGATGTTTGTTGTAGGACTCCCTCCTAATCACTGTAACTCTATGTTAGTCTCTATCTATGTGTATATTGCACAATTATTTCAGAAATCATGAACTGACTTTTCACTTTCAGTTCCCTGAACCCTTCCGACAAAGTTATGCACTTTTATTTCTGTTATAGTGACTGCATTGATGTATATATATTTTCATAAAATGATATTGTTCTAGAATTTCCACAGTCATCAAACGCAAATTTGTTAAGACAAGATTTGTGTCAGACTTGAAAGAAATGATGACACTGAATTTTGTGATGCATTTTGAGAACATGGCATGTTTGTACTTGTGCAAGATTTTTTTTTTTAATGATAATATTATATGCTTGCTTCCTGTTGGAAAAAAAGAAAATCTTTGTCATCATGAGATATTCACCAGAATACTCAGTACAGTGTTTCAGCTAACAACGCAATATGACTATACACCAAAGTGCCAGCATAATTGTACATTCAAAACCTCTCTTTTTTATACCAGATATTTGGTTGATTTCTCACCTCACTTGAGTCTTGACCCAATCGCTCATCGCTTTCAATATCCAATCTTCATGTCTTATACAAGTCAACTACTGGATCCTTGATACGGACTACGACAACTACGCCATCACATACACCTGCCACAGACTGTACGAGGACGGGTCATGTGACCCCAGCTCCCAGGGGCTGTGGATCCTGGGACGGCAGCAGGAGATTGACACCCAGTTCTGGCCTCGCATCAAGGAGGTGGTCGAGGGCGCTTGCGTGAGTTTCTCGGGCATCATTCCCAGCTCAGGTAAGAATCACGGTGACATGACATTTGCTTCTGCAACAATTACTTTGGTCTTATTTTCTCCAAGGACTTTTTAATAAGGTTAGAGTTAGGAGTGTGATAGGGTTTTAGGTTTAGTTTGATGTGAGGATTAGGATTAGGGTTAGGGTTATGTTTGTGGGTAGATCTTATGTTTGGCAGATATTTCATGGGAGCAATTGTCGCAGGAGCAAATGTCATGGAACCAAGAATCACACACACAAACACTCATGCGCAAATATACTTACAGACTATGCATGCTGACATTTTAACTCGTTTGTTACTGCTGTCTGAAAATTGCATTGTTGGAGCACATAATGATCTTACCTTTGGCTGTGAGCCATTTTCAAATTTCCACTGTGTCTGCATGACTAGTGCTTGGATTCTTAACCCGTTGAGGACGGGCTGATTTTGCTCCAACATGCATTTCCCATAGACACTTGCATACTCGAGACTCATCCTCAACGGGTTAGTAATGGTCATCATTACTGTTGCTAAGTTTGTCAGTAGTGGGACAAGAACAAAAATTGGCCGTCCATTGTAGTGATTGCTGCGATGACAACTTATGAAATCAGACATCATTTGCTGACTTGTTCCTATGCATGATGTCTCGCCAACAAATCATAACTTTTGTCAGTTTTGGGTGGTCTTTTGTGTGAATTCATTGTTTTTATCAGATCCACATACATCTTGTCACTACTTGATAGATATAATTGATTGTGGCCAAGCAAACTTTCTGTGCAAAATGACCAGAGAGTATGAAATTTGCCAGAGAGTGCAGTAAAAATTGCAAACATCTAACATCTAACATTTCATTGACTGAACATAGCATTTTTTACCAAATGGAGATGTGACATAGAAAAAACAAACCCAAAAGAGTGGAAAATCAGAGACTTTCACTGCAAAACAGATATTTCCAGACCAACACACTGTTATGCATTAACCCAATGCCTACTCAAACCTGGTAGGCTGTGTGCAAAGTATATGGAGATTTAAGTTTGTGGTAGGAAACTAATTAATTCAGGGCTTTCAAAGAAAAGAGCACTGATGTTTATTTGTCAGTGGAAGAACCTTTGTGTAGGGAATGAAATATGATAATTGTTTTATCTAGAGAGTTTATGGTGGAGTACTCATTATATGATTTATTCTACCTTGTGTAATATGACTATCACTTAGCTACAGATTCTATATCCTTTGGCACCTTTTACATCAAGCTGTGGTTTAGTTAGGTCTCTCACAACCTTTGATAGACAAACATGTTTCAAGTATTTAAGTAATATGTGCATGTTTCCCTACATCTACAATGTAATCATTGTCTTTATGTGAATGTTTGTGGAATTAGATAAACTAAAATTGAAACTGAAACCTCATTCATTCTCATGTGTTCATGTCTTGTTTCAGGAATCTTCAAATGATTGTGTGCCCCCCCCCCCCCCCCCCCCCCCCACCAAGAAAAAGAAAAGATATGAACACTTTTCATGAAGAGCTTTCCAATGTGTTTCAAGTGAATTGATTGCCACATGTCAAGTAGTGGTCAGAGAAGATGTAATAATGGATTGTGCAATGGAGAATCAGTTTGAATTACATCTGAGATTGATTAGAGTTCATTGTTTTTCTTATCAGATCCCTGTCCAGGATACACTGTGAGGGACAGGGGTAAGTATGGATGGGGTGTATTATAATGTCTTGGCACAACAGGATTATATTGTATGAATTAGTTGTACTGATAATAAACAAGGAGATATTCTTTTTCATAGCAGAGTGCCAAGAAATTCACAAATAAAAAGTTGACAATCTTTTCAAAATGTTAGCAATGAAGGGTAGATATGCAACAGTAAGTCTGTGTTGATATGTAGAAGTCAGTTGTCATAATCCACAATATTCTTTTAAGACAAATCTGAAGCCATTGAGTAGAATACTTCATCAAAACTGTGGAATATAATGTGTATGAAGTGGTGATTCTGAAGTAGAAGTTGATATAGTTTTGCTTTTAAGATATATACATGTATACCTCCTGATGGATGGTTTGGTAGATGTGAATATATGTATATCATGGATAGATATATAGATTGATAGATGGATATAGACAGGAGTATGTATTTTGTAATAAATAGATATGATGTAGACATATACCAGTATACTCATTGGATGAGATACTATCAATCTTGACTTCTTAGTTGTGTCATTGATTAGAAGTCAAGGTGTTGCAGTCATAATCATAAGAATATAACCATTTATCATAACGACATTTTCTTTGATTTGTTGATTTATCTACATGTTATGTTCATAACATTCATTGTAATTGTCATGAAAGCAAGTAACTGTGATGGGGAGATGTGTTTGTATTATTGCACAAAGGTCAATGGAAGCAAAATTTCTACGTCTTAGCCTAGATCAGTAAAGATGAATGTGAATCAGAATCTTAATTTATCCACCTCATTTTCTCTTCTCCTCCAAGCTGACCCAAGACCCTGTGCCTCCTCTGAGTTTGGTTGCTGTTTGCTGAACGACGACCCTGCAGCTGACAGCACCTACTCTAACTGCCCTCGTAAGTAGACTACCGTGTACACCACTTAATTAGCGAGTCTAAATTTTCGCGAATCGAGACTTCACGACGAGTGGTTGAATTCGCAATTGTGGAGTACTATACGGAACAGAGAAATGTATACATTTGTGCACATTCATTTCGGGATCAGTAATTATTTTTGCGTATCTTTATAATTTCGCGAATAGCACCTGACTCGCGAAATTTGCGAAAATAAAAACCTTGAGATATATTTGCCGTATACAGTATTGTAGGAAAGATGTGAAATCAATGATTAGGAAGAGTCCAAATACAAATTGCTACTTGACATTATGTGTGCTTACAACAATAATGTCCTCCAAGACTGTAGCATCATCACAGCTCCATTTATGTTCCTTTCCCTTCTGTCCCATTCTTCCTAGGTGTTCCACCCCCCGTTGCAGGGCGAAATGTGCCAGAAGCCCCCGTCACTGTTGTTGAGGGTGGTGGAGGTAGGTGAAATCTCTTGGTGTACAGTCTATTCACCACTTTGATACTAGTGTCAGATTCTTTGATGTGCCTTGAAAATAATATATGTCATATTCATTTAGTCCCTTTGTATGGTGCAAGTGGCTGGGTAGATGAATTTTTGTCAAGTGCAGTTAGCCATTATGGATATTCACTGCTGCACATTCAAGAGAAAATAATTTTGGGTGTTGTACAGTGCCAAATAAGTTGTATATTGACTAGCTCATTTTGTTGTATTGGAGTCCTTGATAAAACAAGAGAACCACTGAACTTGTAATTAGGGAAAAGTTTCTAATTCTAATGTAATTTTAATCTAATTTTGATTTAAGTCAAATGAAATGCAGCTGTTTTCATGTTGCACTTTCTGGAATGCTAGATGCAATGTAACCAAAGCATCTGATTTTTTTTAATTATTTTTTTCTGTCCATGTTTGTTGATATAATAACTCTAATATCATATCAGAGAATGGTACAAAACAAGAAAAAGATACAATCATGTAGTAGATATACCAATGAAAGATGCCATCAGGTGATCCTCAAACCGAGTTAGCAATCACAGAGAACTGGTTTTCTCCGTTTTAAACTGTCAAATTCAAACCAAATGTGAGGTGAAGGGTTTAGTCCAAGGTGCATTTACACTTGCATAGTAAAAGACCTTTAGAATAGTGTGGTTAGGCAGGGCTCGACACTAACGGTGGCCCCGGGCCACCAAATTTCAAATAAGGGCAAATTTAGTGGCCCGCCTCGGGCCACCAAAATTTTTTGCGCCGGAAATTAGCAGTTAAATTTTGTTTAAAGGATGGATGAAAAGGACTGAATGAGTGCCTGAGAGTGAGTGTTGCAAGTTTGTTGAAGTTTATTTATGAGTAGATATGTCCAACTTCTAATTCTTACTATCATAAAACCAAAATATTTGACTCATTAAAAAAAAACTTGTTTTTTATTGGGGTTTTTTTCGGGACACCAAATTTTTCTCTCGGGCCACCAAAAATTTGAAATTTAAGATTTTGGTGACAAAAAAGTTTGTGTCGAGCCATGGGTTAGGTAATATTTCCATCCCATTATTTTTCCCTCAATCTGGTCGATCAGCTGCCAGGACCTGTGACCAGCGCATCACGTGCAAGATGTTCTGCCGCTTCGGCTTTGCTCGTGACGAGGACAACTGCGAGATCTGTTTGTGTGCCCGCGAACCGCGAGGTGAGTTTTGTCGTTGCACCCTCCGTATCAGTCGCACCATCACTACTTACAAATTTTCCCAGACCTGTAGAGTGTCTGTCTTGCAAGAGAGGATTTTTGCTTGCTCACATCTGGACATGCCAAGACTACAAAGCCAAGTCAAACCTACAATTGCTGGGAGTGTCTGGTTAAACATTCCAGTGACACATCACTCAGCACCCAAGTTTACTGGAATGGATAGAATGAAATCACGCAAATGTAACAGTAGTAGTTTTGTGGAAATCTGCTAAATTTAGAAAGTCATGGAATACTTCCCAGTAGGTTTTATACCACATGCCTTCTATGGGACATTGATATCAGTTTCATTGACATTTTGAAATTAGATGTGAGAATTTATGTCATTGTTTCACAGATCTCCCATTGGTTTGGACTTCATTGAAATTAGAGAAATTGTGATTGGTTTGAGGGCAAATGGTTTGATAATATCAACTCGCTGTACTTGTAGGCTTTAGTCAGGTACGTTTTTAAGCAGATATTGCATCAAAATTTGCTATGGGTGTGACTTGTTGGAGAATCTACCTGCCTGTAGTCTTTGGCAACAGCGCCCTCAGGGTTTTGACTGTTGATAGGCAAAAGGATCAATTTTAGCACTCCTGTGTGCCCTAGAAGCTACATCATTTCTTAACATTTTTTCACCTTTAATGTAATGCTACACATGGAATAAGCCATATGGTGGATGCAGGGGATACAGTTGTCTGGCTGGCAACAAACTCTGTTTTTTATAAAGCATTATGATTAAAGAAATGTGAGAATGCTATTAAGATGCTTTCATGCTGTATCATCATGGTTTTCTCCTGCCTATCCCAGTGCGTGGAGCCTGCCAGCTCCGCCACAGCGTGGTGATGAACAAGTTAAAGAACCGCCCTCCCCGAAACGGTTTCTACATACCGCAGTGCAACGGGGACGGTAACTACGAGACCCTGCAGTGTCTGCACCCAATGAACGCCTGCTGGTGTGCGGACACACTGTCGGGCAAGAGACTGCGCAAGGCGCGATACGACGGCAACATGCCTTCCTGTGATCCTTAGATAATCGCAGACCACACCTGAAAGGTTCCTTCCCCCGTCCCCCCAAAAGAAAAGGATCAAACATAAGGACTGTTGTAAGAAGATATCTTTTTTTAACGTTTCGGCCTAGGCAGTTGATATGCGTGATTTGTTAGTGTTTATCACGATAATTTCATGTTTCGTATGTGAGCCACAATATTGCTAGAGGCAGCATAATTAAATAAGTGAGTATTGTATAGACTCAAGACTACTGAAAAGAAATTGACGATGACTTGTAGTACAATGCTATGCAACATTTGAATATGATGGACCATGAAATTGTAAGTCAGCCATCCTAAGTAAACTAGGAGGTAGTTACATCATTTGTGTTTTGTGCCATAGTATGCTGTCAAAAGTCAGCCACATGTATGTTGTGATGTGAGAAAGTATAACTCTGTGATTTAGAATTATCACATATGACTCTATGGTGTGTGGTTTTTGTTTTAATTCTGTGAATATGTACATGTCACCACTGCAAGCCTCTCTGAATCGTTATTTTATGAGATGATCCCAACATCATAGCAAAGTAGCTGTTTGCTTCACATCTAGTATTCTTGTCGTTTTCTTCTTGTTGAAATCTTTATTGTAAATTTTGACATAGGATGCCAGATGCACATCAAGTGAAATCAGGAAAATCTCAGTCAGCTCTTGACAAAATGGATTGTCCAGTTGTACTAAAATTTTCACTTGGAGTTTGCTCCAATTTTAATAATTTTTTTTTTTTAATTCTCTGAACCCACACATGATGACAGTTGGTAAAAGATTGTCGAATTTTCCTCAAACTTTCAATGATGTGTTGCTCCAATGTTATTATTATTTTTTTTTTGGTATTCTTTGAACCCACTTTTAAGAGTTTTTAGAGTTTTAAATAAGCTGTCACTTTAGAAGAGAATGAATCTTGCATCTTTTCACAGCTTGCAGACACTATGAGTGATCAGTCACAATATGTGATCGTACTAAAAGTCTACCATCATCTCTGTCCTTTGTCATTAAATGGGTAGTAGTTCTCACTGTATGAAAGAAAAAAAGAAGATGGGGGGGGGGAGATGATGGACTGTTTTTACTTTCAATTGTACACTGATGCGTCTATCTTTGGAGTACTCCCTTGGCACAAGAACTGGCATATAATAAGTTTAGTACAGCAACAAGCTTCTCCCTCAGAGTTTGGAGATGAATTCAGGTAGACTCGTGGAAGAGAATGAATGAATGAATGAATGAATGAATGAATGAATGAATGAATGAATGAATGAATGAATGAATGAATGAATGAATGAATGAATGAATGAATGAATGAATGAATGAATGAATGAATGAATGAATGAATGAATGAATGAATGAATATGAATGAATGAATGAATGAATGAATGAATGAATGAATGAATGAATGAATGAATGAATAAATGCATAGATCAGTAAAGAAATTGTAGATGAATAAATGAATTGCCTCTGATGTCCACAGGGATATTCAAATTTCATTCCCCCTGTTTTTTACATCTCTGCCTGACTCGATAAATTTGGTCACAGGAATGAAGATATTCACATGTTATTCTATGCTTCCCTGGATGATAGAATCATTGTCACTGAGATGTCTTGTGCCATTGTATAAGGTATGTTATTATTTACCTATGTATGTGAATTGTGTACTGTTTGGATATTTTCATCTATGTATCATTTCTTTGTACCACCATATACTCAGAAAACTGATATTGCCTCTAAATCCCTTTAACATCTTATGTCAGAGAAATTTATTTCATAATTCAAATATACTATTTTAGGGGAAATGTAGCAAAAGTTTGATAATTTTACTCATTCATTTGCCAACTTCCTTTCAAGATTAAGCAGTGGACGGCTTTACAATAAGTAACATTAGGCTTTTTCTTCTTTTTTTGTATATTATTCTGGCTCGTGAAAAAAGACTCATGTATATCTGTGTTGTAATTTTCCCCTCCCTCATGTTTTATTTTCTTTGTGCTTTGTTTGTTTATTTACTTATTTGTTTTTGATTGTTTTGAATGGTGGTAGTCGTAGCCAGGGCTTCAAAGAAGAAAGGGAATCCCTGCATCAGAAAGTGATTACAAGGGTTTCTACAGTTTGTGATGTCCATTTATTGAATTCCTGATTCCAAGAGTGTGGTTTCCTTGATATGCATAATCTTGCATGTGAAATGACACACAAATTATTATATGAGGATTGTTGATAAAGCTTATTTTTCAGACTTGGAGCCAACTTGATTTCATATTACTAACAAATGGTATCAATGTTTTCTTGAGATAGATGGCCTTGTTTCTGCTTTCAAGCTCTTGATATTTCTTGAAGGGATGGACGCTGGTGCACAGACACCAACATTAATTGTAATCATATAAAATGTTTGCATTGGTATTGTTGGTTTTTACATTACTTTATTTTTTTACAATAAGAGTGTGAGTATTTTGTGTGGATACAGACAATTCCTACGTAAGTCCATGTAGGCAAGATATGTGTCAATATAATCAAAACGCATATCGCTCTTAGTACTCATGATCTTGTTATTACTCTATGCAATATTTTCTATCATTTTTAAGGACTATCAGTTAAAGTTTTTATTTTGGCTACTGTCTTCCACTTTAATGCTTCGACTTCATGATCCAAATTCTAATGTCCCTGAGATTGTTTGAAATAAAACGTCATAACGACATTCCCTCATTTGGAATCAACAGTCATGTGGTCTTGTTGTTTGCTGATTGATATGATGCTGGAGTCAAAAGGGGTCTGAGCTTTTGATCCTAGCAGAATCTTCATCAGAGGCAAAATAACAAACAGGCAGGGACAGCAATCACATTATAAGGACTACACACAACAAGAACAGTCAGGGGAGGGCTAGGGACACAGAGCAAAGAAAACAAAAGCTGAGGGTAGGAGGTCACAGGCAAGGAACCCAACAGGTAAAGGGAGGGGGATTAAGAAGGGTGGACAGACAAAAGGCAGAGGAGGGTCAGTGAAGATCCCCAGATCTGATACTGGTGTGGAATGATGCGATAGTCAGTTTGTGAATCAACAACTTCTGTAGAATTTAAGGTCTTTCTCTCCTAAATGATTTGACATATTTACATACCATTTACAGTCAACCTAACTGAAGTAGACCTTGCACAAATCGGAAAATTGGCTCTGAGTCAAAGATAAATTTTACTGAGATGAATATACCGTGTTGGTACTACATGTATTGTGTAAGTAGAAGTTCTTATTAGTTGAATTATTTTCTCCAGTCCCTTTGGATTCAACTTTACACTTTATATGCGAGGTTTACTGTACTTGTGTGTGTGTGTGTGTGGTTTTTGTTGTTGTCGTCGTCGTCGTCATCGTCGTTGTTGTTGTTGAGTGGCCTGTGTATCATACTCGGGTTTTCCCGTCTTGGAATGCCAGAGCTTGATTATAGACCGATTCTGTGACGCGCTATGTGTATTTTTGGCATGGGCAGCGCCATCAACGCGGTGCCTCAGCCGACCCCCCCCCCCCCCCCTCTTCTCTCCCTACCCCTCTCACGCGCACGGAATGAAAAACTGATGCATGGTTGTTTTAGTCAATGGGCGTCTTGTACTGAGTGCGCGAATGCTTGCTTAGTGCGCGAACCTTTGTTACAAGTGCGTGATAAACATGTTGCCCGGGGGTTGGGGAGAGGAGGGGGGGGGGGGGGGGGGGGGGGGTCGGCTAAGACACCTCAAAATGAGCTCATGGCTGCGCCCAGTGCCACAAATTGTCTGCTGCCCTCAACGAACCCGAATCGGTCTATAAGTAAACGCAGCTTCTCGTCCCTCGCAAATGACTTCTTTTTATTATTCGTTAACCCGTTTTGGGCCGAGATCTTTGGACAGTGAGTATACAACGTCACGTGATTTTCTGTTCCAATCTGCACTGGAAGCACACAAAGACTTCCACATGTTTTGCTGCAGTTCCAACATGTCCGACAGGTGCACGCTCTAATCCCAACTAGGATGAGATCACAGAGAGGAAAAATCTCCAGCGCACGTGCGTTGGTCTAATAGCGAACTTTAGATCTGCGACGCGAACCCTAAGACGACGCAGCCTCCCGAGTTGAACGATGGAAACAGCTGCCACGCGCATGTGCAGAACACCATTTTAGCCTAACAACGTCGTCTTTATAGCGTTCGCGTCGCAGATCTAAAGCTCGCGTCTGATGCTTTGATGACGAGGACGTCGCGAACAAGCTGTCCGCATGAATATAGTGGCGGCTTATAAATGAGCTTTGTAATAGGAATGTGGTACAGTTACCAAGGCAAATCAATAATTCTTGCGTCGAGATGTTTTTCATGCAGTGTCTGACTAATCGCCGTGGTAAGATAATCGATGTTTATTTACGTCGATGGAAGGTAATTTGTCGATCAGTTGCAATATAGTGCGCCTTGGTACAACTTTATTACGAGATAAGCTGGACGATACCTGTTTTTACAAAGAGTAATTTTGGGACACAATATTTTGTTGTTGTTGTTGTTGCTGGTTTTGATTTTTCTTCCAATCTCACGAAGTTTTTCTCAGGGAGTCGCTTTCTAGGACTCCAATCTCGCCGTATAATGTGATAGTTAAAACGTGCCGCCCACCAAACCACGTCATATAGCAACCCAACGCTCCTGAGAAGTTCTGCACTTGCTACTCTCTGCAGCTAGAACAGGTGCTTGTGTTAATCCGTGTCTTTCCGTCTGCGCTGCGTCAGACGCAGAGTTTAGCAGGTGTTCCTCCATTGACGTCATAGAAAGAGGTAGAAAAACAAGGTACAAAGTAAGGGAATTGTTCGGGTCGAAGTGTATTCATAGATCAGGTTGGTAACCAGGATTTCTCATTAATTAGTAAATAACAAATAAACAAATAACAAATATACAAGTAAACTGTAATTGCCATAGACACCCACACACACCCACTCGCACAAAGACCAAGAACCTGTCGGTGTGCATGATGGGTTTAGGTTTACTTTCGACTCGCATTTGACTTGAAATTATACCACTTGATATCACTGAAGGTCTTGTAAAAGACTCCGGTTGGGGAATGATATTGAAATCAGTAAAACAAAAAATCAAAACAACACGAAAATAAAAGCTTAGTGAAGTTGTTTGAATCTATACGATTATTTAGGTGTCATCGAAATAATCTGTGTGACGTCCTATGGCCCCGATAAATTGAACAACAAAAAATAAGGAAAATATCTAATATCTTAAGTATTAAGACAAACATTTCTTTCACGTGATCTGATGTGTAATCTGCTAACATTACATCACGTGTTTTACATCTGCTTCGAAGAATTTTCTTTTCTTTTTTTTTTAAATTCTCACCTTATAGACAGTTGTTAGTTGCAGCTGGATGGAATAAGTTTCTGGTGCAGCTGCGGAAAGTTTTTGGTTCTCAAGTTGCGCGTAAAATTTAAAAGGCATTATGACGTTCTGTATTGCCGTACAACCCGTCAACAAAATACTGAAGTCCAACCTCTATCACATCTTTTGTTTGTCAATTTGCAAGAAAAGAAAACTGTAGTTGTCCGACGATTCGGGCTTCTATGGAATCCAAAGCAAACAATGAAGAAACAACCTTCCCGCCGGATGTGACTAAATCGGGGGATTATTCTTGCATTACACACAGACACACTCATAAAAAGAAGCACAGCCGAATTTGATGAATAATGATGGTGATCTCTACTTCACATGGGATATATCATAGGCTATATAGGGGGAGGTGAATATAAATGTGTAGGAGATCTGAGAGTTGAAGGTGATTGCTTTCTTGATCTCGTGGCAAAGAGTTCAACGCACGCTGGGACGCCTCCGACAGTTATTCAGATACCTTGGTCTATGCCTCAGGGAGTTCTTCACTCAAAGATTAAGGGATGTTTCGGTACGATATTTGACGTCATAAATAAAAATCCTCATGCAATCTGATGATATTTTAGTGTCTGGTGTTTTTTAACAGGCTTGCTTCGGAATTGGGTTAGACAAGGGGTTAAGTCACTCAAAGAGATCTGAAGACATTTTTGTATGTCAGTACGCATAATCGTTTTGTCTGGAAAGGTGCGTTAGCTGTGGTGATGAAGACAACCCGCGATTAATAATTCGCCTTCGCGCAATTACGGGCAGAAAGGAACGGCAGCATTATCTCCGAGTTCAGGTCGCTAAGCCAATTTCCCGCCAAATCACCGCAGAGACAAGCAGACGATCGCCGAGTGTAAGACGCCGTCAGTCAACGGGGATTTGTTGAGGAGAAACGTTACGTAGACCGAATCTAGCTCACAGGATCGGCCAACGAGAGGAGCCGGGGAATTGGGTGTCACTGCGTGGTTGCTACCTGTTGTCATGCTCATTATGATTTTGATTCTCAGACGGACTCCAAGCCTGAAAAAGCAGTTCCTTCCGGCGGTCTGATTGCCCATTCATTCACTTCTACATATCATTAATAATGGACCATTACACTCTCGGAGAAGCATCATTTTGATCTGTTTGAACCGCAATCTTTCGTGTTTATCCTCTGATGCATTTATGATAGTTGAAAGAAAAGATTTCATTCTCGCAGTATAATAGTTTTGTTCCATCAGAGTCAAATCATCATAGAGACTGCATCGGATTACCAACAATTTCTTGAGAATTACTGAGTTGAAAAACGAAATCAACTCGTGCTCCAAGACATTTTCGTCACAGCACTTGTCCTTGGAACAATGGATCCATGTATTGTCTGACTTTTAAAGTGTTACATACATTTACCGTGTTATAAAAGCTCAAGTGCTTTAACATCGTACATCGACTTTGCCTTGAAGTTTTACATCGATGGTAACGTGTCTTCACAAGCAGTGATTTAATTTCTTCGACGGAATTGTTTGCGTCTCTGAGAGATCTTAATCTTCTTTGGCATTCTCCATCGGCACTCACTGGACCCTCGTAGATGCCAACAGAGAAATAACCAATATTCCTACAGCGCATGCTAGTCTTGAAACGTTTCAAACGTGGTTGGGATGAAAGGAAGGATCGGATATGATGTGTAATTTAATTAATTACAGATAAGGTTTAGATGGTTCATGGAAAACGGAAGATAATTCCTAACCTGCGTGCCCCATTTGGTGAAACAATTAAGATTATTTGTTAACAAGTAGCCAAACATTAATTTACGTATCTCATCTTGACGTGTTGACGAATGAAACTGCGATACTTTCGCAGAAGGAATATAGTGGGTCCTTGGGCTTCTGGTCTCCTTAGAAGCTAAATGTTACGTGAAGAGAACTCCGACACTGTTTGCTTGGCGACATTGTGAAATTGGTTGGATTGTACGCGTAGCTTTGAAAATATGGCTGAGCACGTGCGTTCATTTTGTGTTGACGTCTTTGTCAAGGTTCTCTGCCTAATCGTACTCATAGCCCAAAATGTCCTCATCGACTTCTATTTGATCCGTTTTGGGACTGGGACCGGATTCAAGCGGGGCTACATCTGGGTGATCTGCGACAGTCTGGTCATCGTCTTTTGGAGTGTTGCCTTCGTGATGGTACGGATCCGCGCCAATCGTCCCTACCCGGAGATCCCGAAGAAGGAGCGGCAGTTACCGAAGGAGCTACCATTCGCCTACTGTTCGTGGCTCGTCTATGCCGGCGTCCTAATCGCGAAGCTAATCAAAATTTATAACAGCACTGAACATCCGCAAATCACGTGGTGGTTGTCGACCTCGGATATGCTGACCATCGCGGTGTCGATGTCGGGTCTCATCTTCATGCTGCTTGCTTACAGCCATCACGAGGACGTCGAGAACGCCAAGTATCGCCTGCAGATCCAGAAACTCGGCGCCGTGGTCGGCCTTGCCATCCTGGACACGACCGACCTCCTGGACATGCTTCACGCCGACTCCGACCTCCCGTTCCACTTGCGGGCCGCCATTTTGGCGTTCGGCTGTATCTGCATCGTCCTCCCCGTGTTCCCGCTATTCGCACTGCGACTCATCGCCGCCAAACGCAGCGCACACCGGCGGAACACCGACTCGTGGGAACAGGTCTTTCTGCTAAAGAACGTGCTCTTCATGATTCTCGTCGACGTACCGTATTTCGCACTCCGGTGCCACCTCTGGCTCGACCACGGTATGTCGGCGTCTGTTTTCCTCACCAAGAACCTCATCATGTTCCTGAGGGGCGCCTTCGATCTCCTGGACGAGGTCAAAATCTGTAGGAGAGACAGAAAGAAAAGCAGACCGCTCCTCGAACTTGGTCTTGTTGTACGTTTCAACAAATAAAGTGACGTCCTCCTCGTATTGCTTTGAAATCTTCAGAGAATATTATGGTAAAATCGCAAATTTGGAATGCTGATGATGAAAATGTAATGAATTTGACGCAATCCAAAGAAGAAGTATGACTGCCAGTGGTGAGAGCGAATTCCGTTGACTCTGCCAAAACATTGTCATTGTGCTTTGAAAAGTAACCATGGATTTGATGTGGATCACACGCTGTTTTGATATCATTAAATTATTTTTTTTCACGTTTAAGTACTGATGTGAAAATGTGAGAGTGATCCTCTCAGCGGGATTACTGATGCGATGCGGTATACATGCTTTCACTCATCGGCATAAACAACAAAACGACAATGTTCCCATATTTTGTCTGTTTGTCCGGTTGCCGCAAACAATGTGCGGTCGCAGTCGTGAAAGTGTCTTAGCATTGCAGGTGAACTTTTTTGCTCATGAAAACTGTTTTCCCTTTATCGAACACTTTTAATGCAATATAAAATGTGACTTTATGGAAATGTTGGATCATGCCGGTTCATGAATAATGTGCAATGTTGTATATGATATTATATAAATGTAATATTCAAAACTCCATACCGACAGTGGTAGGCGCTTTATCCTTATCGCATGTAGTTTTTTTTTTTTTTGAATGGTCTTTAAACGATTGGTTCTTGGGTTCTAAACGCTTTCAATAGTATAGACAGTGAAAGTAGGAAATAATTCCTAAGTCTTAATTCAAGCTTCAAGCTTTTTGTCACGCTTTGGCTGTACCAAGCATCATAGCATACGAGCACTGTTCATAGGAGCAGCCAGTATCATTGCGATCTCCATTTCGCATCAATAATTATTTGCTTCATATTTATATCATAAAATCATTCTTATTCGTGCAAGATCAATATCTTGACATCGAAAATGACATGAAGTTGGGTATTTTTTTTTCAGTTGACTTTTGGTCTTTGATGAGAAAAATGAGACGAACAGACTGTCAAGCGTTTTATCAAATCGACCATTTATAAAAAAAAAAAAAAAGTAATGCATTTCTAATACTTCTAATTTATTTTCACCTAAAATACGCAGATTGAAGAAGGAAGTGATGCCATACTCCCACAAATCTCCCATTTGTTTGCACAACTATTATCGTATAGAATCGTGCTTTGGCCGATTAATTAGCAACTGCGGACACTTTTGCGCTCACTATTTAATGCTGCTATAAGGTATATTACCATCACTAGGACAGCAGTAATATTACAACTGATTGACAAATTGCCCTACATCGACGTAAATAAGCACTGAATTGATCAGTGTTTTAGTAGTAGCCATGATAAAAATCATGGGCGTACATACTCGAGCAGGATTCGAACCCACGACCTCCTGATCACCGGACAGGCGTCATCTCCACTAGACCACCGAGCTTTCGCCCGACAGCAAGTGTTGGTTCTAATCCTTATAGCATGCAGCGGGTACTGCTTTTTGTTATTCAAATTTATGAAGTTCTTCCGTCGAGATGTTTTCATTACAACTGATTGACAAATTGCCCTACATCGACGTAAATAAGCACTGAATTGATCAGTGTTGATCAACACTTGCTGTCGGGCGAAAGCTCGGTGGTCTAGTGGAGATGACGCCTGTCCGGTGATCAGGAGGTCGTGGGTTCGAATCCTGCTCGAGTATGTACGCCCATGATTTTTTATCATGGCTACTACTAAAACACTGATCGATTCAGTGCTTATTTACGTCGATGTAGGGCAATTTGTCAGTCAGTTGTAATGAAAACATCTCGACGGAAGAACTTCATAAATTTGAATAGCAATAATATTATTCGATGCAAGTGACATCTTGTTCTTATTGGTTTCTTGTCAAACAAGGATGTGACGTCGAAATTTTTGTTTACAGTTCAAAAGGACACTTTTAGTGTGGTGACGTAACATCATCGTCATAATCGATGTCATTTTGAGTATGTGTTTGCAAGTAATAGCACAGATTAGTGAAAACACGGGAGACAATATAGAATTCCATGACTTTCATATGTTTCAATGTTGATGAAACCTCTAAAGATTTGTCTGATTTCAATCACTTCATGAAAGCCAACAAGTAAAAATGAAAAGTCTCTTATTCCAGTGTAAGCAGAGAAAATGTCTAGGAATGTAACTTTTGTAAGTCATTGCAATTATGTCAAACACTAAAATTGCTAACTTAAGCCACTAAGGTCATGTTATGTAAACTGTTAATTAACTGTCTAATTGATAGCTTCATTACGGCATACTTTGCTCGCCATGATATTCATTTACAAGCATGTAATATGTCCCTGTGTGCGTGTGTGTACGTGCGGGTTTGTGTACGAATCGGTTGCGTTACAGCTTTTAAAAAGCATTTATCACGAATGCAAACCGACCATAAAGCTTAACGACTTAATCTAACACAGCACCGCAATGTAGTCTTACAACTTGTAAGATTTGATGATGTCGTGAATCGTGATGTGTTCCAATAAAGAACAGCGAATGAAACAATGTAAGAGAAGTGATTGGGTAATTTATTCTGTATACGAATGCACATTTCCTCATTGTCACCGGTATCATAAATAACATCATAGTCTTCTTTATCTAGGGTAGCCTCCATCAGTGTTGCCACTGCTCTACCAGAGGGCCCAGCCATTATTATTACCATAGCACTGCCGGGTACCCATTTATACACCTGATGGGTCAAGGAGAGGGATATACGACGGGATTTGAACCTGGGACCTCCTGCTGAAAATCAAGAGTCCTATTTCCTATTCCACAGTGCCCCACCCAGTTGAAGAACATTATTATTCAACCGCTAGTACTCAACATTCTCGTATGATTGACATCTATATTCATAATTATAATAAAGTGCACAGTATTTGCCCAACATTTGTTTAAAGCAAGAGAATTTATTAATCGGAGGGGTGAAGGTTGAGGTGTTGATTTTCTTCAATATGTCTCCCTCTTGCATTCATTAAGATACCCGTTGGGAACGGACTGATTTTGCTACAACACGCATTTCCCATAGACACCTGCCCGAGTATACTCGGGACTCGTCCTCAACGGGTTAATGCCTTGTCCGCTTTGGATTATACTAACATAATTTCGGAGCTTGGGTATTTGTTCCATGTTCATCGTGTCACTGCCGGCAACCAAGGATAGCCTGGTGGTAGTGTCGCTGCCCGGGAAGCAGAGGTTCGAGTCCCACTGGTTCCTCTTTTTCCGACATGTTTGTTAAATTACAGACCAGCAGTTGCGATCTTACAAATCTTATTTGTAGAGGGAGACATATTCAAGAAAATTCACACCTCTACATTAATGTATACTTGTGCAATTAAATAATCTCCGTGGGCAAATATTAGCTGTAACACTTTAATGTAACAATGACATTAAATGTAAACCTCCTTCAGCATAATTCCGTCACTGGTGATAAAAAGGTATACTGTTCCATTTGGTAACAAACCAATCTTCTACCAGACACTTAAACCATCTTAAGTACAGTGTACCGGCATTGGGTGCATTTTCACACATTGTTCACACGCTGCAGTCTTAACGCGTTGAGTTACCAACTTCCGCTACCGGGTTCCGCTACGACTGCATTCGCAGGAAATATTTAACCGGTGCTATTACAGCAAGTTCATCACGCCATTTTAACACCTGTTGTTTGTGTACAATGTACACTTGACTTGGCATCGTACTCTGTCCAAAGAGGTCGCACTGTTTTGTACCTATATGTATGTATGTTTATATATTTCTCGCGTATCCATCTGCATGTATGTGTGTATGAATATTGTACATTCTGCCGCATGTGAAATGTTGCACAGCGAACTCACCTTTATGCATGCCAGTCAACGAAACAATCTTGGCAAAACTAGACTCGTACAAATACAAACAAATTCTATTGGATATGCTGTTTATGAGTTGTTACATTACATGCATTTTGTAACATTTTGCAACAAAATTGATTGATGAAGTAGTATAATGATATCAGAAAAAGTTGAGAACAAAAACTTAGCAATAAGCAGAAACTATGAGATCCATTGTCATATTTTACATGGCCAATCAACTTATCCATAACACATTCCATAATGCACACTTTCAATTACAAACTTGTCTAGGATAATTCGATATCCACAATCATACTTATGTTTATATCGTTATATTCCTATCAAGATATTAAGAGGGCAAATGCATATCCAATGCCCGTACTATCTTTCTGAAATGATAATAATGATAATAATAATAACAAGCAGGCCTGGCAGGCAAAATAATGTGCACCCTGAACATAACATAATATTTAGCTGTTGTAACTTGGAAACAATGTCCACCAATGAAATTTGAATTTTAAACCCCCCCCCCCCACCCCCCCCCCAAAAAAAAAAAAATAAGCAAAACGGAGATAGTCGTTATTGCTACTCTCTCTCACGGAAAATCTAAGTTTAGACTCGTCATGAGCGATTTATTTCCTTAGTCGTCGCTTACCTGCCAGCCATCTTCCTGCATTGATAAATCCGAGTTACATCTTTGCCTTAGAATTATTATACAAGAATTCTTTTAAAACTGACCTATTTCATTTTCGTCTCTTCTCACATCACTCGGGCTAAAATTGGAACTAAAAATAGTATTCATGACGTCCGTATTTTCTACAAATTTGATTTTGTGGCTTATTTCACTTATTGGCAGAGAGAGAGAGAGAGAGAGAGAGAGAGATCTACATGCACCGTGGCTTCATGAAGCTCATAAGGGAATATCTCGACTATGATCATAAATTGGATTTAAGGGTCACCAAAACCATGACGATTCTAAACTACAACAAAGCTATTGTTTTTCCCATTGCTGAAGCAATTACCAGTTCATTTCATATTTCATTCAAGAAAACTAAACAACTTGCTAAATATTCATGAAGAAAAAAAGTCTTATTTTAGATTCAGTACTAGTATATTGAATGAAAGCAAATCAAAGCAAACAACACAACAGTCACGTGATGCTTATTCAGCCAATCGCAAATGTGTGTTTATTTTTATTGATATTGTATATTGCAGACAGTAGCCTAACTGTCAAACAACAAGAATACATAATCACTCGTCGTTATCTTAGTCATATGAATGTGAATGCAACAAAGCGATTCATCAAAGCGAAATAAATGGACCGCAGAGAAAATCAAGTTGAGGGGTAATAGATTCTAGGAAAAACTTTCAAATGAGCTCTTCAAAGTGAGTCACGGCCAAAGTAACCGCATAGTGCTAATTCAATCACCCACTTCTTCCCGTGTAGTGTCATGACATTCCAAAAACTTAATCACACGCCCTGAAAGGTAGAAACCTCTTTTGTTAAATACCCTCATACATGTATAATTATCGGTTGATTTGCTCATGTACGCGATGAAACGCACTAGAGCAAAATTATTCTGTTCATTGCGGGGATGATTGAGGATTACAGTGAAGATTAATATAACCTGTTCGTGACAACATTATCTTTCTGAGTCCCATGACATTACAAGTGATCATATGCGCTTCTCTTTATGTGTTTCCCCCTTTTTCAAGAAAGACAGAAGCAATGCATTCGTGTTCATTCCTCAATGCTGCGTCCTGAAATTATACCCCACATCCGTATCCGGGCAATTACCCCGAGAGGGCAATTACCCCCCGGCTAAATACTGGTTAGTGGTAAGCTTAGAGTAACGATTAGGGTTAGGGTTAGGGTTAGGGTTAGGAGTTTGAGTTAGGGATAGGATTAGGTTCAGGATTAGGATTAGGATTAGGGCCAGGGGAAGGGTGCGGGGTAATTGCCCAGGGGGTAATTGCCCTAGACCCGTGATGCAAATCTTACAGTAGATAAGAGATACGATGGAAAACAAATAAAAGTAAGAAAATACAGGAAATTGAATCGAATTGATTCGAAAGACACTGGTGGAAGAACGGAAACAGGACAGGGGCCAGCAATTCGATATACGGTAGTAAGAAATGACGAAACAACATCAAAACGATATGAATCAAAACCTTAAACTAAAAAAAAAAAAAGAAAAAGAAAAAAAAAGAAAGATGTATCCCTCCACCCAGCCCCACCTTCCTTAACTCACACAAACTGTTCAAGCCTGCCTAAAATGGCCGCGCAAATCTATTGATAGTTATGGCAGTATGGACGAGCTGCGAGTTTTCTGAGAGGGGGTACCTTTTACTGGCGCGGACCCACACAAAGCGGTCAGCGTCGAGTCGCCTGATCACCTAATCATTTCACCCAATAACCGGCCGAGTCCTTCCGCCGTAATTACGGCAGATGACTCGGCTTCCGATTGGCAGGTTGACTTTATTACCGCCGATCGGGGGCACTCCCTGCACACACTTTCCGCCAAGTGACGATGATGAATCTCAGATTCCAGAAACGTAAAGGCTCCTTCATAAGCGATGTTTTGTTTTCTTTTGCTTCTTTTTCCTTTTTTTTTTCATAACAGTTTAAACCACGCCGGTAGGCCAATTTCTTTGGTTGAGGCTGCCATTACCATGTCGTCCTCAATATTCATTATCATATATTTTTACTGAAATTCAGTCAGATGGTATTTAAGTTTTTTTTTCTTTTTCAACGTTAAGATTCCTGCATTATTTTCGTGACTCTGTACAAGGCGTCTTCCTTTTTAAGGATAAAACACAAGGCTTTATACTTTTATTGTTCAATAGATAAAAACTATCTAGAGCACTCTAATGATTCTTATATTCCCTGTCAACTATCTCAGTTATTTTTCTCTCTCCCCGAGAAACTTTATGATGACAAACACTTGTTGTTGCCTTTCAATTTTATCGAATATATCAAATACAGCATTATAGTATATCTTTCAAAAATTATATACATTTTCTATTTAATACAGCTTGATTATGATCATTTTTTTTTCACATAAATTCCTACGATTCAGTCATATTTTTCAGACCAGGCCCGTACAAAAGTTTTTGTATCTGAGTTGATCATTTGAAATATTGATAGTACTTCTTTAGGCAACGCATTCAACAGGTGCAAACTTGGCCTCTCTCCAAGATCGGACCGGAACTTGGAAAAGTACAAAAACAAGAACAAAAGACAACAAACAAACAAACAAACAAACGAACAAAATCACATAAAACAAAACTGACGCAGATATTTTGACAAATCATACCTTTTGACCAAAGTTTTCTGAACCATGAAGAGACTAGAAACAGAATTATCTCTCGTTAAATATTTAACTGCTGGACGTGTTTTCCTTGTTTGTTTTTGTTTTGCAAACATACACGAAATTGTTACTTTCAATCATAAAGATCTTTCCACACAGATGGTTGTAACTTCACAGTCAAGGAAAGTCGGAGCGAAGGGAAAAATACAAAACCCTTAGGAAAGTTGAGTAGAAAGGTATTTGCGTAGCACCTTAAAATTACAAAATAAAACAAAACAAATCTACATCTTGTCTTGATATACAAAACATTGATCATCTACCACATCGGATTCTCTTTCTACGGGATACACTGGCACTGTGTGTATCAAATTATTGTGGAATAGTGATTGCTCTAGTTTCGAGATATTATATAATATAATATATATATATATATATATATATATATATATATGTATACAATTTATAATGATATGATCAGATTCACAATGAACTAAATTGAATTTTTATTGCAAACCAAATATCAAAATATCTTGAAATCTTTGTACAAACAAAAAAGTGAAATTTGTCGACGAGGTCACGACCCGATACACACATCCCATCCCTTGTTATAGTACCGGTGCAGACACTTACCGGTATAGTACCGGTGCTTACTTGCAACACGGAAGTTCAAGACTGTCCTGGTCTGTTTGTTTGTTGTTGTTCTTGTTGTAGTTGATGTTGTCGTCGTCTTTGGTATTGTTATTTTGTAATAGATTTATGAAGTTGTAAGCACTTATGTAATGAGATTGAAGTAGGTGTTTTTCTCATTCCAGATGAACTGTGTTTTGATGATAAGTAGATACTGTCCTTCATTATAACAGATATCAGAAAACTTAGACACGTCTAATAATCTACTTTGATTACCTGAAATAGTAGTAGAGAATAATTTCTTAAATGGTGTTTTTTTCCAAGGTATGGCTCTCACGGTCGAATGAAAACTTCATTATGTACATAGTAAGTTTTGCAAAACAAACTGAAAGTTACTGTACATGTATGTTGGACCTGTACGGGCATTTATTCTAGAAGTCAATAGTAGATGTCATAATATAAGAACAATACACTTATCTACATTAAATACATTGTATACACCCCACATACACACCAACTTTTCAACGGAGTGCTGTGCCCTACGCTTGGTACTGAAAGTCATGTTTTGTTCATTTAATCTAGCTCCCTCTTGTGTTCTCATCCCGTAACCATGATTTATCACTCTCAATATTCCTCACTGCTCTTTCTTCCTGTTTTTCCAACAACTTTCTCACACAAACACATTAAAAAAAAAAAATGCATACATACACGCCGCACAGTCAAAACAATCATTAATGACTTCTTTAAACAGATATAAAAAAAAATAACATGAATGAGGCATGTACATGTACAGTTGAACCTCTCGTATCCGGACAAGTCGGGACCGGGGCTCATCCGGATAAGGGATTTGGCCGGATACGGGAGACTCAATGCTTTATACATGTACATACACATACACATGTACTGATGTAGCCCATTGTAGTACCATATGTAGTAATGTGTATACTGCAACCTTTTCATTGTTACATTTGGGGATGTTTGGGGATGTTAAAATGTCTGAAGGTAAGCAATTTGGAAGGAAATTTGATGTAATATGTATGTCAATCATGTTGGAAGTAATATGTAATTCATGTGTGTTTGTGTAGGAGTTCTCAAGGAGTTGGGAATCCCCCTTTCTTCCCGTATGTCTTTATTTTTTTTTTTTTAATTCACGGCGAGATTGCGTCCGTATAATAGAGAGATCCGGATAAAGGGAGGCCGGATAATAGAGGCTCAACTGTATTTACATTTCAGAACATGATGAAATTTAAAATTTTATTGGATTTTTGATGAAGCCACAGAGGAATTGCTGGGATCAATCGCATAAAACAGCAACAATCATGTCAATGTCTTTTTGTGAAATCATAGTAAGCAGATGCATGAACATGATTCATAGAATGTACCTATTTTTTAAATACGTATCAGGTGTGGGTCCAAGAATTCCATAAAAGGGGGGGGGGGGGGGTGCATGCCCCCCATATTTCCTTTTTATTTCTTTTGTTTTAACAAAAAAAGGAGATGCACCTGGTGCACCCCAATCTGGATCCGCCGCTGGGTATTCTTTTTTCTATTGACTTTATGTGCAACATATCATTGTAGTTGACACAAAATAATTTTACACTGCTGTGCAAGAGTCTACATGTATATGTACATGTACAGTATGTGATTTCTGACTCTGGTCTACCATAAACTTGCTCAGTACACTCCCTGACAGCATTTGTATCAAAAGGATATCGAATACAACTGTACTTCCACAAACGTGACATGACACTGTATAACTTGAGTCAACAGAACCCATCTGCTTTAAATATTTCACTGAAATTAGATCCTGTGTATGAATGGCAAACAACTCTGTTCTATTCTTTCTCACGCACATACTGTTGTACATATCACAGACAAACACACATGAAGGAATTTAAGTTGCATACCATAGTGGGCTCTCCTTATGATTCACACTTGTACATTGAAAAGAATATCACCCTCTACGAACATTACAGAGCGTAACGAGGTTCATAACAGTATGCCTTTTTACATACACATTGTATTTTTGTTTTCCATGTCGTAGATTAGTATTCATAGTAACTGATTCCACAATTCTCTACAGGGTAAACTCATATTTCGCTGACTTAAAGAAATTTGGTTTAGCTTTGTGTTCTGTTCTTTGAGCACTAGACCACACAATGGGAAAAAAACCCCACAGTGACGGTACTACAGCATAAGTTTCAACTGTATCTTATTGATAGCTTAATGAAATATGCATCTTCCATATGTACAAACTTTTGCTCCTACTGCCTTCCTTGACAATCATGTTTTCTAGCTTTCATTAATGATGATTCAATTTCAAGAGCCCAATATCATAAATGACATAATTTCAGAACAATGATGTGAGTGCACACTTGTTGTCATATCACCCTGCAATCTATTCATTTGCTCCTGGCTGACTGCCAGAAACATATGACTAATGATGGCATGATGATGTCACAACTAAGTGTCATGCACTTGCACTGTCCTCTTTTGTACTCGGTGTTCGAAACAGTCGAATATGGACTGCCGAGTTTGTGCGTTCTCGAACGTCAAAGTCAGCATCGTCGCACAACGGCTCCACATCGTCGACAAGATCGACGGTGTCCGTGCTGACGGCCAGCTGCAGTGTCCCTAGAGCCCGGCTCTCCAGCTGCAGGGCGAGGTTCAACGCCCGGTTGATGGCAGCGCCCAGTCCATGGATGTGAATCTCCGCTTCACCGGCATCCAGGAGTTTCTCACAGCGTTCCAGCTGCCCGGCGAAATTCGACTTCCGGGTCACGTAAATGTCATTGGTTCTCTTGGGCAGGCGACGAGGTTGGCGCTTGCGGAGCGCTGATTTGTTGAGGTCCACTTTCTGTTTGGATTTTGGCAACTGTTCCTCCTTATTGGTATTCGAAGCCATTATAGCAAATGTCACCTCTTTTTCTGTCTGGAAGTGAACCGTTTGAAGGTTGAATTGCAAACATAGACCAAGTTCACTAGACTCACTTCAGGTTTGGATGCGAACTCAGTATTGAGATCACAATAACTCTAGCCTCCATGAAGCGTTGAGATGAAAATTATTTTGTCCCCTTCCTGGACTTCATAGTCTAGTTCCCCCTGCAAAAGAGAGAAAAAAAGGATGAAAATACAGTTGAACCTCTCGTATCCGGACAAGTCGGGACCGGGGCTCATCTGGATAAGGGATTTGGCCGGATACGGGAGACTCAATGCTTTATACATGTACATATATATACATACACATGTACTGATGTAGCCCATTGTAGTACCACATGTAGTAATGTGTATACTGCAACCTTTTCATTGTTACATTTGGGGATGTTTGGGGATGTTAAAATGTCTGAAGGTAAGCAATTTGGAAGGAAATTTGATGTAATGTTTGTTAATCATGTTGGAAGTAATATGTAATTCATGTGTGTTTGTGTAGGAGTTCTCAAGGAGTTGGGAATCCCCCTTTCCTCGAGTAATTATTTTTAAAAAAAATCACGGCGAGATTGCGTCCGTATAATAGAGAGATCCGGATAAAGGGAGGCCGGATAAGAGAGGTTCAACTGTACACAGAATCACTGGACATTGTATGTACTATAGAGGAAATGTGTTTGCCTCCTTGAATAATAACTCCAATTGTTTGTCACTTCATGTACAGTGTATAACTACACATATCTACCATAAAATTTGTTTCTTCTCTATTATGTTGCAGGATAATGGGTATGTCCTCTTTTTTCTCTTTTGCTTCCTTCATGTTCTTTCTTTTTCATCCTTAATATCACTGAATTTTTATGATTACACCGATTCCATTGTTGTTATTGCTACTCGTATTCATTTTTTCTGGTGTTACTTATGCATTTACTTATTGAATTAAACTAGTGAATTTGAAGTTTTGTAGCAGAAAGCAGTTTGCACTGTAACACATATGGAATATTTGTAGTATTTTCTGCCTCTGCATTCTAATTGTGTCTCTTATCGTCTTTCTTACTTCCACACAATCCTTGATAGCTCATTCGTGATGAAAGCTCTGTACATTAAAAAAAAATGATTTATAATCAATTGATAAACAGTCATTGTCACTTACCACCAATTCCCAATCAGCGTCATTCACAAGAACCAATATTCCTGGTCGCCTGTAAGCAAACAACATTCTATATGACATAATTTGTTTTCTCTTGTTTCAAGACCTGTGAATTACATGTACATCACCTATATATTATATGTACTGTGAAGCACTGTTGAGCATCAATTAACACATGCTAGGTATATACTGTACAAATGTATATATATATACATATATAATATATAGATATACATTTTGTACTATCAATTGGTCATTTATTCATCTACAGTTGACTTACGTTTACAGAAAAGTCTTCAGGACAGGCAATTTTCTTTTGTTACAACAAAATTTAGTTACATGTATTTAACACAAAAAAGATAAAGTATACAAAGACATAGTTTATATAGATGGTAATTTTGGGACCTACATATTTACTTCTTTGGAATGGGATTTTCGTTATAACCATGCTCATTATAATGGGAGTGCACTGTACTTGTTTGTTTGCTTGTTGTTTCTTTTCTGGTTGTAGGCCAAATTATCGCTGCTGTAGACTGCAGAGTATTTCAACTTCCATTGGTACACAGAAAAGTTGTTCTGTTCGTATTTAAGTACATTGTATCAATGAAGCATGAATCCACGACTGGTGGATTAGTGTGTACACTGTACACACATGCCCACACACATATTTGTACGATTCCTAGGTATGCTTTACCTAAGGAGTAGAGAGGATACCTATGTAATCCACAATTTTAAATGCTAAACATCATCTCAAGACAATACTTACACCGTGTCTCCCTGAATGAATAACTCGGGTCTCTCCTTCAGTAGATTGTCCTTAATCCAAACCAACAGTCCCTTTAATGTCCCTATACAAGAAACATACATGCTCATGATCAAACAACCAGTGCTTTGCTTAAATAGAAAAAAAGCATCACAAGTTCATCATGTTGGGTATTTCATTATGCATTTTGTAAGTTTTTTATGACAAATTGTTTTAAGCTTCAAAAATCCTTGCATCTGATTGGCTGAGAGCAAATTTTGTCCAAAAAAAAATATCTGACAAAGCGCTTGATGAAATGCCCCCCCCCCCCCCCCCCCCAAATGTCGTACAAATGCTTTCTGCGGTGCACAGCATACTGATTTGGTCCATGCCCATTGTAATTCTATCAGTCAATTACCCTGTCACATTACACACTTCAGGGGGAAAAAAATGGAAATACAAGAAGAACAACAACCTGGACAAGAAATTGTAAATCACCAAATTTTGTAAACTCAACTTGAGCACATAGTGAGTCCTATTAATATGGAGGCAATGAAGACAAATAAAAAGTAGTTTCAACCAAATTCCTGCATTATACATGTATTTGCTCATCCAACTTTACCAAGTTTTGTCAGTACAATGTCAGGTACATGTATGTAAAAATTTCTGATAGTTTGCTAATCCTGTAATCCTAAATGTATGTACTTTAATCTGCTAACAATCTATTATCTTATCAGCAAGGAATTGCCATACAACGGACACTCAAACGCAGAGGGAGTTATACATAACGTTATCGTATATCCCAGTACACAGAGAGGATGGTGGTATACTTTAAAAAAAAAAGAGTATTAAAACCAAACAAGACAGACAACAGCAAGTTTAACATGTGTCTTGGTAGCAATGGACCAAGTATTGGAAAGATGTAATAAGAGTATGCTGCTGTCAAATTTCAGATCAAAACTTCAAAATCTAATGCTGATTTTGTTAGGTCCTTTTTCAAAGTTTTTCATGTACACTTTCGATTTTCAACCACTGGTGAATATCAGATGTACTGTAATAGATCATTACCTGGAACTGGAAAATCAAAAATGCACTGCATTTCATAAAACTTATGAGAGGATAGGTACCGAGGGAAAAAAAACCAAAAAAGAAACTAGAAATGTCGCTATGGCGACTGGTATGCCTCCGCCATAATGCATGATTCTCCTAATAGGTCTATAGTACATGTGGACAATGTGTGATTACATTTTCACAAAATTGGCAAAATATTAAAATGACATGTTTGTCACAAATGTATTGAATGTTTACCTTCCTTGACCTATGTTTAATTGGATGAATAGGAGAGCATGTATTTGGGGATTTAAGAACTTTAACTTGACTTTGACCATTTCATAAGTTTATGCACTGAGTAATTTTCAAGGTATGGAGAAAAAGCGCAATTTCTGTATTGAACAGTAAATTGTTATCATTTTCATCTGGCCTTTGATTTATAAGAGAAGCACTGTCAGGCAGAACATACATAAATTCAGCATGTACTAAGTTTCAAGATAACTTGAGCCACTTCCGAGATATGGAGAAAAAAGTAAGTTCAGCACTTTCACTTGATCTTTGACCTTTTGACCTTTGACCTTCTTGGCAAAAAAAAAATCCCAGAGAATCTCTATTGGGTTAGACATGCATACATCAAGTTAAAAAAAAAAATATCCTGCTGGCATTGCATAAATATAAGGAAAATAGTAAGATTTTGAAGTATTGCCCTTGACCTTTGACCCCTGACCTTTGACCCCATGAACCCTAAATTCCCTAGATAACCACTGCCAGTCAGTAGATGCATATACACTATGTTCCATGAAGATACCTTGAACAATTTCCAAGATACAGAGAAAAAAGTGAAATTTTAACATTTTACTTGACCTTTTGACCTTTGACCTTTTGACCTCATGACCCCAAACTTTCACCAGAGAATTTTAATTGGGTAGTACATGTATACACTAAGTTTCAAGAAAATATCTTCTGGCATTGCATAGATATGGGGGAAATAGTAAAATTTTAAGCATTTGACCTTGACCTTTTGACCTTTGACCTTGAGCATGTGCACCCAAAAGTTGATAGGCACAACTTCACACCCTAATACACATACATGCCAAGTTTCATTAGGATACCTCAAAAGGTTTTGGTAGTTACCCTGTCCACAAAATTCATTATGGACGGACGGAAGGACGGACGGACGGACGGATGGACGGAAGGACGGACGGACGGACGGACAACCCGAAAACATAATGCCTCCGGCACCACTTCGTGGCGGAGGCATAAAAACAATCTTCAATAAGAAACTTAGATGCAAAGAGCCAACCCTTTGAACATATGAAAATCATAAATGTATGCCAAGCAAGGTTTTACATGCATGCATTTTTATTTTGTCCTTATAAAACCAAAAAGGTTATTTTCTATTTGACTATTTGAATGAAAATCACAACTGGTTAGCTGAACATCAAATCATGTTTTCAGTCTTTTCCATTTTGTTTTTGTTTTTGTTTTATCCATGTTGGGATGTTTATATTCAATTATTTTTCGAATGTTCAACTTTGAAACCAAAAATGCACCATACACACAAGAAGAATGAGGTGATGAGATGCTGAATCATGGGGTACTGTTTTGCAAGTACTGATAAAAGGGATTTTAAACGAATGAATCATTTCCAAGCACTATCACACACAAATTGCTAAAAGAAAAAAAAAGGCAAAAACCCATGATACATGAAGACTACAGACTGCAATACACTTACACTTTGACTCTCCTTTTTTCAGAGTGACGGCATGATGCTTCACCTTGTCAAACAAAAGTTCTGCACCTCCACTTTAAAAAGCAAACAAAGAAAATTTACAATCTATACAATAGTTATACATGTACCAAAGCAAAATACTGTTTAGGCCTACCTGTCATTCATGACACATCCCATTTAAACCACAAAAAAAAAGAGAGAAAAAGGAGAGGTATCAGAGTTGACAGTTCACCATAACTTAAACAGATCCATATTTCTTGTGGCTGATCAGTTAAATGGCCCTCATACAGAAATAGTGGTGGGTATGCAATGCACTTTCTTTTGTTTTGCATACTGTAAAACGAGGAATTTTCGCGTGCATTTTAATTTCGCGAATTTCGTGAGTGCCAAGATTCGCGAAATTAAAATGCACGCGAAAGTTCTTGTCTACACTACATGCAGAGAATGCCAGTAGCAGTTCGCGAAAATTTCATGCCGCAAAAAAGGCCGTCGGCTCCAATTCGCGAAAAATTCATGCCGCGAATATATCATGTTTTACAGTACATTGTAACCCACCATTGCACCATCACCATTCAATCAAACTCAACATCAAAGTATTAATTTCTGTCAGTTCCTCTGTCTAGACAGCTATGAATTTGATATGAAATTCATTTGTTTTTGAAACTGTTGCATAGTGTTCTACATGTGATGTATTGCTACCTATAGTAAACAAGAATAGCATGCAGCATGATCTGTGATCTAAATTTTCCTCTCTTAAAAATATGCTGATGACTTCATGTTGTTGTGTACACGCTATTAATTATGGATTTAAATTTATGCCGTCATTGTCGATGAAGTGTCATGGATGATGGATGACAGGGTTGAGTCAGATATTTACTTGAGTTTTGCATTAATCTAGCAATGAATTTAAAGCAGATTAACTCAATCTTGTGAGTGCATGGTAGGGTAATACCACTAGAAAGTTCAGTGAGACGTGTCCACATGGCATCACACCTATAACGCCCCGAACGGTTCACATACAGACATAAGATTGAACTAGTGGGACTAGCAAAATTGATCCGACATTTACTAGGTACAAAAACTTAGCTAGACCCTACAATGGCAATTTACAAACACTGTAAGAGCGTTCTACTTTCATGGTTTTGTTGCTTGAAATGTTAGTTAGTGAGAGAGGGGGTTTATATTCACCTAAATTCCAGATTTACATGCAGGTCCAAATTGGCACAGGGCGCTGCCATGTTTCTGTCATAATCAAAGAGGGGTTTAGTCGCAAGATGGCGCTCCGGCATTTTTCCATGGCACACTTTTTGTCTCGCGCGGTACCCTGAGAGATTCGGGTCTCTGAAAATTTATGTTTATTTTAACAGTCCGATAAAATGTGTAGAAAATGACAGGTACCATAATTATGTTGGAGCGATGCTCAGCCGAAGATCTGCTTTAAGATTAGGGTGAGAGTTTACTCAGTTTAGGATTAGGGTTAGGGCTAGAGTTGATCTCGGTGTCCCGTAGGGTAATAAATGATCTGAGTAAACTCTAACCCTATATTAATCCTAAAGCATAATATATCCTCGGCTGAGCATTGCTCCAACATTATACTACCAAAATGACACAGTGCTGATTAAAGACTTACGCCATTGCAATGCTTTTTATCAGTATTATTACTCGACGAACCTATCATCGCGGTGGATACATCTAAAACACTGAAGAAAGGTTTCCATTTCAAATTTTTACACTTAAAAAAAGATGTACAACTTATTTTCGACATGGCATTTTCTCTTAGAGGAACTGTGCCCACGCAGACGTGAAAAACAAAACAAAACAAATACCGGTCCAGATGTCACATTCTTAAGGTGTTTATAATAGTAGTCCACATTTCTCATTCAAAGCGGTAGAGTTGGTCTGTTAGTGATACATTCACAATTGAGTATATGAATATAAGAACGACCCAAGTCCATGGAAGACCATTTCGAGTAAACTTAAAAAAAACTTCATATCTTTTTTATTTGTCCAATAATATTCTCTTTAACTCTGATGGGAAGGCAACATTGTATATACAAATTAGAACATATATTATTATGACAATTAATATTTACATTAATTGCGGAGAGGCCATTTTGTGTGATGGACTTGGGTCGTTCTTTGATTCATATACATGATATTCTGCTATAGAGATGAGAGAAGGACGAGAGAGGGCGCTATAATATGAATGTAAGAATGACCCAAGTCCTTCATTCTTACATTCATATAAGATTTAACTCATTTATTTCAGGCACTTCCGGGGGTAATTAGGATTTATTATTTATACACAAGATGAGTCCATGCATAAGCTACAATTTCCCATGTCAAACTGAATTTGGCCAAAAATTGGACTTGGGTCGTTCTTATATTCAGGTCCTCAATTCACTGCTGAAAAATTATGTTTCAAAAAGCGAGTATTTCCTCATGAAGAAGAAATGATTGTGAAGCACTGAAATAGTCGACCTGAATATCTCTCAAACAAGCTTATACATAATTATTCATTGCATCTACAAGTAAAAATGTTTCATTAATTGATCAATTAATTAATTCAATGATATTATTCATTCATTCATTCATTCATATTTCCATTTCCAACAGAAACATATAAATATTAATTTTACAGAAATTGAATACATAAATTTCATCATAATACATGATAAAGGACAAGTTTACAAAATATTCTCAGTATACGGAAATGCTGCATGGAAATGGGGAGGAATGCTAAAAAGCAGTGCTTGTACCTTGTAGGGTGCATTCCCACTACACGTGAAATACAACAAATTATATAATTGATGGACTGATATACATAAAAAAGTGGAAAACAAAAGAAACTAAAGATAATATATGTCGTGGCTTTTAGATTTTAATCTTTTGACTGAATTCAGTCAAAAAGTGTTGAGGCCTACTTTGCCTCTTTCTTTTTCAATTTAGCTGAATTTCTCCCATTAATGACAATTTTCTCATAGAAAAGCCCTTGACAACTTTTATTTCTTAATATAGGTTTTCCCGGCCAATTTCGCACTTTTGTCAGTCCATTTGATAAAAGGTTCGTTCAATTTAGCGAAAATCCTCGTCACTGCACATTCTGTCATTCAAAATGGCAGCTTGTTCGTTCAATTTAGCATTTCGATCAATGAAATTCGCACATGTGCCTTTCGAATTCGTAAAACGGGCATTCCAATGGGCACGTGCCCTTCAGTCATTCAAATTCACCAGCACTGGCGGAAAATGGTATTTCAGTCATTTAATTTCGCGTATGGGCAGTCAAATTCCAAACATGTTCATTCAAATTGGCTTAATGTTATTTCTATTTTGAAAAGGCGAGATTACCTTGATTTATACGTACTTTAATGTTAATTTTTGTTTCATCCACACACTGTTAAGTATACAGTACAGATATCTTTGACCCTAAGGCTGCGTTCACATAGAAGTATTCGGTATTCGCTATTCGGTATTCGCTATTCGGGCACCGAGTACACCATCAACCGCGCCGTCAACTCACCATCCCATGCAGTGAGGATTTCTTCCTCCTACATCCCAGCAAATCTTATTAACAATTTCTAAACTGCATCAAAATGTCAGTCTACATGCTTATTTTTTGCTAAAGGGCAAATCCAGACCAAAAGTGTCATTATTTCATAAACGAGAGACGGTATACGCTACAAGAAAATCGAACAAACTCGATTCCCACTTTGCTATACTTTTCGCAGCTATTCGGTACTTTCGAATAGTGCCCTCCTATGTGAACCGGTGTGAGGAAATCCTATCGTTCGATTCAAGCTATTCGCGTGCCCTCGAAAAACGAGCCCGAATACCCGAATAGTATACTTCTATGTGAACGCAGCCTTAATAACTCAAGTTTGTTGTTCTGTAACGCCCCTCTTCTTTCATACATGTTGTCAGAACTATACATGCACCAGTACCATAGATTCACTTCACTTTCTTATGTCCTGTCATGGCAGCACGAGTTAGATACAGGCGTATCTCTCAAGAAGACAGGGAAAGAATCATAGAAGCATTTGAGGGTAATAACTGTGACAAATTGATGGCTAGAGCTGATCCAAGAACTTTATTCCTAATGATGATTAACGCAATATAGCACCCACCAAATGAAAATAATGAAACATGTACAGATGAAAGAAATAATCACTATGTAAAGTTGAAACCTCCTTCTCCTAATTAGTGTCAAAACAAACTTAAGATTAATGTTTCTGTGAATGAAATAATGCTATCGAACATTATAAAACACATACACATATTTTGGAAGTATATAGGTCCTACTGTTGAAAAGGTGATATCGGAATAAAGGATGAATACGAAAATATGAAATGTTAAGATGCTTGCAAACAATATATGATGAATGAAAATGGGAAAAAAATAAAAGCATAAACGTGTCTGCTAAGAATGCAGTAAATGCGAAATTGGATGCCCAAGAATGAATTCGAATGAACGAGCGAAGCGTATACGTGATCACGTGACTATATCCTGCTAAATTGAATGAACGATTTGCGAAATGGTGCTTGTCTTACGAATTTGAACTGAAAAAGTGCTGATTCGAATGATGTTAAGGGTAGTTTGAATGCTCCAAAATGAATTTGAATGAAAAGATTATAAGATTGAAGTACCCAACATGCCATCTAGGCTAAATTGTGCTAAATTGAATGCAGCAATTAGGAATTGGACTGAAAAAAGTGCGAAATTGGCCGGGAAAACCTATAATATGCATCGATTTAATGCACTCTTTATTGTGATCTCGGTGTACTATATTGAAACAATGCGTAACGTAGAACAATAGATTATATATTAATTACTTTTCCTTTTCACGTCCTCTACAATGTGTACTGTCGCTGATGAGAAAACAGGGACCAAACGTATACCGCACTGTGCTATAATATCCTGGGTCATAATCACTTTCATTGTTTCCGCTCATAGCCGCTAGTATGCCATCAGGACGCATCGTTCAAGAACGAACTAACTATCATCTGATTACCTCCGCACAAGTATAATATACCAGTAGGTGAAACCTACGGTCGACGGTTTCGCAGAATTTAATACAGAGGAAATAATTTGCAGAGGTTATCAATATCGAAAATATATTTGACATTATTTTCCATGAGCATGCTGATATACTAACTTTGTCTTCATTTCTGGTCATTCCATCTCTGCACGGTCTGATGACATTAAAAAAATGAAACAATGACACAATAATTGATGATGTTGTTCTTACTGTTATCATAATTGCAAATTAGTATGCGATTTATTAAAGTGCTTTCAAATTGTGTATGGCAGTAGGCCTATAGCCACATCATCGTCATAATCGCCATCATCATCATCATCATCATCATCATCACAATTAGCATACATAATATTGTCATCATTCGTCAAAAGCGTCGCCAATGACAAATCTATAGCAGTCAAAGAAATATGATTTTAAAGATAACCGGTTTTCATTTTTATGATTAATATCAAACTGTTATTTTCGAATACTGAGTATACCATTAAACTGTTCGTGAGAGGAAGGGAGGGAGGGGTGGAGAGCAGGTGAAAATGCAACTTAATATTTTGATATGAAGTTTTCTGCAGCCATCATATTTGCGTAAAACAACGGTACTTGCTCTGTAGGACTATACATGAGAAACAAAATAATCCCAGGTTTTCCGGCAAAGAATCCTCCTCGACTATAGCTGTGGTATTACATTTTTTAGTGCGATGAAAGTATGAAGTATAATTCAGCGGCAATTGCGAATCACGTACACTCCACCGACAAAGCCGTCGCATTTCCGCCGCAGCTACTGGGGTTGCGCTTGATTTGTGAGTGGAATCTGGTGGAACTTCCTTGCATTTCCTTTACACATCAACCTGTTAATCTGGCGATGATCTAAATTTTCCTCCGTTTAGTTCAGTTGTTTATACTGTTTACTATAAGAGCGGATGACAAACGATATGCAGATAAATGACTGTATAAAAAAAAGAAGAGATTCAACTATACAAAAACAGAGAACAACAAAAAGTAAGAAAGGGATATAAAGAAAAGGGAGGTGAAGAATAAAAAGCAAAAGAAGGACAGAGAGCAAAAATAGAATGATGATAAAAAGGGGAAATAGGAATGCTTGCAAAAAGAAAAAGCTAATAAAGAAAGATCTAATGAGAAACGCACAAAGAAGGTTCAACAAAAAAGGCGCGCGATGTTCTCTCAAACGTGACGCATGACGTCCGCCAAGAAAAAAAAAAGTACAACTGCATGGCTTGTTACTAGATGGCAGGAAATCATCACCGAAGAAGTTTGTTGAACCCACGAAATCTATTCTCATTATTCTTATTGGATATTCTGCTCGAAAGCTGCAAACTCTTTAGCTTTAGAACATACACTTTGTAACATGAGTATATAGGAGAAGAGCAGTTTTCTCTTTTTTCCTTCCCTAGCTCCTTTCTTTCTTGCTCTCATTTTCCTTGCTTTCTTTCCTTCTCTCTCTCTCTCTCTATCTAGCCCTTTCCTTCATACAGAGGAGAGGAAAAGAAACAATAACAATTAAAACCACAAAGATACAAAATCTCAATGGACAACTTAAAGGAACACAGTAGGCCTTACTACAGGCTATAAGATGTTATCTTTCTGAAACTGCAGGTTGAAAAAAAAAAACCTGCGCTTTGTTTGTTTTACGCGTTGCTTTACTTTGTTTCGTTCTATAACGCGTCGTCTGCTAAATGATGACTGCTAAATGATGACACAGTTTTCAAGACATGACAGGCCTCCCCCGAATCATCCGCAGTCAAGTAAGACTCCGCCCACTTTTACGTCGACGCGACCTCTCTTCAGATTTCCGGAGCATTTTGCGCGAAAATCTTTCGATCGCAATCAATCTAGAGTGATGATCACTTAAGTCTGGATCGTTAAACGATAGAAAAGTGCATGAATAATATGCTTACATATTTTGCAGTATAGGCTGTACGTGCTGTATTGCTTTTATATGTCAGAATATGTTTGGGCTATCCCCTCAGCTCTGGGAAGGATGACGTCATATTGGCCTTAATAAGATTTACTTATCTATATGCATAGATCCTGCCATAAAACTAACTCGAACGATATCCTGGATAAGCAGCTGCGAAATACAACACGGAAGAGCAAGCATATATGATTTGAAGAAAAAAAAAATGATATGCCCAATAAACTTTGAAGACGAAGGAGACACAAAAATAAGAAGCAAAAGAATGATGATGATGACGATAATGATGATAAGAATAGAGATGATGATGATGATAATGATGATATATAGTAACAAACAGAAGAGAAAGAAGAAGGAGAGGGAATAGAGAGGAGGAGGAGGAGGAGGAGGACGATCAAGGAGGAAAAATGAGAACAATGAAAGATATAGGGCAACCTAAAACCAACGTGTTGTCACTAATCATAATAAGCCCTTAAGCTCTCTTGGGACCCCACCCCCTCCCCTTACACGAAAATCGAGCAAAATTCAGCTTTCGATTTAACAGGATTTCCTTTAACTGTACTTCTATGCTTCCTTTAAAGAATTGGATCCGTCTTCATTCTACAAATGTACATGTATTTCTCAAAACTGATATATTATTTTACCTAATCGCTGATGATTTCATTTTCTTATTCTTAACTCTCACTAGGGAAACTTTCGTGGGAAACCTTTCTCGCAGTGTTGCACTTATAAACAGGATACACACCGAAGATTGAAAATCAATTATTATGCCGGAGTTATTACTATCCTTTTGATTGCGTCAAATGTCCCAAGCAAGGCAGGAAGTAAGAGGAGGCATACCGCGTCCTTTTACTGCAAAGCTAACGATCTTACCAGCGAACTAACAAGCATTGTCCGTTGAAGAAAGGAAATGACGTGTCTTAATGCTCTGAGACAACATCAGGACACAAACGAGTCCACCAGTGATATAATTTGACAGTTTTCATCGACAGTTCTGTCTGTCTGGTTAGTAAATCTCGGAGCTGAGGCGTGATTACAAAAGACCGACGTATTGATATTGTTTCGTCAGTCGCTCCTCCTGTACTCTCAGTGCTGTGTTGTGTTTGTGTCTCTATCATCCCTCCTGATGCACGGCTGTATATTTTCACAATTAATACCATATTTTCCTACCGATTGCTCTGATTGCATTATGGCTTCATAACCGTTGGTGGAGTTCATTTCTGCTGGCCTGCAAAGTTCACAACGTATCACTCAGTTTAATTTTCTTATCGGTTGGATATCGGATCGACTTCCTATTGTCGCCAGCTGCAGCAGCACACGTCTTGGGCAGCCGGTGGGCCGGTGTCGACAAGAGGGCGTCCTGCATGTAAGACGTGGCATTCATTTATCACTCGCAAGCATACGCCGACGGCCCCATCTATAGCTTTACGTGTTGGATTCTAACCATTTTGGTATACACACCCGTGTTTCGCGTAGCAGAGACACAGGGTAGACAGCTCGACTGGAGGATCCCATAGGAGGGAACCCTTTACCGCCCGACCGCGGATAGCATCTGTCAACTCGAGCTCCGGGTGTGTGGCTGCGAATTAGTTTGGAGGATCAACTGAGCGGATCTCTCCGTCATTCTGCTAAATCTGAGGATTTTTGTCGAAGTAGCTAGAGAGGAATGGCGTCTCAAAACGAACTCATTAGCAAGGCAGAGGATGTAGCTGATCAAGTAAGGAAGCTGTGCTGTGCTGTTGACTGTCGCTGTGCTGTTGACTGCTGCTGTTGCCGTGTTGTGTGATGGAAATCCTGCTGAAATAACTCAATACGTCCTTAAGCTTTGCAGCTAATAAACAGATTACACGGCCTGAAAATGCTCATTTTCTACTGCTTCTCAGATCTACACATGTGTACTAGTACTTGACAGTAGTACTAGTAGGTCTAGACTCTTGATAGATATGCTATATTAGTTTTAAATTTTCAATGACTGGAATCGTTATATTCGTAGAACTTCTATTTTACGTGGTGTGCGCTGTGCTGTGGAGTGTGACGTGTGGTGTTTGCAGTAAATGTCTAATGGCAATGCCTCTAGTCATTGTAGTGGTAGATGCTTTACACAATCCATCAGTTTGCAATAGTAATACAGTAAAAAAACATCAGTAGGTCAAGGGTCTTGACTCTTGTCATGTCAGTGTCTTGAAAATTTCAACATGATATCATGAGCCCAGACAGAATGTGTTCAAAATGAGCTCAATCTCAGTATAATTAAATCATAATTTGTGGAGAGCATGACATGGTAAAAGCCAATAGTTAATCTGCAGTGAACTTTACCTTGGCTTGCAACAAATTATCTGCATGTCATGTGACTATGCATGCATACAGTTTCAGGAACTGTATATATGATATTGTATTGAATAATTTTAGCAATCTCGCTATCCTCTTAGGTTTCTTTTTTATCCTTTCATGTGTTTATTTTCGTTGCAAGGTATTACGGAAAAGCAAGAATGTCCTTCCCCACGTGGCCCGCCTTTGTCTCATCAGTACGTTCCTTGAGGATGGCATCCGGATGTGGTTCCAGTGGTCAGAACAGAGGGACTACATCAACCAAACATGGGGCTGTGGGTGGTTTCTTAGGTGAGGTGGTTATCACTGTTCATAACCTCCGTAACAATACAGTACTCGAGGTGGATCCAGGAATTCCGTAAAGGGGGGGTCGGAACAATATTTCTAGTGCTACTTCTGGGTTTCATCTCATTTTTTTTTTTTTTTCTTTTGATTAAACAACAAATAAAGAGGGGGCACATGCCCGGTGCGTTCCCCTCTGGATCCCCCACTGGTACTAGTGGTGTGAGTGGGAGACCCATTAGAGTTTTGACTTTTAGATCAATGTTACAAATCCCTTTATTTTATTATGTAAGACAGTTTTTAGATCTTTGTCTGTCGTGCCTTTTGCCTACTGCTTGTTTGTGTAACTGTTCATCATCAACTGCTTGAATTAGCAGTGATGGGCAGCAGAGCTTTAAGGAAATATAAGATATTTTGTTTTGTTTTGAGGTACAAATTCTAATTACTGACATGTTCTGACATACTGTACTCATTCAGCAAAATTGTAATGCCTGCCAAATGAATTGAGGCTTTATGTCAATTTTGTGTGTGAAGAAAAATGTAAGTACATTTGTTTAATTATTATTTTTCATGTATAAGCACTTTGGTTGAACCCCTTGACAATAAACGTATAAAAGTTCATGGTCTGGTTTTGTTAAATTCCAGAATATGTTGGCACAAGCAGTGTCATTATTAAATACTGTTTACATCATTAGTGGAGGAAGAATAAATGTGCTACTGAGGGTCATGGTATTCGTGAGGACGTGCTCGTTTTTTAAATCACTTACCAGCCAGTGTTATTCAGTGTGATAGCTGACCTTCACGAACTTTCCGTAATTATTGTTCCATGTGGAGTTGATATTGAAGAACTGCTCATCGGTCGGCAACATGAAACAGAGCAGGGAAGAGGGGTCACTGTATGGAGCGAAAAGTACACCTGACCACTGAATGACATTGTTTTGCTGCAGATTGCACTTCTTTATGTTGACCTACAATCAATGAGCATTTGCATTTGCATGATTTCATGCTGCCCTTTGTCTGTGTCAGAGCTATTAATGATCTGCACAGTATACAATATAGTTTTATGATGTATGATAGTCTTTAAATGCATTTAATCTATTGTGTGTCTTGTTTTGTTGTTGTTTTTCCAGTACTCTCTTTGTGTTAATCAACCTAGTGGGTCAAATAGCAGGTTGCATTATGGTGCTCAGCAGACAAAAAGTGCCTGCAGCCTGTGGACTCCTCTTTTTCATCATCGCCCTTCAGGTATGTGATTTCATTCAGTTTTAATTCTTTTATTTAAAAACCTTTCTTGTATTAAATAATTGGCCTTTAATGCTCCTTTAGTGCAAGTCATAGGAACTCACACTCAACATTTCTTCCACAAACTATCCTCCTACAAGTACAGTGTGTAGAAATGATATCTATTTGGGTGTAGAAGGGCGTGCACTCAGTATAAAGTCAGTGGAGCTCATGCCCTTCTGGCTGTCAGCTGATGAAAACCTGAATGCATAGTGCATGATGTACAATTCACTATACTGGAATATGTGCACATTGCATGATTATTCTGAGTGTCACGCTTTTTCACATAGGATGAAAGTAAAGGTGAACAGGAGGTGTACTGCATAGTTTTTGCCATTACCGGTATAATGCATGGTGTACACCACAAAACTTTACATTCATACCCTGTATAAAGATTCAAGATACAGTGGAACCACGTTATAAACTATAAAGAGGTTTGAATGAAGCAATACTCTCTTACAACAAGGTAATTTTACTTACAGGTCCAAATCTTTTCTTATAATTCTTTGCTTTTGTACCCTGATACCGTAAGAAACCTGATATTTCAATATAATTGTCATAGTTTTTAGGTCTTTGCATGGTTTTTCGGTCTTTGTCATAATGAGGTTTCCCTATAGTAGACAAAGTTCACATGTTTGTTGTTTTGAAGAAAATATCCTGTCCTGTAACTGGAAATGACAAAATGCCATGTGATCTCAATTCAGCTTGTCACATATCTGGTTGCAGTTGCACTATTTACAAATCATTGCATCGAGCCACTCTTTTATTTTGTTTTTGCCCATCTTAATAACATTTAGCTTGTGATTAGTTTCAAATCGTGATCATGTATACACTACATGTTAAATATGATACTTTTTTTGTAACTAGTCTTGTTTGGCTGGTATTTTTACGGTTCTTTCTTTTTTTTTGTTCATACTGGCACATACTGTACATGTATGCCTACATGGGAGTAAGTGTGATGTCATCATTGTGGTTCTGCTTGAAAATAAGAATAGCAATTTGTGAGAGTGGAAAAATGCCATAATATTCAAAAGAATTCAATAATGATGTGTCTTAGCAAATAGACATAAAGACTGCACCCAGAAGAAATGAATTTAGATGTCATTTCTGAAACATAATATCATTCCACCATGTGTTGTGTGACAGCTTCTTGACAAGCTGGATTTTCTGTTTTTACAAGACTAAAACACATGATCACATTTGCCTAAATCTGATCCACCCAAGATACACACAGCACTCAATCCACACACACACAAAATTTGATGGCGGCATCTGCCTGGGCTTGTGTTGGTTGGATCCTGTGTATCACAACAATCGCAATATTGTCCTTCGCCAGGCCAAGTGATTGTTCGTAGTTAGCTGTGAGATATTCTTGATCGCTCTGATTATCTGTTGAAGTAATTTCCAAGGACGGAAAAGTGAGTCACAAAAGCCGAAGGAAGTGGGAGAGGAAGAGAAAAAGTTCTCCAGGAGATTTGTTGCGATTCTTGGGTAGGCATTCCGATCAAGCGTCTGTAGATGTCATCAGCTTAATCCCAAGCCATCATTGTCATCAATGTCAACAATAACCCAACTATTTTCTTACATGGGCAGTGAATGGCATTGAAAGGTCATAGTGGGGTCACTCCGAGTAGAACACAGGGCTTTGAATATTCATCTGTGAATTCACTCATATTTCTGTCACGGCGAGCACTTTATTGCATTTCCATCAGATTTTTTTTTTCTCCCAACTGTTTGTGTAGTTTGTGTACTGTTGTTGTAGCAACAGTATAATTTTTAGAAGTTTATAGTCATATAACAATGCTTCTGCATAAACTCAGCAAATAGTTTAATGAATTTTTGTCTGACTTTGTACAGATTTAACAAATTAACAATCTATGAAATGAGCTTTATGCAGGGAAATCCAAAAATTCCCAGTTAACAATAAGGAGACTATAAATTCTCCAGCAATAATTGTTGGATAAGTGCAGTATGATATTAAAACAAACAACTGTGTCAGCCAACTGATGATTGAGGGTATGTAAGCTGCCTCAACGCCTGCACCTGTCTCAACACATCAATCAGGGTTGACCCACGGATAAGTGGGACAAACGTAATCTATACTTCCCTGCAATTCAGGCTTATTCACAAGAAAGAACGGAAACAAGATACATGTACAGTACGTGGTAGTAGCTTTGTGGAAGTCATTTTTATGTAGTGGTAAGAATGGTACAATAGGAATATTATTGTATTCAAAGGCCTTATAATTCATGTACAATGTAGTACTGCACTTCATCTCTATGTAATTGTTATCAAATAACAATGACACAAATATTACAATCAACCTCAGCAATTGAAGCATACTTTTTATTTATTAACTTTTTGCTCATTTTACTGTTGTTTCACTTCTTTCTTTCTCTGTGTCTGTAGATCTGTCTGTTTTCCATTTTCCCTTCCTGTCTGTTTTGCATACCCCTTTATTTCTGCCTCCTTTTATGTATTCATACAAAGCATATATTATACCATACCTATCTATCTATCTAGTCATGTGTACAGATTTTCATAGTTGCAGATTATCTACATATGTGCACATAAAGTTTTAATGCACAGAGAACCATCATGTTTTCCTTCATTATACAATTTTACATAAAATTTATGAATTATCATCAAAATCGTATGTAATAATGATGATACAATGAAATTGAAACTGCCATTTGATAAGTGAACCAGAACTCTATTTGCACATTGTTTGTTGTTGCTGTTTTTTCAGGAGGCATTGACATTTCAAACTAAAAAAAAAATGACTGAGAAAGAAAGGTTATATTGAAGAATCCTGCATTATTTGCAAACATAATGCCATTTTGAAGTGAAAGTACAATGTATGATACCCAATAATTGTGACGAAGTCTGATATGTCTTCTTTGATGGGCGGTTTGAATTTGTATACTGGTCTACCATGCTCAGAATGCCTCAACTAGGATAGTACAGCAATATGAGACAGGCTTCACTGATGTAAAATGTTAGCTGCAGTAAGGACTGCCCCTATAAATAGGAAAAAAATCCTCATTAAGGAATCAGCAGTTGAATTCACTTCCTGATCAGGCATGGCTCAGTTTCCTTGAAACAAACCTCTCTTCCTCTTTCCAGTATTCCTACCCTAGTGAGGTAACAAACGCTGTACGCTGGAAATATTGGTATCGGGAATCTAGCCACCATTTTGTTTTTTGTTTTGTTTGTTTTTTGTTTAGTTTTGTTTGTTTGTTTGGGTTTTTTTGATCACGCATAGGCAGGAAGACAGCTGATACACTACATTAGTATGATCATGTTTGTGTGCACACAAGTCGTGACATGATAAGACCACAAATGAAGGAACCGAGAGTTCAGTGTATATTGTAGATGGTGTTCTGTCACTTGTGCTTACCAGCAAATACCTTCCTGATAAATGATACAAAGCGTGCTCACTTAAGCAAACAATACATAGAATGGTCAAAATATCAATGCAACAGACAGCTCACACTACAAATATCTAGACACACGACTTTATTGACTACTGATATTGAAATATTATACATGTACACTGTATCTTAAATAGTTGGTCAATGTAAAGAAGAAAAGAGAGAGAAGTTACTGGAGAAAGTATGAAATTGATACCCCTTGACTTCAAAATTTCCACCAAAGGACTTCCTACATGGATAGATACATTGTACACGTGCAGAGGAAGCGTTTACATGTGTATTTGTGAAAAGATGTAGCAAAGCATCTATTCAATGAATGCCTTTTTACATTTTATGTAGTGATCTCGGTAAACTTGTGCTCACATGGTTTACTGTAGATGTTATTTTTGCACACAAGTAATTTTTCCGCACTCGGCCAGGTATAATGATTTTTTTGTGCATTTTTAATTCTGCGCTATCAAGAGAGGAGATAGTGTTACATATTACAAGCAAAAATATTTGTGTGCTTTTATTTTTGCATTAGGTTCTGGTAGTGCAAAATGCGCGAAAATTTCTAGTATGTAAATTTCCACTTTTGCAGTACAGTGTACTGTATGACCATCGGTAATATACAATAAACTTTAGATAGATTAATATTAGTGAATTCAGCTGGAATTGGATAGTGTGCATGACAGTAGTTTTACTAAACAATTTTTGTTTTTACCATTGTTGCATAATTTCTGCACCAAAACATTTTGTAATGGACAAATTCTATTTCTGTGGCACAAATGTCACACGCGCAGACAGAGGGATTTTGCCTTTGAAAGTGTAGAGTTAGTGTGACAGTAGGCACCTCTTACAGGAGAGATACATGTGTATTAGTGCTGTTGGCTAATCACTTCTCAGTATATTGATCATATTTCCCTGTGTATGCCTCTATTTTGACCTACATTTTGAAAAATTGCACTTTGACAAGCTGTGGCTCCATACATGCCAGTCGTTCAGGTTGAAAGAACTATTCGAGGCAGGGTTGTAGGATGCTAATACCAACAATCGAACCATTCACACAATGTGCAGATGTGTCTGCCGAGTGGTAAAAACAGGTGGTGTTATAGTTAATTGAAGTGGTGCAACAGGTATTGTGCTTCAAGGCAAGTTTTGTGTCTTTGTTTTTGATATCTTTTCTGTTTAAACTGTCACTGGTGACTGACAACAGAATTACAATGGTATTATTTCCATCAAGGCCAAGATATTTTATTATTTCATTGAACATAATGGCTGCCCTTGACAATAGCTAAATCATATGCTTAGTGGATATCAATCATATGGTTTAATAGTGGATATCCCCCCCCCCCCCCCCCCCCTCCATGAATTGAGTGACTTGTTACAGTGTATTTGCTTTACCTGTTCCGGCCAAATTCACATGCTATGTGCATTTTGTATCTAGTTATATGCATCAGTTATATGTAGCTACGGCATGTAAGTCTACACTATGGCAAAGTTTTCGGCTGTTGTGAGAAAACATCTGTTACAGAAGACTATGTGTGCATAGAATTTTGATATGTTGGTACACAGATCCATTGTGTGAATTCCTCTTTGGATGTGTGTCTCATGAACAGTAACACAGACCTTCTCACTGATGTTTGAGAAGATATTTTGTTGAGACGTTGTTCCTTTGCATGACTTTCTGCAAGGCAACATGCACGCAACTTACAAGGGTTCACATTTTGTGTGTGTGTGGATGTGTGTATTCTTGGGATAGTCCATCTTTATAAAAAACGGCTAGTCAGTGTGCTGTTTGTACACAATGTAGCTCTTCTATAATCCAAGTAACACTGTCTGCGTAATACCAGCACACTGAAACCGGCCACACACTGAATATGATTCTAATCAACATTTGCATTCCATCAAATGTATATTTCCTGGTACGAAGAAAAGGAAAGTTTCGAATGTGATACTTTTACAGCTAACTCTGAAGTATCAAATTTTCGTCTGCAATGTGTGAAGAAATTTTACTTTTCAACTCTCAATCTTACTGGACCTCCTGGTAAGAGGAAGTGATTTGATGATAAAGTTCCTTTCCTTACTTCCTCTCTCTCTCCTTTTGTGCATACAGACTGTAGCCTACAGCATTCTATGGGATTTGAAGTTTCTCATGAGGTGAGTGTACATCAAGCACCTCTGTCTAGATGTATGAAATGCAATGGTTTTCTTGGAGGATCTGCAAAATCTGTGTGCCAAATTATATGTCATGAATCACAGAGATCCATTTTAACAGATAACAGATGATAACAGATAATGATCCTGATAAAAGCAAAGTACTACCTATCATTTATTAAACTCTAAATTTTGAATTTTGAACATGAAAAGTCAGCACTTTTCCCCGTTGGCAAGTGTGTGTAGACTTTAGGATAGGGCTTTGTTTAGGTAATACATTTTATATTGTAAACTGCACAAGAGCTCATATACATGTCTATTTCGTGCTAGCGTACCTAGTGTTCACATTTGTTTAGACAAAATTATTCTAATCTTTGGTAGGTTTTGAAAAGCTGGCATAAGAAAATGGCAAACTCATGAATCTTTCATGATCATGGGAAAAAAAACAACAGCCAACTGAAAGTACATAATGTGACTTCAGGCTCAACTTGATGTAAAAAAAAAAATTCTATTGTTTAAATATCCTTTGTTACTTTTGTAGACACGAGAACCAAGGAATCTGTTCATTGTTCATCTGTTCATTGTGAATTGTGTGCATCCTTGTCAGTTATTTTCAAAATAAAGTCTGTATTGTTCCACATCCCTGTCAGTCATTTTTCAAAGGAAGTCTTTATTTTTCCTGTCTTAGTTTAGTTTTGTTAAAGGAAACTGTGAAATGTGTTTAACCTTACATTGTTTGCTATTGATCCTTCACTGAAAAATCTGTATAAGTGGAAACTTTGGCTATTACATTTTTGTGCCAGGCCAGTTTAGTTTTCAATATCAGATCTTTATAAGGATTTGAATGATGATATTATGTTTGTAATCCTATCATTCCCCCCCCCCCCCCCCCCCCCCCCCCCCCAAAAAAAAAGAAAGATTTATGTGGTCTTATTTTTTTGCACTACTTTAGTGGAACACAAAATTTCTGAAAATTTCATTTCGGCAAAATGCTTCATGTTTACAGTAATCTCATGATGATAATTGATGCATCCTTTCTTTCCTTTGTAGGAATATAGCTTTGGTGGGCGGGGTCATTCTGCTCCTGGCGGAGTCCTTCTCGGAGGGTAAGAGCATGTTCCCGGGCGTTCCCAACCTGGGCTCCAACCGCCCCAAGACCTACATGCAGCTCAGCGGCCGCCTCATGCTTGTCCTCATGTTCATGACCCTGCTGCGCTTTGACTTCACGACCCTCCAGATCATCCAGAACCTTGTGGGCTCCATCCTCATCGGTCTCGTTGCCGTCGGTTACAAGACCAAGCTCTCGGCACTCATCCTCGTCCTCTGGCTCACCATCTTCAATTTCTACGCCAACGCCTGGTGGAACATCCCCGCCTACCGGCCCATGCGTGACTTCCTCAAATATGACTTTTTCCAGACCTTCTCCGTCATCGGCGGTCTGCTGCTCATTGTCGCCTTCGGCCCCGGTGGGGTCAGCATGGACGAGCACAAAAAGGACTATTAAGAGCTAGCACGTGTGAACGCAGCACAGGGAGGTTCAGATGGTTGTAAATGCAATTAGCCATGTCTTATCTAGCAACTGTGTGATTTTTTTTTTAAGTTAGTATATTCCAAATATTGACAGCTTTTCTCTTTTTTTGAATGATATGTCCACATTTTGACTGTTTTTGATGTTTTTAAGCCTCGTACTCTTTGGTCAGTGTATGATTTTTGTTGTTGTTGTTGTCAAGCAAAGAAGACCTTTTATTTGTTCAGTGCCTGAGATCTGCAGTTGATGTAGGATACCATCATTTCAGAACAAGACATGCTTTAATACATCATTCAGCTTTAATTCATTTTGGATATGTGTATACGTCAGCAAACTGTTTAAAGATCGGCGCATGTTCCATGCTCGTATGTTCTGGCTTTGTTGTGTGTTTATTTGTTTGTTTTTCTTTATTTCCAATCGGTAAGTCAAATACACGTTGCTTTACCTATATGAGCCCCTGTTATGACGCACCTTTTAACTAGGGGATGTGATGGCCAAATGGATAAAAACATGTGTGGGTGCTGCTGTGTATTCTTACAGCACCAAAATCTATGTGTATGCTTCAAGCTATATTGAAGACCTGTACAAATTCTGTAAGATACAAAATAACAGGAAAGGAGAAAAAAAAAAATATTTAAAACTTTTGGGTACTTTCGTATTACTGGTACGATGCTGTATGAATTGAAGTTCATTATTCAGATCAGTGTAATTCTTGGTTGTGTAGGTGTGCGACTTATTTGTGACGAATCTCAGTCAAGTCGTTCTGTGAGCTGGACAGGTGTACATGTATGGAACATCAGACCAGCAACTCAGCGTGTTGCTTTCAGTAATTCGCAAATGTCTGTATAGTGCATTGTGAGAGGAATTTCAAGTTTTATGAGAACCTGACTACACAACCAATATGGCAGATCAATGATCACATCATCATGTGTAAATCTTGAGAACTTTGATAATGTTTCGCATCAAAGTTTTACAGCCTGATAAATCTTCATGATAGAGTCACCTTGTGAAAGTTTTGCACTGCCCCGTGGATTTTTTTATGTGCTGAAAGCCCACTGCACACACAGATAGGCATAGATGGGACTACACTCAGGGCAATTTCATCATGTAGTCATAAAAAGATTGGTTTGTGTGTCCCTTCTTCAAATTAAAATACAAATATAAAAAAGATGTAGCCCTAAATCTTCCAGCACATGTTACTCCAGTATTGTATCCCCATTGATTTCTGCAGAAATATGCCCCAACCTCCCATGCAATGTGCATGTACTTATGCTGAGAGAGAGAAAGGAAAGAAAAGAAGACAAAAAACCTTGCAAACGAGAGACAATATTTGAAGTATGAAGTAGGTTTAAAACAGGGGCCACATTACAATCATGTAACCATGCTGAAGCAGCTGGCAGATTATGCAAGTGTTCGCAGCTTGCTGCACATGTGTGTGCAGAGTGCTGCATTGACCAAGTCAGACAGTAATCGGCAGAATACGTAATTTTAGCGTTGCTTGTGCAGCCTATACAAGCCAAAGTACTGCACCACTGTGTGAAGTAGTTTACCTCAACTTACATGTAGATTATGAAGAAATGCACCTCTTTATTCGTATCAAAAGCAGAGATAGAACAACTAATGTAGCAATCACACACAGTTACTTCTGTTATAACTTTCATGTCAGATCATAGTTTGAATGTACCATTGATCTCCATGAATGCCTATTTGCACCCTACTGATTCATCTTTATTCTTAGCATTGCCAATTTGAGTCTCGGCACTAATCACTTATCTTTGTATTTGCACCCAAAACCTTTGTTCTTTGTGGTTTTGAACCAGTGATTATCTTTTCTTGCCTTCTACAGTGGATGTTCTGCAGAGTACATAGAATAGGGTTTTATAGAAGAGGTAGGAAATTTTTATATGTTCCGCATTTTCTTGAGAAAATTATCACTTATTTGTAGGCACAGAGATCTAAGTTTCTTGTCAAGTCTCAATGGTACATGGTGCTACAAAACTCTGAGGACACACACTAATTGAAAATCATGATTCAGTTTGCAAAGTGGAGGGACAAAATTGTCGCACATTAATTTGTTAGATGAGCATGCTCTTAAAATGCAAACATGTAGCACCCAAATGAAGACGATCCAGTTGACAAAGATCCCTAGCCAGGGCGTGGTTGAATTGCTCCCAAGATTTCAACTTTACATTTGCTTTGAGCTATTTCTTGAGAACTCCATAGAAACAACATGATATGAAGCAACATGATATGAAGCGGGAGTATAAGTGGAATACGTATTTCCGACATTTCCTCTTTTTTTTAACTGAACATTTGTGTCATATCTCTACCGTTTCCCAAGGAAAGTATTTCTAGCTTTGCTCAGTTTCTTCTAGGAAATGAGAAGTTGATGTGTTCTGTATGTTCCTTTAAATCTCATTGGCTGCTCCAGGCTCTATCTCAATGCCTCGGGGAAAAAAAAGAAAGAAGCAGATCATTCAAGAGTGTCTCTTTAGACACCGTGACTGTAAAAAGAATGTGGCAAAATGTGTGATTGTCATGTACGTGTACATTATTGTTGATAGCCAGCTAACACAAGCCCTTGTTTCATGTTCAGTGCCCCTACAGATCAGGGCTAATGTATTTAAGGGCAAATCGTTTCCATAACAATTAAATGTTTGAATACATGGAACTCATCTTTTGCCTCTAATGTTGATTTATTTGGGTGCTTTTGAAATTGAGGATATAACACTAGATGTCTCATGGTTATATTTGCAATGATGAATGAAAGCATTATGTAAGAAGATATTTAAACTGTATCCAGAATATTACTACATCACTACAAAAGTATTCATAAGTAACATGGTATGCCGTAATCAGGCTGTATATTTCACTATCTTACTTTATATTTTACTTTTTTATTTTAGATGCAAAACTGACTTGGGGAAAATAATGCCTGCTCTGACAGTGACCAAAGTACTTATATCATAGCAAAATTGTGAAATTCTTTACTACAAAACTTCCTAAAAGATAGTGTACGGAAGAGTTCATTTACATGTATTTAACATTTCACATATCGATGCACTTGAATGTATTTTGTGGGGCAAGTTTAATGATAAATTAAAGTTGAAAATAATGCCATAGGCTCCAGATTTAAGACAGGTTTTACATTCCAGAATTTGTCCCCGAGTAGACATTCAAGCTAATCGTAGGCTGACATCAAGTCCACACAAAAGAATTGCCCCATGCCTACAAAGTTATGCTACTAGAAGATTTTGTGGGCCTACATACAACAGAAGTTTAAAACAAGACGGATTCCAATGTCAGAGCATTTTCACAAACCAAACATTATAAGAAATTTGTATACATTATGGACAAAAAATATAGAAATGCAATAGGTAAGTAACAGAAAGACTTGGACCGTAAAAGATCCAAGTATGATAATTTGTACTCCTTACATCCTTACCCTACACAAGTGATGTAATCCAAGAAGAATGTACAGTAGTTCCAAGGGTGCTTTCTTTGCTATGATGGAGTGCTAAACAAAGGCATAGTTAGTAGATTTAATATTTTCTAGATGTGGACAAAAAGTCAAAGTTGCCCAGCCATTAAAAATGATATGCGGAGGAAAGACGCAGCTATTATCCTTAAAGGACAAGTTCACCTTCATAAACATAAGGATTGAGAGAATGCAACAATAATAGTAGAACACATCAGTGAAAGTTTGACGAAAATTGGACAATCGATGCAAAAGTTATGAATTTTTAAAATTTTTGTGTTGGAACCGCTGGATGAGGAGACTACTACAGCTTGTGAGTCATATGCGTACAACAGTATAAAGAAAATGTAAAAGAAAATTCAACATATTTTCACTTTTCTCGCATAATAAAGGAGCTCTTGACTTGCCTCTTTCTAAAGGCTGGGGGAATAATATTACCCATAACATTTGTCGGTAACGAGTCAGGGGAATGTGTATTTTTTTCAAAAGATGGAATTTTGTGAAATTCTCTTTATATTTTCCTTATATTGTTGTACGCATGTGACATCTAAGTTATTCATACACTGCAGTAGTCTTCTCATCCAGCGGTTACTGCACAAAAACTTCAAAAATTCATAACTTTTGAACGGATTGTCTGATTTTCCTCAAACTTTTACTGATGTGTTCTACTAATATTGCTACATTCTCTCAATCCTTATGTTTATGAAGGTGAACTTGTCCTTTAACCCGTTGAGGACGCGTCCCGAGTATACTCGGGCAAGTGTGTGTGGGAAATACGTGTTGTAGCAAAATCAGTCAATCCTCAATGGGTTAAGCAGTTTTAACTTCTATTTGACAGTATTCAGTTACTGTAAAAGTGGATACCAGTAATTTCTTGTAATTTTTTTTTTTTGGCACTTGGCTTGGTAAAATGAATTTTGCAGGTTTTCAATTCTGCAGAATCAGGACAATGAATACTGGAACATACGGCATTCAAAAACATTTACATGCTTTTATTTTCGCTCTAGCTTCTGGTAGCATAAAACATTGTAAAATGCGCGAAGATTTCCTCACTGCAAAAAATTTCCACTTGTGCAGTATTACATGTGCAATTTAAAACATTTGCAACCCCTTGTTGTGTGATAGGAAGTGTGAACAGTTGTTGCCAAATTGTGATCAATCGTTTAAACTGTGCAGTGATTTTTTTTGGGTCAATGTCGCAATGCCATTAGCTGTCAATCCACCTATGGGCAATTCCTACAAGGTAAGCTTCGATGTCAACAGTCGATGTCTCATGAGAAATGTTGTGATACGTATCACACCACACTGAATGCAGCTAAGTTCATGTACAGTGTATGTTACTGGGCAGTAGTTCATTTCAATATAATGCACTGTCAATACAGAGTTCTGTAATGTTACGGAATGTGGATGGATATTACGGAGTTGGCAATCTAACTCATGTGTAAACTGGGACGTATCCAGATGCCTTAATGCTACTGGTAGGGTTTAGGGTATTCCGTAAGCTTCAGCATGTTTTATTAATTCATATATATTTTCATTTCCCAGATATTCTGCTGACAAATCTGTCTCTATGAACCCCACTATTAAAGATATACATGTATTGCTCATTCAAGGCATTTGCACACTGTAATATAAGCAGCTAATTCACCTGTGATGCATGCACTGACATTTCATGCTCACATTCATAAAACAGACCGACAAACACTGATACTGCAACATAACATCTACAATAATAAGTTGGAAATGACAAAACATACAGTGCGCGACTGTGCATCAATGATTTTTATTCCCTAATTTATACTGTACATACATAGGCGGTTCATCCATACAAATACGTGAAATAAACTTTTTTGAGCAAATAAAGGATATTTCTTTATATCAAATAATATATATGTACTCTGAGAACCACATCAGATCTGTCTATACAGTGTAATTGAAATCACATTCTTTCCATTAAGATTGCTTGGAAAAAATGCATTACAATGCCAAATGCATTTTCATCACTACAAGCAGTTAACATTTAAAGCATCTACAGGGATGGAAATTAGCTTACCGCCATCATCCAAATTCACAACCTCCACAAAAATCTTCAGTGTCTGAAGAATACACTGTATTACTCAAGGCTGGGGGGTGGGGGGGGGGGGGATAATAAGTTGCAATTACAATATTTGCAGAGGCACTGAGTGCAGAAATACTGGAGATATAGATTTTAAGAGACAATTTATATCCTAGCATCAATGATATCATTTGCATGGTAGTACATGTACATTCACATTGGTGAGAAAGCTATCCTCCATAATAACATAAAATGAATGTTTTCCTTTCAGAAGTGACAGTTCTTCTCTAGCTACTAATACATGCTGCATTAAAGTAATGTGTTGTTTTCAATACCCGTTACTATAAAACCTAGCAACAACCACCCCAATTTTGGCACCACTTTGGGCTAACGCTGTGTGCCTGTGACGTCAATCTTTGGAAACAGAGATATTCCACATTCATACAAAAAGTCCATGTCTGACCAGACAAAAAAAAAAAAAAAATGTGCAAACCAGATGTTATCAGCTACGTGTAAATTTGAAAGCTGCGCTATCACGTGCACATTCCTCCCACTGGTTTGAAAATATATACCATACACTATGACATGATTTGTGTTTGTTCTTCAGATCAATTCTTCTGAAATTACTGTATACAAGTAAATGTAGTCACTTTTGTTTGACCTTTTTTTCCTTTTTTTTTAACAAAGATGATGGCTACCACTATGCACTGTATAATTCCAAGCTGCTACGGCTGTAGCAGAAAGTATTCTACCTACAATATGTAGTACAGTAAAATGATATAAAACAAATGTATACAGTTGTACGAGGGAGCTGTCTTATCTTTAGAAAGAAAAAAATCTGTCTGTTTGTCAGAGTTTTATGGTATTTTTAGACTTAGATGGTTCTCCTCCTACACAGACAGACCTTCTCATAGACACCACTGTGGGGGGATGCTCAACCACTGTCCCTATGGACATTAAGGGTAAGGTACCTCACCCTCTTTGTTTATGTCTAATCACAGTCCCAGATCAGCAAATTTAAACTTAAATAGTAAAATCAACATCTGATAAACACAGCGCACTCTCACCAGCTGTTTGAAATACTAAAAAAATTTGGGTGGAAAAATTTGGCTCGTCAGCACGCTTATAGTACACTGTTACATGTACACAATAACTGATGATCGGTGAATGCATCCATCCACCGATCACATTGGTTTCCATGAGTACAGCATCCCCCACAGTACTGGGCATGAGACCTGTCAGTCTGTATAGGAGAAGGATTCTGTAAAGTCAGACGTAGTCTCTGTGGAACATATCCTCAACAATAAATACATACTGATCTTTCCCTCTATCTTAACCTTAGCTTTGAAACCTTGACATAATGCCTCTAACTTTAATAATGCATTCCAACAGTTGTTACAAATGCTGCTGTAGCTTTTTGTCCACCATTTGTGTAATGTGTTATGTCATTGTATATCCACATTGCTACTTGACTATCAAGAAACGCATGCTGGGTTCATTAGCACGAGTATAAAACATTTTATCAACAGAGTTATGACTACACGGAATGAGTATGTAGTCTTCACTCAAGCCTGACTGTATACAATCTAAACAACTCGAAAAGAAGGCTGTTTAGAAGATTTAAACCTTCGAGCCATAAATAAGAAGGGGGTTGTGAGAGAGAATTCATGTTCGTTTTTTATGTCTTTACCTCTGGATCATTGATGAAGAGACTACCAATTAGTCTCCACTCAAGCCTGACTTTTTGCATGCTTTCTTTCTTCTAACAGAGGGTAGGGAATGCTGCCAAGAGTGTGAACACAACATCTTTTTTCACCTTCCAAGAGCTTTTCTTATGACACCTGAATAAATGGTACTGCAGTACGTCTCAATGGTCAAACCAATATGTCACTATGAGCACTGACAGCGTCAGATCAAACAGGCCTCAAACTTTGATCTCAAAGAGATTTCATAGATTCAGCTCTTCTGGGCACCCTTGGCATTGCATCCCTAGTTGCAGCTACATGAAATAGGAGTCAACCTCATGTGAATCAATGTACCAAGTGCAAAACAATTATTCTACTGTAATTCCTGCATGTATGTTGACTGCTAGTCTTCTGTAAAAAGAAGTACCTTATGGAGTAAATGTAGAGCATCATATTCAACCAGTTGAAGACTAGACCCGAGTATACTCGGGCAGGTGTCTATGGGATATGCATGCTATAGCAAAATCAGCCCATCCTCAACAGGTTAAGCAGGATCTTCTTTGCAGGAGTTTGAATTATGCAAGGTTAATCTTTTAAAATACAGCTTTCAGGAGATATAGTCCCAACAAATGATCAAACTTCTAAAGTCAACAAAGATTAACAAAAATAACAGCATTTAATTGGGGATACATTTGTGCCCATATTCTACACAAACTAAAACACTGAAAGGATACGAGAGACTTGCAATAAACGTAAACCAGAGGACATCAAGGACAAAGAAACCACAATGAACTCAAAATGCTCGACTTCTTCTCCCAGATATAAGAATTCTCACCGAACTTATCATTTTTTTTTTTTCATTCATTGGCACTTTCCAATGACAAAATCTTTGATACAGCTTATTGCTTTGGTTAATATGGTCACACGAACATCTTACTGTGACATACAGGGAGAACAGTACGCATTAAAACATGTCGAGTGACGTCATAACACTTTGCTCTGTGCTAACATATCGTCCTTGTTTAAAAGGAATGCATGACACGTTCTGAAAGTAACGCGGGTAATGACCTACAGTGATTGGCCACTTCCTACATATTCTGGCAATATGATTAAATAATCTGTACGGTAAAAAAGAAACACAAAAATACAAATGTGTTATGCTGTGAACGGGGAAAGGGTCTCTGAAAGTGGCTTAGATCAGACGCCTTTCCTGTCAGTTAGCACTCGCATTATACATCCCACACCTCCCACGGCATACACCTGGAGATGGAGAGACAAGAAAGAAAGAGAACAAAACAAAACAAACTGGGCATTAGAATCAGCTGGCGAGCACTAAAAGAAAGACGGGCATCTCTACTTGTCTTACCATTTGAAAATGAATAAATAAATAAATAAATCATAAGCATAAAGAAGAGTAACACTAAGATGGATCAAAACAGCCATAGAAACAATTTGATGACAATTGACATGACTGTCACGAAATGAATTTTTAAAAAAAATCCACCCTGTACATGTAAGTACAGAGACTCCAACCCCAGGTCTCCTGCCTGAAACCCCTACAATGGTGTAGAAGACAGGAGACTCAAACTTCATGTGTGCGAAGTCCCTTGGGTCAATAGGGCTCTTGGTGCTCTCTCGTTCTATCTCAGACTTATTATTCAACATACGATGGCACTAAAAAGTAATAATTCAATGACTTAAATCATATATTGGCTTAATAAAACTTCTGATTTCATATACCATATGCAGATGCTATTCATGCATGCATATGCAATTGATTGGCATCTACAAAACCACACAAGCAGGAGAAATTTAATCTCAAGTGGGAGAAAAGGAGATTTTGCCAAATGGGCTTTTGGCCGGAGATCTCCCATCAAAAGCAGGAGAGTTGGAGTCTCTGCAAGTACTGATATAAAAAAAATACAATGATAACAAAACAAGAATGACAATCATACTTTTAAAACAACTGCTACTACAACCATATTATACTACACCTGTACTACTAACAACATTGATGACAGTAATACTAGTAATAATTATATCAAATATAGCTACAGTAATGATTGAGTCATGGGACATGCTACAATGTAAAAGTATGTGCAGTTACAAAAATATAAAACTCCTCATTCATTTAAAGTCTTGAAATTTAAAGTTGCTTATAAAAATAAATAGGTCTTAAGTTTAGTCTTGAATGCTAAATTTTGAGCAACTTAAAAATCACAAACATGAAGGACTGCAAAAGAAAAGTGCAGTGGAATGCAGGTTCTTTTTGTTTTTCTGGTAATAATAAATTCTATTTAAAATTTCAGGTAAATTGCATTAAAACTAATTTCATACCATGAGTTGATCACAGTAATTTTCACATCTCAAGTGATCAACATGGTATTCAAAGGGATGGTATAGCATTGGTTGAGATGGCGATTCACATTTTAACTTTCTGCGAACTAGAAGCCACTTACATATCAAAGAGCATCCACTTCTAAGAGGAATCAACAGTTTACTTGATGACAATCGATTTTGTAATGGCCGAGACAACCAAAAAACAAAGCGATCCTAATAAAAAGTGGGTCTAACCTTTCATTCGGACCACTTTCTTTTACTTTGTTCTTGGATATTTCAGCCATTCCATAACCGATTTTCATCTGATTTCTCTTAAATTGTATGCTCTATAACACTGTAAAACAAGAAATGTTCTTGTGCATTTTAATTTCACGAATTTGGCGAGCTGATTTTCGCCAAATTAAAATGCACACTAAAGATCTTGTCTACACTGAATGCATTGAATGTTAGAGGCAACTAGTGAAAATGAGGCCGTCAGCTCCCAGTCGCAAAAATTTCATGCCGCAAAAATATCGCATTCTACAGTATCTAGTAGTGGAAAATTGAGCAAAGAAAATGGGATGAATCCCATTTTCTTTGCTCAATTTTCCACTAATAAATAATATTCATTCTAGTCAGTTTGTCTGTTTGTGTTTGTTTTTACAGTATTTCATACAAGTGATTACTAATTATCTCGCAAAAAGTTAAAACTTAAATCCCCATCTCAACCAAAACTATACCATCTCTTTAAGTATCAATGCAAGCAAAGCTCAACTCTGTAATTTTCTGAAAGAATACTGTAGAGATGAATAGAGCAGAGAACGAAACAAAAGTTGATACCTTTTCATGCCACGTCAGCATAATACCCGCTGTTCCTTCGGACGGCTCAGCAAAGCTGCGGTAGATGTACTTCATTAAGACGTCAATACTCTCAGGGTCTAGGGAGTTCACTGCATTCTCGACTTCTGATGACTTGAAGTTTGTTAGAACCCTCATAACCACCGAGAAAGCCTTAGCCTATCCATGAGTAAAGTGTGTAAGATAACAATGCATACAAGTAAGTGCAGGAGAGAGTAAACAATAAACTGCATTTAAGATAGGGGATAAAATGCAATGAATTTAGCAAGTCTGCTAAAGAGAGTTCTGTTTTTTGTCGATACACCATACAGCAGCTCTGTGACTTTAGGATGTGTGGGTGTCTCTAAATAAATTGATTCCACTAACAAAATAAACATCTTTAAAAACTTTTTTGAAAACTTTTCATTTTTACTTAACTAAGACTTTTCAATTGGATGGGCAAATGGTAAGTGTGAGTGCTACAGTAGTTTTAAGTTGGCGCTGTACTGTGTACAATTGTAGGTCCCCCCCCCCCCCCCCATGTTACAGCGCTCTTCACTATAAATGGAATACATGATATAGGGGGTAGCACAAGTACCCTCTGCTTAATTATGAAGAGTCAGTGAGGGCAGATATACAGTTGTAAGCTGCACATGTATGCTGTATGTCTTATGCAAACAATACCGAGGGCCAATCACAAGATTTCTTTTCCATCATGTTCACTTCTGAATGGTCAAACTACATTTAACAATCCTGAGAAGCACACTTACTTTGACTCCTGGATTCTTGGACATGACGGGAGGGTTCTTCAGCGCAAGATGGAGAGCTTCCGTATTTTTCTTTCTAAACACCAAATGTACATAGTTAAGGTTAGCTTTGAAATAACAGCAGGATTCATATGTTCAGATTGTAATTTGTATGAAAACTTTCAAGCCAATATAAAGGGTGGCATTCACAGAAAGAAGTACACTTGTATGTGTACAGTGCACTCCCATTATAATGAACACGGTTGTAACGAAATTCTGGTTAAACGAAGTAACAATTAGGGCTGCAACATTCATTTTATGCATTATAATGAAAGAAAACTGCCGGTCCCAAGGACCTTGTTACATCGTATAACAGGAGTCCACTGCACAAAAACTGAATTTTAGAACCAGAGATAGGAATATGTTGAGTTTTGCTTTGATATTTTTTACTCTTATTTCTTTTCTGGCAGTGATGCATGGTCAGTTTGAAAGAGTATATCTCCAACTATGCATACTGTTAAAAAGAATACCAGCTGCAACCATATGTTATTGTACTGAGTGACTTGGGTGATTTGATACAAAAATGAAAGATACACTGTATTCTGTGCTCATATTTGACATGCAGTTTGGTCCAGCTGAACTTGAGATATTTGCCTGGATATAAAACCCGCCTTAGTGCCAGGCAGACTCAAGGCATGAGGGCACACTGGGAGAAGAAATCAGTATCTTTTTTATGGAACTGTTGCATAAGGCAACATATAAGCATATATTTATATGTTCGCCCGTGCGGCATAATATGCCTGGCTCGAAACCGGCAATTATGCTGCACGGGCAGTGACCCTTGACACACACACACACACACATACACCCCCAAGGGATAGGGTTACGGGCAACTGAATGGGCTTTAGAATACGGCTACGGGTATCTCCACCCTCTAGCCCAGCATGGGCAACCCGTCCGCCTACCACAGTATAAAAAGGGGACGTGGCACATACTACGAAGAGAGACAAGGAACAAGAAAAAAGAACAAGGAACCCGAAACAGCAAGCGACCAAGGAAACCAGCGACATCGCGACACCGCGTACCAGCCAGGGAAAGCAGTACGACCTGGCATCCGCGGCATCCTGCCTACCTGTCTCTTCTTTGGTCCTGCCCTATAATGCAGGACTACCGAGCAAGGTAAGTTACCTTACCTCACTTTATATAAGTGAGTTAATTATATTTTAGTTATTTACTGACCATGTTGTGTGAGGCGTCGCGACCGAGTAATTACGATCATCACAGCAGCGTTATGGTTGCAGCGCGCCGCAAAACAGAACCACATAGACTTCAAAGATATCAGAAGCACAAGTAAGGCTAACCCCGGGGCGCTCCTTCACACAGTGATACTGTGGCTTCGCATTCGGGCTGGTCACAATTAAGGCAGGGCAAACCAATGGGGAACATACAACTTCCAATGTATTTGTCAGAACCAGGTGGGTATCCATGAAAGATGATGATGATGATGATAATAATAACAATGATAACGATTGTAATAATTACGTTGATATTTTCGCGCAACTAAATCTTCTGGATGAGCAGCTCAAAAGCAATATTTGCAGGTTCTTAAATTTGTGCTGTGCAGTTCCCTAATCATTTTTTCCCCTACATGTACCAATTCACAGACACACACACACACAATAATTGTTTTAACATTTCCTCGCATGAAAATCAACGCACATTTACTACTGTATTATAATATTCCACAACATGCATACTGGTGTACGCACACACACTTGATTACGGTATAGGGTCTATACACGAACAATCCATTCAAATATGCCCTATCCTCTAACTATTGCTAATGCACTTGTCAATGTAATGACGCACCCCACTACCCCCGGACATGGGTGCGTCATGGTCATTTTTTGACTGACCACACGGGGTTTTTGACGGACACCACAGTCACTTTTTTGACGGACATAACGCTGCAAGTGACGAACACCACAGTCACTTTTTTGACGGACAACACGTTGAAAGTGACGCACACCTCGGTCACTTCTGTGACGGACATCCTCGGTACATTTGACGCACCCCCGTAAATACTGAAACGATTTTTGCATACGTTTTATTCAAGCAATTTCATTTTCTTTTGGTTCGTACACATAATTTGTAAAAGTTTCGGCAAGTTTCCCTTACCATGTAAGCACCGTATTGTCATTCACCGTACATCACGCTGCTGCTACGATATTCCGAACAGTTGTGCATGCAATCCATACATGACAATCACATGTGTGCAGAATGCGCTATGTGTGCAGAATGCGCTGTGTGTGCGCGGCCATTGCTAGTGCGGTGGATGCATACTGCTGCAGCGCAGGTACACACCACGCCACGGCATTCATATTCCCGCTCGAGTACTGCGTAACTACAGCCTAGTCGCGGTACGTAGAGATTCGCACAGCTAACAGCGTCGCGCGCGCGTCTGGCCAGCTGGTCGGGCTGGCCCGCGAGCAGATAGCATGCGGCAGGCAGTTCTTCTGCTGCCGTTTCGACAGGAAAGATTGAACTAAGTTGTTACATCGCTGAACAGTCCCTGGTTTGAGATTGAGTATGCATGATTTCATGGGTTTGTTGGAGGGAAAATGTAAGGAGAAAGGGTGGCCTTTCTGATTCTGGCAAGCATTTTTTCCTCTTATTCCAAAACGCTTCCCGACTTTGATTTTCACTTGCCGCGGGAAAGCGCTCACTGTAATTTCACTCGCGGTACGTGTATCCGGTGCGGTAGCGTGCAAAAATGCGTGCAGTTTTCCATAGCCAAGTGACGTACCATGACGCACCCCTCGGTTCAAAATAATGCGTGTTATTTTCCATAGCCAAGTGACGTACCATGACGCACCCCTCGGTCAAAATTTTGACCGACAATGATGGGATTTTGACGCACCCCTCGGTCAAAAATTTGACGGACAAAGCTGGTAAAATGACGAACACCTGGGTCACAAATTTGACGGACCAAACGAGGAAATGACGCACCCATGTCCGGGGGTAGTGGGGTGAGTCATTACATTGACAAGTGCATAATACGTGTGATGTGCATGTAATGTTTTTCCAACATGTAATTTCATTATACGGTGTCATTGTTTTGCTGTTGATCTTGTTTATTATCAGGTTTTTCAGTAATATTTGGACATTTTCAAATCCCCAGCAGAATAAGAAAACCACTCCACGTAGTCTCATGCGTGTATACTAGTAATTCGTTCCGTGTACGCGCAGTGCTATAAATAGAGGGGTGTCAGTTTCAATGTAGTGTTGATGTGTTGGACACCTACTAACCCCGTCGCGGGGCGCTGTAACACAGTACGTATTTGTCCGTATGGGGTCGCTGCTGCGGTTAGACACCTACTATATACACTACATAATCTAATCAGACAGAATGGAAAATGCCATAAAATTAAAACAACATGCAACAGAAGAGGGAGCTAGATTGGAATTTACTGTTCGATTCTAAGACAAGTGCACAGATTCAGAATTATTTCAACTTTCTATCAAATAGAACAGACACGTTTGAGGTCATCTATAACTTGTGTCACGATATGAAACGTTTGTGAGTCCTAGTAGGACCTATAATCACTGCATGAAACTGCTCTATGACTATCATGACTATCCTGATTCCTGATCCTGTATACAAATGTAGTACTACTACTAGGTACTACACTAAAACACTAGTGAGCTATGTAGCTGATCGAGTGCAGTGCCAACGGGCTCAGCGGACAGATGGCGCGGCCTCGACGGGCCGTGCCCGGGCGACCAGCCGCCAGAAAAAGGATACGAGTTTAGAAGCCGCTGAATTTCCCCTTCGTCTGGTCCCGCAACTTGATCATCGAAAAGCTGGTCATCTTGGAAGTTGTTCTCATCATAATCGTCTACATTTACTTTCCTAAATTTTGATGCTCCTGTGTTTTTCGACATGATGGAATAGGCAAGTGTCTTTTCTCCAGCAAATAATCGGTTTCGGAGTTCCTTTCAATGTAACGGGGGTCACTCCCAGTCGCCGTGTCTTCCTGGTACAATAAATTTCTCTACTCACCTGCTAAGCGATACTGGGATCGGGAGCACAGTTTATTGGTGATACATGGTGAAAGGGGGCTGAAAGACTACAACTACCACTTGGAATGCTGCATCTAGCAATACGAATACTCGTCAATTCATTTCAACTTGTTATGTCAAGGCGTTTCAATTTCAATCTTCAATCTTCAATCTTCAATTCATTTTTACTAACAATTCACATGTAATACAAACCCCTTGTGTGGACACGTACATTGTTTTGTATAATTACAAAAATTGAACAAGCATGCTTACAAAGAATTAATGTTGTGTGGGACCTTATGAAAGCACAGCTTATTGTTAAACAAGGTCCCACCCCCACTCCCACACAAAAAAATACATGCGGATGAGTGGAAATGATATACAATGTAGGCCTATTGCAAAATAAAGGGCTGAGGTGAGAAACAAAAACAAGAGATAGGTGGGGAAGAAAGAGAAGGAAAAAACGGAGAGAGTATAGTGACATACGGTACAAGTATGCGTAAATACAAAGTACACACATTGGTCATAATCATCAATCAACATAAGATGCAAGAAGGTGTGTATGGGTTTTTTTTTGTTTTGTTTTTTTGCTTGAATACAGATAAAATGGGGGCAGATTTATAGGCAAATTGTTCCAACTTAAGCTTAGGACCAGAATAAATAACAGTGTTTTGTGCAAAGATGCATGGTGCTTTTTCACATAATTATATTAAGACCTAATTTGAGGGGTGAGTATATATGCTGTAGTTATAATGGTCATTGACGGTAAAGGACCTTTATTGGGCTGTCGTTTGTGCAACCTAATTGTATACTAGTAATTCAAAGAATTAAAGGCATTATTTACCATTTGCAGATGAAACAAAAACCCAGCTTCGGTGCTTCAAAATAGTTCTAAGATGTGTGTTTAGGATAGAAACAACCAATGTAAAAATTTGAATCAGTCGGTGATGTATAGTCAGTGTTGAGTATTGTTAGATATACTAAATGTGCAGAACAATGTTATACTAAAAATGTTTCTAGACTAAACCGTCTACAGTTATGGTTTATTGAAAAAAATGGTGATACAGGTGTATCTCCTTATATTTTAGGCTTTATTGCAGATTTTTTTATAGGATGTGATACAACATTCCAAATGTGATAGGCCTAATGACTTAAAAAGAAATGGAAGAGGAAAAGAGTAGAAAGAAGACCACTCAGCTGAAGAAGAAGAAGAAGAAGAACTTAGCCTGAGAAAAAGGAGTAGAAGTTGCCTCCATGCTTTTTTTCCCGCCAAATAGTAGGCCTACTTCATTTTTCAAATCTCACAAAAGTTAATGTTTGCCAAATGACCTCAATGAATTCTTTGAAATATCAAAACAATTGTGAGCAATTTATACTACTATCTTGTGAGCATATTATCACGAATGCCATATATTAATTTACTTTTTTACGAAATATAAAATAATCAGAGACGTTCTTATGGACAAAATGGTTTCCTTAACGCGATCACACTTCCAGTAATATTGTTCAACGTCAGCTGTTATGATTTAGAACGACGTGCTATGAATATCCCTTTCGTTTCCTTTCTCTCTCTTTTTTTTTTTTTGTTTTTTGAATCAAACTTCCCACTGATACCGCCCGTGGCTTATGGCACAATAATGTTAACCTTCAATCTACCATTGAATTATGATGACCAAAAGGTATCGATGCAGTTGATCTTGTAACATACACACACGCAGAGAGAAATGCACATAGTAAACAAACTGATTTACAGGTATATGAGGATGCGTTTTTACTTCCTTCTTTGAACCTAAGATTGCCGAAATTGATAGTGCAGCCACCACACAGCTTCTGTTACAGGGATAATACTTACGAGTGCTCACTTAATTCGAACTGTCTAGAATTTAGACTAAGTGGTTACAAGGTTGTTGTAAAACGTGTAGTTGAAGTGTGCGCGGAAGTACAACCTTGGCAGAATTGACCTGACCGGATATTCCTCCTTTCTCTTGGCACTGTCGAACTATCAAAATGGTACGATGATAATGTAGAAGTCAATCGGGTTAAATCGTTGTCATCAATGCCCGTATCATAACATGGAGTCCTTGTTTATGAAGAACTGTATATTCTTAAACGTTTAGGTACAATTCTGTATCCATTTACAAAGTTTCTACGGAATATTTAGCAAAAATTTGATCACACGTTATACGGGTATCGTTGCAAATTGTATAGTCCCGTGGGCTAATATTCATGTTCTGTTCATGCTTGTTCATTCCCAAGTTAGAACGGCACACGTATTAATATGACCGCGATTCCATGTGATGGCGGATTATGCAGGGGTCGCGCTTAACTTTTTTTTTAACTAGCCACGCGGACCAGTTAGATTCAATTTTGGCTAGTCCGCAAAATTTTTGACTGGCCAACAGAAATTTTTGACTAGTCCGTCTTGTTTTTTAATTGCATGACTAATGTCAATATGGGGAAGGCCCCAAGTACATTTCAGTTATTATATCATATATCATATTCATTATCATTACTTCATTATCATCAGTCATCATCACTATGTTTTGTAACTGTTTTGTGACAGGTTAAATTGTCTTCCGGGTCAGGGGCAAGACATACAGCCTACAGGCCTCGGAAATGTTGATGTTTATTTACGAACGCACGCACGCAGTAATCACACCAACACGACATTCACAAGAAGTAAAGAACAGGTCGATTATTCATTCTTTTTTTATCTCCAAACAAACGTTTCAGTAGTGACAAATACAGGCCTAATTAATGGTCGATTTGTTTTATTACTTTTAAGCTAAGCATCTTTTTGAGGCACCATTATAAACCAGGGTGCTACACAACTTTTTTTAATCACTTGCCCAATCGGGCAAGCAGATTTGCAAATTAGTGTAAAACACTTGCCCGAACAGAAAAAAAAAAATCAGAAAATATAAATAATTGAAAAAAAAATCACTAGTATGTCAAGGTTTTAATGGAAAAAAAAAGAGAGTGAAGTTGATAAACAGCTGAGATTGAGAAAAAGAGAATCAGGGTTTCATTTTTTAGGACTATTACCACGCTCCTTTACGCCTTGTCAGGAGCACTGAAATAGGTGTAGCTCTCCTTATTTTTTTTTTTTCACATAATGGTACTTCAATATATAAAATGCTTCTGGTAATTGGTTATTCCATCTCCCCTCTACCTGACTCCTTTCACTGTGTACTTGTACTCATTTCACTCTGATCTTTCCACACCTTGGCCTCGATCCCATTGGAAAAAAGAAGAAGAAAAAACAACGAGAAAACACACACACACACACATATTGCAACACACAACAAAAACCTCTTCCCTACACCTTCCTGATTTCCGTGTTTCTATCAGGTGAAAGAATAAAACAACAGTACTATGGTGATTGAAACTCGACACCCATTCATGCCAGCCAGGCCAGGCTGCCATGTAACTTCAAAGCACATTCCGACAGCTGGCTGGCAAAACCACATGGCAAAATTTGCGCGCGCGTGTAGATTGCAGGATTGGGTGGAGCAGGGAGGGTGGAGCTAGGGCCTGGGAACAGGCAAGGGTGATTTGATAGTCTGTGAGTTATCAAAACCTTTTGAACAATTGAAACGTCATGATACGATCTTGTCTTCCTTTTGGACTGAAAGAAAAACATCAAAAAGACGAGTTGAGTATCATAAATTTTTACATAGTCATGCAAAAAGATTACTACACTCATGTCATGACAAGAAATGAATCAATATTCCAAGACAAAAACAAAGCAGCCTCGGGTACCTGACGGTGACATCGAGACGCCATGCATTTACCATGCACCTTTGGGAGCAACATGTTGGAGTTGGCAGGGGGAAGGGGTGATCCTGGAGTTTGTGAAAACTTCCTGACACCCAGGGAGGTTAGATTCTCTTCCCGCTGTCTAACCAGGTAGTGAATTTGTCTCGGCATACGAGAACTTTCATATATTTCTGTGATTTAGTTTTTTAATCGAGTGATTAATCAATCCCTTTCTACAGTTCAGTAAACATTTAAAATACTCGATTAAGCACACTATTATAATTTATAGTGTAATCGACTGTTCGATATTTCTACTATGGGTCAAAAGAAAGGCTATAGAACCATGTGTTGCTTATAGAATCATGATCTTTGCGATGATTCCTTGAACTCAACTCACGAGCTAGTTCTTCGATCAATATTTCCAGGCTATATTTACACGCTGTTTATTCCAGTGCGCGCATTCTTTCGTCTGGCACCTAGCTGGGGTCTGGCACCTGGTTTTGTGGAAATTTCCACAAGGGGGTGGGGTGTCAAGTTTCTCGTAAGACCAGAGACTGCATACACAATCTCTTCGCTTGTATTTACAAACATGTGTACTGTCGTGTTTTTCCCCTTTGCTGTTAATGAACATTTAGATTTGACTTTACGAAGGTTGCTATCTAGCAAGTGGTTCTTGTTGTGAGGTGTATGTATTTTTTTTTTCATCATTCATGGGCCGGAGGGGAAAGAAGAAGTATGCTCAGCAAGCTGTCTTTTACACCAGCATCAGTAATTATCGTCACCATTACTCAGATCATTCGGCCCTTGTCCTATAACATTCAGAAACATGACCAACATGGTCACTCGGGATAAACTGCACCTACGCAAACAACATCCCGACAACACAAACTCTACAAAAGATCGCACACAGCTGGGATCAAACTTCCTTCGAAATACTGCAGCAAAGCGGAGAAATCGCCGTTACGACAATGCATGTACAGTGCCAGACACTTAAAATAATCACTTTTAAATACTTCGAAATATAAAGGGAATGAATAGAGTGACATTAAAAGAAAGAAATCGTACCAAACTAGTAATAATATTAGAAACCATTGAACAGAATAAGCCCTAGCGGAAGTTTGCAGCACCGAACCAATACATTGGAAACTCGGTATGACGAGCTCCTTTGGGACCGAGACAATTTGTTCTTTGTAATCCTAATGTTTATATCAGTAGTCAATAAACAATACAAAACAAAGGAAATGAATTCAATGGGACCGGAAAAATCAGTTTGTTTTTCAGGTATTTAGATATATTATCAGATCTCCAAAGGCGAATGAAGGTCTAGTCACTGTATATTTACAACTATATATCGAGTTTCCCCGGTACACAAAGTTCGAACACTTTTCACCTGCACATCGTCAAAGAAAGTATGCAACACATGAACAGAAACTCACCTCTTAATTGCAGAAAAATGATGCAATAACATCGTAAATATCACACAGACAACACTCTAAAAAGTCAGTTTGTACTTGGGAGGTAGGGGAATAAGCGGATGAAGAAGCAAAGAAGAGAGAGAGAGAGAAAAGAAACAGACACTGGACAAAATACATGTAGCAGCATGTGCATGTGGCTGGCCAGACACACAATACAACTACCGGTAATCGGTATCACCGTACATGCAGATACCACGGCGATCGATGTAAACACCAGGGTCCATGGGCGTCCGCTAGTTTGCAGGCACAAACCCTTGTAGGTCGTGGAAAAAGTCTGCGTGCGCCAAGACTACAACATGCACCACTGGCACTGCAGCCGCTCCAGGGAGAAGCTACAACACAGCCTATATATTATGAGACTGTGCCAGGGTGGTGCATGTAGTAGTCTTGGCGCAGACTCCTTTACAGGATGCACAAACGGACGGACTAGCTCCGTTCGCGCGCTGCACACGGAGTACGCAGCGATTTGCGTTCAGCGCTTGTCACAGCCAGTATGCTGGGAAGTGGGAACAACACTGGAGCAATATTTTGGCTGGCCACACGGACTAGTAACTTCCGAATTTGATGATTTTTAGCTAGTCCGACGTGATTTTGGGTGGCCAATGGCCAGCGGACCATCGCCAATTTCGAACCCTGTTATGGCTTATACCCACTTAAGTCAACAGTATATTTTTAGACATGATCACGATAATGCCTAGACATGTTCTCGTAATCGTTCAATTTTAGGCAATCGCACACTTTTGGGTCCATGATCAGTAAATTTATCGGCACCGGCACCGCGGCACTGACACCGGCTGACACACCACTGTCACCACTCTAAATAATGTGTGGCAATAACAATGCAATGCAAACCATTGGCAATTATCAATGGCAATACTGTAGCAGTTATGACAGGAGTGCATTGATATCACTCTATTCATAAGTAATACGGCTGTATGTCAAACAGCATGTTCGAATCAAAAACCTGATCTACTTTTGCCTTCCTGTACGTGGGTTTGCGTCTGCTACCTACCGCTAGTAGATCTCTAGGCCTAGACAGTAGTACGCCAGTAGCCGGAGGAGGACGATCTGTTCAGCACGCTAATTTATAAATTATGTATAAGTCGAAATTTTGCACTTATTTGTTGTGACCTTTGGTGTATTTTGTATGTACTTAATCCACATTGCGCAAAATATGGCAGTATCTAACTTCGCTTTTGTCAAAATTGAAGTGTTTTCTGATTTTTTGAAAGGAAGATTTATCGACAGCACATAACTATAAGCGCATGTGGTAAGAATGGTAGGGCACGAAATGGACCTTGCAATGCCTGTTTCAGTGAAATTGGCTGCCCGATTGGAGCCCTTGAAGAGCTTCGCAGTTGCTGCCGTGGGAGTCGCTAGGGTGTTGTGTGATTTGTGACTGCCCGCGGACGCCGCGCACTGGCTCAGCGCTAGCGAGCTCTCTACTTATGCACTTGTCAATGTAATGACTCACCCCACTACCCCCGGACATGGGTGCGTCATTTCCTCGTTTGGTCCGTCAAATTTGTGACCCAGGTGTGCGTCATTTTACCAGCTATGTCCGTCAAATTTTTGACCGAGAGGTGCGTCATAATCCCATCATTGTCGTCAAATTTTTGACCGAGGGGTGCGTCATGGTACGTCACTTGGCTATGGAAAATAACACGCATTATTCTGAACCGAGGGGTGCGTCATGGTATGCACTTGTGGCTATGGAAAACTGCACGCATTTTTGCACGCTACCAGTACCGGATACACGTACGTACCGCGAGTGAATTTACAGTGAGCGCTTTCCCGCGGCAAGTGAAAATCAAAGTCGGGAAGCGTTTTGGAGTAGGCCTAAGAGGGAAAAATGCTTGCCCGAATCTGGCAAGCAAATGATTTAAAAGCCACCCTTTCTCCTCACATTTTCTTTCCAACAAACTCATGAAATCACGCATACTCAATCTCAAGCCAGACGGACTGTTTAGCGATATAACGATTTCAACCTCACAGTACTAAATAGTAAAATCAAAGATCGTATACGGAATTCCGTATACGATCTTTGGTATACCGTTGCGTGGTGCGTACTGCGCGTACCTGCAGTATAGTAGCAGGCAAGTCGAGTGTTGTGTGCGCGACTCGCTCGCTAACGCTGTCATGGCTGTGCAATTCGCAAGTGAGCAGCGTGCTCGTTATTCCTCATCGAACGTACATCGTCCATGTGTTGCATTCAACCGGACTAGAAATGGCCGCGCACATACAGCGCATCTGCAGACAAGTCATGGCCAGGGGGGTGTTTCACAAAGCCGTTCTTAAGTTAAGAAGGACTTAAGTGCGACTGGTAATCAGTTCTTGTGTGCTATACATATTAGAATCTCAATAATTCAGCACAAGAACTGATCACCAGTCGCACTTAAGTCCTTCTTAACTTAAGAACGGCTTTGTGAAACACCCCCCAGGTGACCAGGCCATTGACTGCATGCACATACATTCGGAATATCGTAGCAGCAGAGTGATGTACGGTGAATGACGGTACGGTGCTTACAGGGCCAGGGTAAGGGAAACTTGCCGAAACTTTGACAAATTGTGTTTACGAACCGAAAGAAAATGAAATTGCGTGAATAAAGCGTATGCAAAAATCGTTTCAGTATTTACGGGGGTGCGTCAAATGTACCGAGGATGTCCGTCAAGAAAGTGACCTAGGTGTTCGTCAAAAACCCCGTGTTGTCCGTCAAAAAAGTGACTGTGGTGTTCGTCAAAAACCCCAAGTGGTCCGTCAAAAAGTGACTGTGGGGGTGCGTCAAAAACCCCGTGTGGTCAGTCAAAAAATGACCATGACGCACCCATGTCCGGGGGTAGTGGGGTGCGTCATTACATTGACAAGTGCATTACGATGATGGGCAAATCGAAGCCGCCACTACAATGGGAAAATCATGAACGCGAAAAGTTATTAAAATGCGAGATTTTTTCAAGAAAATGAAAATAATGACTGATTTTAACACTGTTCATGTCTATATTATGTATTACGTATCAATCTATGGATAATTGATCTCATTTCATGGCTTGGTGTAGGGTTGGGGGTACCACGTATTGTCACCCTAAGGATCTGTAGCTTGTTTATTCTAAAAATATAACTCAAATCCGCCTAATTCTTACCTCAAATATGCCATAAATACTGCAGTTTTGAATGTCGTGACCATCTCGTTGATTATGAATCTCCGTTTTAAAATAGCGCAATTTTAGTGCGTGCGTTCCGTTTTCTTCGCGCAGCTAAAAAGGGAACCTTGCGATCGGCACCCCCTCCCCTCCATAGGTATACACGTGAATTTCACAGCATAGGTAATACACGTGAATTTCACAGCCATGCGTCGTTACTGAGCGGATGTGTAATTTTTAGCTTGGTTTGTTTGAGTTTGATTTTCGTTTCTTCGTTTGTATTGTCTTTATAGCTAATGACACTTAATCCCGCGCGTACCTTTTCGTTCTATATGCAAACAGCCATGATACGCAGGGTGCCGATGGGAAGGTGCCCTGCCGATAGGTGGTGCCCCAACCATACATCTGATTTTCATATGATAAATGCTAGACCAGACCTTTCTAGTCCTGTTGAGACTTCGTAAAAAAAAACAGCCAGTCAAAAATTTTTACTCAAATTTTGGACAGTGACGGCACGGTAGCAGTGTTTTGTTGTTGTGGTCAAATTATGGGTGGCTTGCATTACGTATTCTACTCCAGTCCAGAAAATCTGCTCATAAGTAATGGGGGGGGGGGGGGGTCCTGCTCATAACATACGGTGCTCTCCCCCTCATACGATATGAGGAGCACCCCCCTGGGCACCGTTTCACAAAAGTTGCTAGCCCTGACAAATTGTCAGTCTCTGACAATTTCAGTACAATCCTTGGTTTTTATTGGCTGAGAAGCTCTGGTCACTGACTGTTACTATGGTAATTGTCAGAGACTGACAACTTGTCAGGGCTGACAACTTTCGTGAAATGGTGCCCAGGAGTGCTCATCAGGCCTCCTCCCTCACTTCTCATCCATCTCACATCTGACATATAGTATTCGAATGTTTCAAGTTTGCACAGTGATTTTTGTTGTTGTTTTTGTTGTTGCACACGCATCATTCATGTCACAATATCCACTGTAGAGCTCTCCATAATGGAAAAAAAAAAATCTGTTTTTTAATTTTGACAAAAACTGAATTTTAATTAACCAATGTGCAGCGACGCACGGAAGCATGGGCGCCAGTGGGTTCGCTCAATGCAGGGCTGCCATATGTGCATGTCTATTGGCCTGATGTGACTCAAAAATTTCGGTGCTTTTTTCTGTGGCTCTCACCTCTACTAGAGCACAAATCAGCCCTATGAAACTGAAGTTTGACATCATTTTACAAACACTTGTAAAGAGAAAGAATTAAATCACAATGTTATGTTGATTGTGACATGTGCATATTTTCCTAATTACTATTCCACACTGATAGAATAAGTGGGTACTTGAATTTGTCAGCAAACTAATCGCTATGTGGGTATTATATGGGTTCGTGAATTCCCCTGTCCACCAGCCTTTCGTTTTTTTTTTTTGTGTGTGTGTGTGTGTGTGTGTGTGCAAGCATCCCAAGCAGACAAGCCATACAATATAACGCTATATCTACAGAAACCTCCCTTGTGTGCGCGAGCTTGCTCTGAAAATTCCATTGCTTGCATGGCTTGAGCACTGTCTGCGCTGGATGCCGCAGGACACTGGCACAAACGGTACCTAAGAGCTGGTGAACGGCGGAATTCACAGTCTTTGATTGTGAATGTAGCAACAGCATGTTAAATTATCACAAACAGACAGGCATTAGACCATTCTAGAACACTTGAGGTAGCCTCCATGTCACATTGTGAAAACAAGATCTCACAAAAATGTCTGTGACCTCCTCATTCACGAAAATATCTGTGTGCCAAGATGACAGCTTTCATAGACAGTATGCAAAAATGACCAGATTTATGTTATAGTATTATGATGTGTTGTTTTGCATCAGTCAGAGCTGTTACAATAGTTTCAAACACAGTGCCCTTCTCGTATCACTTAAGACATTTGCTCTTGAAACAATTACTGTGGTCTTATTTTCTTTGAGGACTCTGGGGTTAAGTTTACTTTGATGTGGGAATTAGGGTTATGGTTATGTTTGTGGGTACAATTTGTGTTTTGCTCAGCATGCAGATATTTCATGGGAGCAATTGTCGCAGGAGCAAATGTCATGGAACCCATGTCACCAAGTTAGCATGGGTGCTGAGAACACTTTGCTGACAAAACTATCCAGATCCAGATTCAGATTCAGATACTGAAGGAGGAGAGAAGGGGGAAGTGGGGAAAGTGATTTAAAGAGTGTGCTACCCATCGCTAAGTTGTAAAACTATTTTATCTACTAGTGTCAGGAGTTAACAAGCATTTATTATTGGCAGAAGACTTTCTTACCGAGAGCAACTGTTCTATGAATGTTAACATTAACTCTAGTCTTTAATATGAATGCTCCAAGTAAGTAAATACAAAATTGTACAATTTGTTTGTTTGTTTTTTTCAGTACCTGACAGTTGAGTGTAGTAAATTGCTTGGCCTGGTTTTAGTTCCTGTTTGTCAAGTATGTTCAGTAATTGCAACTGATTGACAATTGTCCTGCATCAACTCCTGTGACACGATTGTCAATCAGTTACAATGAAAACATCTCGACGGAAGAATTTCATGAATTTGAATGCTCAGTGTTTGCTGTTCTTTCCCTTTGCTGTGAAGTATTATGCAAAGTGGCTTCACTCTTTGGGAAACCTCTGTTCTCTTGTCTGCACACAGACGCGCATCAAGGCCCATGAACTGCGTGGCAAAAAGAAGGAGGATCTGGAGGAGAACCTCAACAAGCTGAAGCAGGAGTTAGCTCAGCTCAGGGTTGCCAAGGTGACGGGTGGGCAGGCATCCAAGCTTGCCAAGATGTGAGTAGAGGATGTATGGAGTGTTTCGTGACATCACTGGAATTTGGATTATTTGAATTGTTGATTTGATACAGTGCACTCCCATTATAAGAAAGTCCCCGCAGTGTACCATTTGCCTTCATTGTACGGTGAACTGCTGCTACATTTGTATAACAAAGTCCTCGGGACCAGTATGTTTCTTTCGTTTAATAGAAATTTTGTCATAACAGAACAAAAAAAAAAATACAAATACAAAGATCCGATAATGTTACAGCCTGAATTTGTACTTCATTGTACCCGGAATTTCATTATAACAGGAGTGCATTATAACAAATTTTAGTTATACCCAAACAATGAAGCACACAAAGACATATTTTGTTAGATAAAAAATTGTTACAAGACATATAATGTTCAGAGGCTGTTGTCCAAGCCAAGCGTTTTGCTTATTGATATGGTATCCTCCACCTGTGCACTTAAAGATCTGTAATGATATTTATGTATTATTTCACATGATTATATATTTGTAATGCCAAATTTTGTTTATATTTTTATGACTTGTAAATAATATGTTCGATATTGTTATACTTATTTTCTCTTATGTACTAGTGGAGAATTAAAACTTATTGAAACTGAAATGTAGACGATATTAATTTGTTGACCCGAATGTTTACCACATTGTAACAAGAATTTTGTTAGATATAGTTACTAATGGGAGTGCACTGTAATTGATCTTGATGGTGTTTGTTAAATGCAGTGATCAGTGATAAACTTCAATGGACTTGACCCTATCATGTGCAAGACTTGCTATAATCGTCCCCGCCGAACGAGTTCGAGCAGGGGACTATGAAACGGGCTCCGTACGTGTGTGTGTCCGTGTGTCCGTCCGTCTGTGTGTCCGTGTGTCCGTGTGTCCGTCCGTGTGTGCGTCCGTGTGTGATCAAAATCTTCAATTTGCTACTTCTCTGTCATTTATGAGCCAATTTTGATTCTGTTTGCTCTATATGATAGCACTACATGGGAGCTTTGAAACTTCTACACAGAATTTCAGTTGTGACCTTTGACCTTGACCTTTGACCTATATTGTACATTTTGCTACAAAATGCTACTCCTTCGCCATTTCTAACCCGATTTCGATTCCGTTTGCTTTAAGTGATGGCACTAGGTGAGGGCTTCAAAACTGCTACACAGAATTTTGACCTTTGACTTCTTTGACCTTTGACCTTGATTTTTGACCTGTATTGTACATTTTGCTACAAAATGCTACTCCTTCGCCATTTCTTACCCGATTTCGATTCCGTTTGCTTTATGTGATGGCACTAGGTGAGGGCTTCGAAATTTCTACACAAAATTTTGACCTTTGACTTCTTTGACCTTTGACCTTGATTTTTTGACCTATATTGTACATTTTGCTACAAAATGCTACTCCTTCGCCATTTCTAACCCGATTTCGATTCCGTTTGCTTTATGTGATGGCACTAGGTGAGGGCTTCAAAACTGCTACACAGAATTTTGACCTTTGACTTCTTTGACCTTTGACCTTGATTTTTGACCTATATTGTACATTGGCTACAAAATGCTACTCCTTCGCCATTTCTAACCGGATTTCGATTCCGTTTGCTTTATGTGATGGCACTAGGTGAGGGCTTCAAAACTTCTACACAGAATGTTGACCTTTGACTTCTTTGACCTTTGACCTTGATCTTTTGACCTATATAGTACATTTTGATACTAAATGCTACTTCTGGCGGGGACATATTTTACGCACCGCGTAATTTCTACTTTTCCTTGTTTTACCTTATTCAAGTTATTGTGATGATAATGTCGTATGTATTTGACCCTAAAACAGTGTGGTATAGGTATTGGGTTTGCTCCTACATTTGTATTTCACAGGGTCCACAGAACATACTATATATTGGGGGGGGGGGTTTGGGGGGGAGGGGAGTGGGTAGGGGCAATTACCCCATACAGCCTCTATATCAGCTCTGTATAAAAGGAGACAGTAAATTGATTTTGTGTTCACGAATATGATTGAAATACAGAAAATGTTGGGACAAGCCTATGCAGGCATAAAATACAAATCGTATATTTTGTAGCCACAAGTGGAGTAATGACAGGTTATTGTGTACGTCCACTTTACCTAGTAAAACTTCATTGATGATATTGGATAATCTAGTGTGCAGCTTGCATCTTGTAATCTCTTTACAGTGTTTGATCATCCCCCAATAGATTAGATCATCTATTGATAGTCATCAATTCTAATTTTAGTGGGATTAGATTAAATCAGTGTAAGTTTGCTTTTCTCTTTCTTGTTGTTTTGTTTGGAATAGCCGTGTCATCCGTAAGAGCATTGCCCGGGTGAGGACTGTCATGAATCAGACGCAAAAGGAAAACCTGCGCAAGTTTTACCGCAACTTGAAGTTCAAGCCCCTGGACCTGCGCCCCAAGAAGACCCGTGCCATCCGCCGCCAGCTCAGCCGCTCCGAGCTCAACCGCCGCACCAGCAAGCAGATCCGAAAGGCCAGCATTTACCCAATGCGCAAATACGCCGTCAGGGCATAGACTGGGACTCCGTTACTCATTTATCATACAATGATTGCATACACACCACATGGACCATATGACTCCGTTTTTCAACTCTACCCAAAACATCCATAGCAATCGTGAGTGTAGACAGACCCAACCGGTGATCTGCTAGTCTTCTTCCCCAGTGGCATATCTCCTACTTCTGTTGACTTAGGTAGTGTGTTACCATCTTATGCCAAATGCCAGGTGGACAATAAAATCTACTCCACAAACATCAGAATTCAGTCTTGTCTTGGTGTGTATTCGTGTGTGGAATTCAGTTCAGACACTTTTGTGAATGCAGATTACCATGGATGCAGTCACACTGTGCGAAACTACGCATAGTTTCACTGCATGGTATTTTGTTCCCCATTGTTTTGGTAGTGTGACCACAAACTTCTTGAGCACTTAAGCTGTGTTCAGACGAGGGCAGTTTTGGTCGGAGTAACTTCGGAGGAAGGGTCGGAGGAAGCTTGGTCGGAGTAACTTCGGAGGAAAGGTCGGAGTAGTGCCCGTCTGAACAAGGTCGTGGTAACTTCCTCCGGTTGGAGGAACTTACCACGACCTCTTCCTCCAACCAAGATACTCCTGAGAAAACTCAGGAGTATCTCGCTACCACGACTAGCCGGTCAGAGTAAATTGCCCGTGCGGACAAGCCCTCGGAGTATCTCTGAACTTACATACCTTAAGACCTAGGTAAAACTTCCGGGGGCAAATCGCATTGTTGACATTTTGCGAGTACACGTGCGCGTGTAGTGCAATTCTAACCTAGTCGATCGCGACGAAGAAGCTAGCGCTCAGAAATTTCCATCAACAAGGATGGAGAAGACAAATGCCACTTGTAAAAAACTATCTTATGGTCGACGTGCGCGGCGCAACCACTTCTGGAAGTTACATCGACCCTCCACGGTGATCCCCGCGAAGGCCGTGGTAAATTGGTTGGAGTTTCTTCCCACGACCGTCGTGTGGACACAGGGTTGTGGTAAGATAAGTATAAATTTTAATTTCAATTGCTGCGCCATAAGATATTTTCCTCCGAGTAGAAATACGTCTGAACCTGGCTTGTGTAGTAAAAAAAAAGATCAGGAAAATTCTCACGAAACTATGCATAATTTTGCATAGTGTGACTGCGTGCAGCTAAGACTTTGAGAACTTAGTGACGTGATAATAGATCCAGTATGTTGTTTACGCACATTGTGAATTCTTTTGTACAATTTTGTGAGTTCACAGTTATTAAATCTATTATTTTCTTTATATGGGGGGGGGGGGAGGGAGTTTGAGATTGAAACTGGGGTTATTTTTTGCATCACTGAAACTGTGTAGTTTTGTTGATAGTGTGACTGTATGCTCAAACTTTTGCAATTTACAGGTACCCAACCTGTATCTGGAAGCATAATCTAGTACTGCGCATAGTTTTGTATAGTGGGACTGCAGTCTCTGAAAGCATCTGTGTCTTAGTACAGGGCACTCCCGTTATAACAAAGTCATCAGGACCGGCAGTAATTTTCTTTTGGTATACTGTATTGAGATTTCATTGTAACCGAATTAGAAAGTGTAGAAAGATATATAGATGAAAATTTAGGACCTAGATTTTTACTTTTTTGTAGCAAGAATTTTTTGTTGTACATTGTAGTATGTTTGTTATAACAGGAGTGCACTGAACTCTCAAAGATGAGCAGTTGAATCAACAATCTTTCAGCATATCTTATTCACTCCCATGAAGGTATGTTGTTAACTGCAGCTGGAAGCGAAATCTTGAGTTTGCCCGATCGCATCATCTAGCTCTTTGTGAGGAGCAGTGACCCAAGCTTGAACCATGTTTAAAGGGGAATTTGCCAGGCAAGCTACAAATTTATGTGAAAAGAAAGAGTAAAAAAGAAAGAGTGCAACAGTGAAAATTTTATCAAAACGGGATTGAAAGTAAAAAGGTAAATGACGTTTTGGAGATGCACTCATTTTTGCACAAAGTTTTTTGAACAGCTGCTATGAATACATGTATTTAAATAAGTGAGCTAGTGATGTCATCATTTCAGACAATTAATTTTTCTGCCGTAAAAGTGTAAAACATTGTTATTCCTGGCTGAATAACTCCAAAACAGTGGTCAATCAGATATATCTGGATTGGAGACTGTTGCACAATTGTGCTGGAACAAAAATTCCAAGATTACATGTACAAAATGTAAGGCAAGTTTAATATGAGACGAAACCTTCACCAACCATAACTCATTATTTCCATATACGTAGTGACTGTACGAGAACTGTTGTAGTAAAAACAAGCAAATTTTCACAATCTCATAACTTCCCTAATTTTTAGCAGATTTTGATCAAATTTTCACTTGCTTGCTTTTCAAATTTCACTCGTTCCTTTCAGTCTCAAATCTTGACTTGCCTGGAGTTCCCCTTTACATACCAACACTGGGTGATTTCAAGTTCGGTGCTAGTGCTAATGCTTGTGCTAGTGCTAGCTCCCAAATAACTGCGTTAAATCGAGCTGTCCAACACCGGCGGTCAGATTAACGAAGCGGTACCGATCAAAATTATCGATCCCACCACCGAGGTTCTAGCATGGCTAGCACCACCGCGCAGTCCGCGGGAATTGTGCGACGAAAAAAATTATCGCGCGTGATTACAGTCAAATATTAAAAGATGCAGCCATGATTGCTTAGTTTTAGACTCATAATGAGGAAAACAAATTAAAATGCCACAAGTTTCATCCCTTCTTAAAAGCACAACTATCTTAATCTTGCTCCCAGGCTCAAATTTATGTAGCCATGTCTGCAGTGTTCGTGTACGTTAGGTGGGCGACCGCTGTATTAGCATAGGCTTTGCACGTAAAACGTGCATCTATCATAGCAGCAGTGAGTGCGGGTCTGCACGGCAACGCTAACACCAGCACCGAACTTGAAATGACGAAGATGATAATCCCTAGGGGCAAGTGTTAGTCAATGGGGGAAAAAACACGTAAATCGCTAACACAAACGGCGGAGCTCGGTTCAGCAGACGACATTCAACACCGAGCCCGGCACCAACTGCTGGAAACACGACATAATTTTGAGGTCAACTCCCTACACCGACGTGATTTCAAGTTCGGTTTTATCCCCGGTGCTAGTGCTGGGATAGCACTAGCACTAGCACCGAACTTGAAATCACCCAATGAGTAGAGCATTGTGTGTGTGCTATGATGCACATGTGATTGTGTGTGTATTGCGTTTTGTGTGTATGTTGGTGTGTCTCAGTGTGTGAACTGGTACATATGTGTATTTGCATGTGTCCTTGTGGGTGTGTCTGTCTGCGTGTTTGTTTAACCAGCACACTGTGTGATTCTGATTGTCTGTTCCCAGTAATATTCCAATGTGATCATTTCAGCTCACAAGAGGTGATGAGACGAGACATTAAACATATACTGTACATCAAATTATATCTTACAAGGACATTAAAAAAAAAAACACCTTGCTGATACCAAGGAGGTTCAAGAGAATGGAGTCACAACTCTTATTTCCTTTGAAACCATGTTCGAAGCCGCCACTCAAAAATATTTGAAGTACAAGTATGTACCGAACTGGAGCTGCCCCACAGATAGGAAGACAATTGATTCATGTGTCACTGCATAACGACCAGCTACCTTCTAGGAAAGATATGTATTTATGATGGTAATAACTTTTCGCCATCCCTACTTATGGAATATGAGCAATACAAAAAGGTATAGGCAGGGGATGCGCGGATAGAATCATAAAGAAATTGATGAAATGGAAATCAAGTTTACTGGACATGGGCATGTCTGGGCACAAATCTGACATATTAATTTATAAAGAACTATTATCGAAGATTATTCCATATCAATTTTATTTGTCGGAATTAAACGGAAAAGTTTTAAAATCGGCATTCAAAGAGGGTGTACTTTCAAATACTTTCACAACATACAGCTCCGATTTACACTTTTGCAGGTATTTCTGGACGAGTTTGACCTTTGTTTTAAAGGTTTTATCATCAGGAGAAATTTCATGTAGAATAAACAAGCAAAATATACCCGATATAATGTTAGAGTTCAAAATCCTTATGATTGCCCAGAATGATGGCAGCTTCAAACATCGAACGTCAAAGGTACAAATGCACCTGTGGAATTCTTTTGTGCATCCATAGAAATCTGACAACTGTTTGAATAATTATGGCCAGTTGGAACTCCAGCTCTAGAACCTCTTTGCTGATACACTATACCAGTAGATCCATGACTGCCTAATACATGTATAGGCTACTAGTATCTTATCTGTATGTCATAAGCCTTATGATGATTCTATGAAAATGGGCTCTGAGCACCTGTATACCACAGTATTTGTAACCATGGACCTACTACGTCATATGGACCATGAACGGAGGTCTTTCTTTGATCCAATGTTCACCACCGCCACCTGATTATGTGCATCTTAATGAGTACATTCAGACGTTTGGACAATGATGATTGTGTGATCGTGCATCATCACTGACAAAAGAACCCGGTTTCCCTCATTTCGGTCCTATTTGGCTGAGGTGCCTTTTCAGACTCAACTGCCTTTGAATAAACACCAATGATGGGGAGCAGCAAACCTGAAACAAGGACAAATTTTGCGTCACAAAATTTGTAATTACTGAAGCGGCCACTTGCGGCCATGCATGTCACATCCCTGAATGGCAAGACAAGCATGTCGTCTACTGTCACTGCCCATGTTTACTCTGAAACAATGTGCGACAAATGGGGAAAAATAGATTACAAATCACTGTCAAGCTGTTTAATTACTTGCTTTTTCTTGTAAAGTACTTGCATTTCGCAAATGAAATTGCTTTAGCGATGATTTCGCAATATGCACTACAACTGCACATGCATTTTTCTTGATTTAAGAGAGTTATCTTCTGCGCACGTAGTTTTTAGATTTCTCAAAGCGCCGTCTTATTTTTATCCAGGCTGGCTGTCGGTGGACAACACTGGATCAAAGCAGGAAAGCATGTTCAAAATGTTTTTATGACGCTTTTGACAGAAACAGGTGCACGAATTAATTAACGAGCGATGAATGTCCATGTGTAGTAGGTCCATGTTGTATCACTCACAGCTGCTCTTGGCATGGGGGGGGGGGGGGGGGGGGGGGTGGGGGGGGGATACTCGGCTCCAGAATACACACTCGACGTGATTCACAACCAGACACACATCTTGTACATATTCCAAGCATACAGACAGTCACACTTCGTCACACACAAAAGCACACTTGCTGTGCAGTCTATAGATGAATCTGACACATGGCGGCTATAGTATATAGTGGGGGGCTGCCAAAGAAGAACAAAAGTATTTTCAATGGGTTATGCAATGAGCCAGTGGGATTGCTATATGTCAGTGCATGAATTATCTTTTGTTAGGCATACTGCAAGCCCCCCCCCCCTCCCCCAGTTAGAAATTACCATAAAAAACAGTACACTGTTGTACCCAAACCAAATTGGTCTATAGCTGAACCAAAACCCAAATAATAAGTGTGGACTGAGTGAAAACAACATATAAGTAAGTACTGTACAACTCATTTGTGAAAGTTTGAGGAAAATTTTACAATCCGTTCAAAAGTTTTGAGTTTTCAAAGTAATGGTGTCGCAAGGAGACTACTGCACGTTATGACGTCATTATGGACAACAGTATAAAGAAAATAGAAGATGATATTCCACAAATTTCATTTTTCAGGAAAAGTACACATTCCATTGACTTGTGACTGACCGTGACGTATGTTAAGGGTTATATTCTCCGTTCTTTGTGAAAGAGTTAAGTCAAGTGCTATTTCATGAAGCTACAAGAGTGAAAATTATGTTGAATTTTCTTTTCTTTGTATTGTTATCCATGCGACGTAGTAACGTGTGCTTAGTCTCCCTATCCAGCGATGACGGCATTGAAACTTTAAAAATTCATAGCTTTTGAACGGATTGTCAGATTTTCCTCAAACTTTCACTGCTAATGCTGCTACTTTCACGTAATCCACATACAGTATACATGTAGTATATTTGAGCTTTGGTATAAACAGGCGGGTTCTCCCGCCTGAACCCTTCAGTAAACATGGGAACAGTCAACATGTATTGTGTGTTCGTAACGCAAATCACGAGCGTGAAGCGCAAGTTAGGGTCGTGAGCCCGTTGAACGGCCCTGGAACTTAGAAGCTGTGAGGTTGTGTAGGTGCAGTGGCGGATCCAGAGGGGGGCGCAACCGGCGCACGCCCCCCTTTATTTTTCGTGAAAAACAAAAGAAATAAAAAGAAAAAAAATGAATGAAACCCGGAAGTGCCACCAGAAATATTAGTCACGCCCCCCCCCCCCCCCTTTACAGAATTCCTGGATCACTGCCTGGATCCGCCCCTGAGGTGTACACTGTATTATGCTCTATTGTGATGTCCTGGTCTTATTTCTAAATATATGATAAAAGTTATGTTGAGTCGGAGAATGCTAAATCTTTAGCCGGATGATATACAATGCACATCTGAAACGGGAATAAATAATAACAGAGACTCCAACCCCAAGCACCTTCAAATCTGGAGATTCTCCCGCCTGAAACCCCTAGCAAACGGGAGACTCCAATTTGATGTGCGCAAAGTGCACATCACGAGCGCGAAGCGCGAAGTTCCTTGCGACCGGGGTCCAGGGCCCGCTTTAGGGCCCTGGAAGCTCTAGGGTTCTAGATGCTACATGCTCTCTAGTGCTATCTGAGGCTTATTTTTCAACATACGATGGCAATAAGTAAGAAATCGTTTCAAGCGGGAGACACAGAGCCAGGGCGGGAGAAATTTACTCTCAAGCGGGAGAACGGGAGATTTTTGTAAAAATGGGCTTTGGGCGGGAGAGTTGGAGTCTCTGTAATAATGATAATGATAATAATAATGATAATAATGGTAATAATAATAACAATAATAATAATAATAATGATAACAATAATGATAATAATGATAATAATAATAATAATAATAATAATAATAATAATAATAATAATACATGTAATAATAAGGTTTTATTTACCCACAGGGTAGCCTCTTCAGTGTCTCCACTGCTCTACCAGAGGGCCGTGCCATTATCATTACCCTGTTGCCAGGTACCTATTTATACACCTTGGTTGAGAGGGACATGGTGGGAAAAACATCTTGTCCAAGGACGTCAGCACTAGGCGAGATTCGAACTCGGGTCCTGTGATCGGTAGTCGAGAGTCTTATCCACTATATGCCACAGCGCCCCCATGAAAGATTCAAAGTCGAGCGGGAGAGCGGGAGATTTTCAGAAAATCACCTCAAAGCGGAAGATCTCCCGCTGAAAGCAGAAAAGTTATTGTGTCTGCACTCCCGTAAGAATGATAGGATATAAAAGGAAAATATCCATATAAAAAGCCTGTCATTGGAAGCAGGTGGAGCATTCACGTCCTTCCCCTCTCACACCCCCAATCCCTCTTTCTAACCACATAAAGTGAATACATTCATACTGCATACAATATTAGTAGGATGTCTTTGCTGTGACATTACAAAATCCTTTTGATAAATTAATCTTACTTCTTATTTTTTTTCAACATGTCAACTTATAACTTTAATAGGCCTCCAAGGGGATTTTGCCAGTCCCACCCCTTGTACTTAGATATTACGAGAAACCTTAGGTTTGTGTTATAACGAGGTTTCTTGAATAGAAAGGACATTGTATTGCGGTCCCGACTATCGTGTTATAATGGGGGTTCGCCTGCCCATGTACTGAAGGTGCAAACATGTTTGTGATACCCTTCAGGAGATATTACCATCTCTGTATGTTATGTCAAGGTTGCTCAAGTTCAATTTTTTGCCCTATTTGAGGTCAATTATGCATTTAAAAAAAATCAGATTTTGTGTAATGTGTGTCACACATGCTTAGTGACTCCTGTATAGCGTTGGGATACGAGAACGATTTCCCTGCTCAGAAATATTTGAGAATCACCGTCAGCTTTATCACCGATCTCTATCATAGGTGAAAGCACAGAATCTTGACCGGAGACGACCGTTACCGATGAGCATATCGCGATGCACATTCCCTGACGAGAGCTATTTTGTATAATGTGCCGATATCGAGTTGACCGTATAGTGACACTTGCATAGGGATAAAGACAAATGCTTTTCAATAGATCATTAAATCATGTTAAATCATGTTTAATTATGTTCATTTGCACTTTCATCCAATGACGATGTAGCAATTTCATATCTTTATAGTATCATATGGTTATGATACAGTGTAGTACAAGTATTTGTGTCGACACAGTTTAAGGTATGTTAATTACAGTATATATTATACAAAATGCATCACTTTATACACATATTTTAGCCTGTGACAAGTTCATTTATCATGTTTTTACACTGTGATTATGATAACTGTTTGCTTGATAATAGATTATGTTAAATGGTGAAAGCTTGTGTCTCAATCTTGTTTTAAGCATCTTATATGTCAGACAAAGGCCAAAATACGGTCACCACCTTCCCAAACTTGCTCGGAGAGTCCACCTTCAAACATTCTCCACAACTGGAGATTCTCCCGCCCTTCACCTACTAGCAAACTGGCGACACTGATTGCGGGAATATGCGCAGAATAAAATAAAAATATGTTACCGCACATCCCGTTTCATAAAACTTGTTATCAGTGACGACTGCAACATTTCTATGACAAATTTGCTCTCAGCCAATCAGATGCAAGGATTTCGGTAGCTTGTCACAACTATAACAACTTGTCACTGATAACAAGTTTTATGAAACGGGGCATAGGAGCGCGAATCAAGACGTCCATTGCGGATCCAGCTCTAGTTTAACAGTTTATAGAATGTTCTCTGTACTACACATAATGTTATCAGTCCTGCGTCAGCCCAGTACTTTGATGACAGCGTCACGAAGCTCGTAGTACTCCTCGCGGTAGTTATAGACTTGAGCGGAGAGACGAACGTACATATTCTGCTCGCCGTCGGTTGTCACAAAGGCGATGACACCGCTTTCACGGGCTATGGCGAGGCGCAACTTCAGGAGACCGTCGTAGCCTATTCCCGTGTACTTCGTCAATCGAGGTGTTGCCGGAAGGTTGACGAGGCACATGAAAGGCGCCCTCAACGCTGGATCACGTCCGGACCACGTCGTTTTCCACGCAGCAGCCAGCATTTCAGCAGCCCAGATAAGAAGTTTGGCGTTGTAGTCGGTTATCCTTTCCTGCACAAATAATGATAATGATTATTATGCAATATGATTCACTAACAATCAACACGAATCAATGAATAAAATAATAACCTACCCATGCATACATATACGTACATACATACCAATACAAAGAGAAAGGTAATTTCATGATAGAACTTTCCCTAAATATTCATTTTGTGCTCCTCAGAACGCGTTGAAAGTTTGCGTTTCCTTTTGAAAACGGGCATTTATTGAGTATTCTGGGCTGACGCAGATTGCATTTCAGTAAGAAGAATAGTTTTGTAAGACTCGTGTGATGAGAGTATTACTCATAGGTCATGACACCAGGGGAGGGGTGGGGACGGACCACTGCAATCCCCCCCCCCCCCCCCGCCGAACTTCAAGTTGAGCGTGAGTCTTGAAAGAAATAAGATCAATAAAAAATAGGAAACAAAGATTTGCAGATATTATTCCAATGGTAGGGGGCGGAGCATGGCCGTGGCCCATGTAGCCTATTGCAGGGATGCAGCTATTTGTTTTTAGGCTTAGATATACCACTCTGTTCAATGACTATAAAGGCATATGGTGAAAACCCGATTGAAAGATCTATGCGTTTACGTTTATGGACTTGTCATTTTTTTTTTGTTCTGATATTATGCGCGTTTCAGAGCTGAACAATGACTATACAGTCATGTACTCACCAAACCTCCGAGGTACGAATGGAAGTCTATAGCATAAGGAAGTAGGTAGTACGGTGTACAATCTTGGGTACCAAGGGGATGGAAGCGTTTGTGAATGTTGAGGTTAGATACCCCGTATGACGTAATGGCTGGTCGAATCCAGGGGTGGTGCTTTGGATGAATGTAGAAAATGGCGCATCCTCGAGGGGTAAAACACCACTTGTGAAAATTTCCTGTAGTTTCAAAACAATGGAAGCGATGATAATCGAGTTAAAAACAAAACACATGTGGGAGTTTAATCAAACTTAAAATTGTAATGTGTGCGCTTTTGTGGTTTACGTCAACTCATTTCTTCGGTTTGCTGTAAGTGCGATCAAAGCAAGTTTTTCTTCTTTTTTTTAGGTCTAACCGTGCTGATCACGGATAGAAATGTTATAATCCTTTAAGCTGCACGGAATGAGGAGGAGAAGGCGGAAAAGAAAGAAAAGAGAAGAAGAAGAAGAAAAAAGAAAGTGCCATTCATTGATCAGTTAACCCCGAGAGAAACTATTGTTTTGCCAATCTCGTCTGCTCTGATACAGTGGACTCCCGTTATAAAGAAGTCCTCGGGGACCTGTGTTTATCTTTTGTTATATCGAAATTTCGTTATAACCGAACGAATGAACAATAAAAATACATAGAGTGGACAATGTCGCGACCTGAATTTTGACCTCGTTGTAACCGGGATTTTGTTATAACCGTGTTCGTTATAACGGGAGTGCACCGTACTGTATATATTTACAGCGGCTATCAAAGTTGTATGATCACTACGAGATGGAAGTATCGTCACGAGTTATCCTTCAGAAACTGACGAAGCAAAAAGCTCGGTAGTTTATAGCAAGATTGGGTTTTATGTGCTTCAAAGACAGCAATAAAGCAACCAGAAGAAGAAAATTTCTATGCAGCTCTGTAAGATCAGGCTGTGACCTCCTCGCTCTCTTCGAGTTTTAATGTCGAATCGGACAATAAACTTGCACAGAGCGAAGACTATATCGATTAGTGCAATGTCATGCATGAATTCTAATTGTAAAAAAAAGGATTGGTGATCTTAACAGATCGTATTAGATTGTATCAGTTCTCTTGAGGTCAATCGTGTTAATCGTAGAAAATTTTTGGACGGTTCAAAAATTTTCTACGATTAACACGATTAGTTTTGAACCTGATCATCGCATCAGATTGTCTTGGATAGTATCAAAACGCAGCGAAATCTTATCTAAATCGTGCTTCTTAATCGTGTTGATCGGGATCGACTTTTTCACTTTCCTTCTGCTTGTATTGCACAATTGCCTTTATTTTACTCGCAAATCGTATATATTTTGTATTCTGCGAGGTTGAATAAGGGAGGGGTGGCACAATGAAATATAAAATAACAACACCACAGAAACATCCACCAGAAGGAGAATGTTTCTTATATCCCACAAAGTAACTTTTGTGACTTTTGAAAAGTGACCATTGTCGTGGATGTAAGGTAACTCGTGCATGACTATAAGGATCACTGTCATTATTTTTTCACATAGAAGTTAGCCAATAAGTGCAGCAATACCCCTGCGAAATAATTTTACTTAAGACTTTTTTTTTTTGTTAAAAAGTGACATATTTAGGGAAGTTACCTTTCTGTTGTGTGTGTATGTCGGTTTTCTAAAACACTGTGAAATAAAACAATAAATCAAATTTAACGAATCAAATTTTCAATACCCCATGAGAAACGACATCTTGAAATAAAAATGCATATGATACATACTATGCGAATATGCAATCAAACATACAAGCAATACTATCAGTTTGGCCAACTTTCTTATGTTGAGCGTATATTACATTATGTTAGCATTCAAAAAGATCCCGTCCTCTTTTTTACCTTCAATTTCATCAAATTTTCTTCATGTATTTCAAAGGAAGGTGAAAACATTTTTGTCTAGATCTTTTTTTTTTCTGGGGAAGATGAGGCAATGATCTATTCTTGTGTATTCGGGGTTTGTTTGTTTGTTTGTTTGTTTGTTTGTTTGTTTGTTTTTTTTGGGGGGGAGCCTGAGCACGTCGATTCAATAGTCTATTAATTTCTTTTAATATAGGATAAATTAGAGGAGGGACTGTCTGAGGTTGTGGCTGACCTAGGTGATGCTTTCTGTCTGATGATAATGTAATCGTCATTCGCAATGCTGCAAAGGTCACGTTCTCACCAACCTCAACCTCAGTGTCCACCCTTGCCATCATCAATGGTTGTGGATAGTAGGCCTAATCACTCTGCAGAAGTTGAGGAAACAATGAAATCTATCGTCAGCCGGACTATAATATTCCAATTCGGGTCCAATCGCACCATAAATGGGGGTCGATTTTGATCCCGATCGTGAAAAATATCGTATCTTATCTCAACAGCCCGCATTGGTTCGCGATTTTCGTATTGGAATGTATCAGAACGTAGCTGCACGCACCAAATCGGGGATCTCGATCTTAATGATAGTGGTAGATCGGAACCAATCATGGACTCTATCGGGACAATCCTATCGGATCGTATTTGAACGGGAGACCAGATCGTAACAGATCATATTGCTTGAAATAGACCAATCGTGACTATATCGCATCCAAGCGAAGCAACACGTATTGACTCCCATTACCTCGTATCCAAACGTGAAATTTCAGACGAGCTCAACGAAAATTCCACGATCAGTTACGAATGTCCAATCGTGGTGTTCGTAATAGATCGTACGATAGTGGGAACCCCACTTTACTAAAGCGGGGTTCCCACTATCACGATTGGCGCCACGATTGAAATCGCGGTCTTAATCGTGCAGCAAGCGTGATGGTCTTATCAGATTGTATCAGATCTTAAGGTCAATCGTGGCAATCGCGTTAATCGTAGGAAAATTTTGGACGGTTCAAAAATTTTCTACGATTAACACGATTAGTTTTTGATCGTGATCATCGCATCAGATCGTCTAGGATCGTATCCAAACACAGCAAATCTCTTCTAATCGTGCTTCTTAATCGTGTTGATCGGGATCGACTTTTTCACTTCACTTCCGCTTATCATTATTGTTATTTTTCGCCCATTTGCTCTTATTTTACTCATGAATTATATTTATTTTGTATTCTGATAGGTGGTAGCCTACATCTTTAGATTATTATTTCCAAACGGTAAATTGTATGACGGTGTGGGGATTAACTGTAATTTTTAAGGTACATTATCAAAATCATTTTTATTTTATGATTTCATAAAATGAAAGTTGTATTACAGATTGTTAGATGTTTTCATACATTATGTTAATGATGTTTTCATTTGATTAATGAGTTGTTATTACCATTATACAGACACACAGAACAGGATATGGGATAACTTTTGTTACGAAAACAAAAAAATGAGCAAAAATAAAATGGCAATTGTATGTCTGCACGTATTGACTAACCTCAGTACAACGATGAGAATAATTTAATGAATCGTGCTTGAATGGGTACATATCAAAGGCAAATGGTTAATTTTTAAAAGTATATTACAGAGTATTTCTTTTTTTGGGGGGTGCAGTATCCTGCTGTTTGTGTATTGTACATAGTAATTAAGAGTTCTTGTTTCATCAGCCATCGTTTGACCCCTTTACATCTATTTTGACACTTTTCAATGTCTTTTTTTTGGTATGTTTGGTAGAGCATAATTTTAGAGGAAAATGGTTATTTTCAACTCTCATTATTACTGCAAACGTAAAAAGTGACCGTTGTCGTGGATGTGAGATCACCCGTTTGATTATGACAATGAAGATCACTCTTATTAATTTTCACAGTTAGTTATTCAATAAGTGTAGCAATATACCCCTCCGAATTTTTTTTGCGTAAAACCTCCTTTTTTGTTTAAAAGTGACATCATTTTTATTAGGGAGTCACTTTTCTGTTAAGTGTGTGTATCAGTTATGTTAAACATTGTTGAGTAAAACACTAAATCAAGCCGAATAAACCAAACTTTTAATAATCCATGAGATAACGACATTTTGAAATAAAAAAGGCATATGATTCATACACTTTGCGAATATGAAATCGAACACATAAGCAATATTATCCATTCGGCCAACTTTCTTATATCGAGCGTATATAACACATGATACTATCTTACGTAACATTCAAAATGATCCGATCCTCTTTCTTAGCTTCCATTTCATCATATAATTATTTTCTTCATGTATTGGAGAGAAAGGTCATTTTGTCTTGCTGTTTGTTTTTTTCTGGAGAAGAGGGGCAATCATCTGATCTTATGTATTCGGGTTCGATATTTCATTTTTTTTTTGTGGGGGGGGGGGGAGGGTGAGTATGTCGATTTAATAATCTATTAATTCCTTTACGTTTAACATTAGACGAGGGAATATCTGAGGTTATGGCTGGCCTGGGTGCTGCTTTCTCTCTGATAACATAATCGTCATTAGCAATACTGCAAAGGTTACGTTGTCATCATCGTCAACCTGTCAAGCCTTGCCATCATCAATGGTTGTGGGTAAAATTAATAGGCCTAATCACTCTGCATGATTTAAGGGAAACAATGAAATCCATCGTCAGCCGGACTATAATATTCCCATTCGGGTCCATGGTAAGTTCCCACTGCCGATCAGATCAACTCGATCAATCCCGATCAAGCTTTTTTGGCCTGGTCGGGCTCGCTCGGCATTGGTATTCGGGGTCGATCTACCTTGATCGGCATCGCTCCTGCTTCCTTCACGATAATTTTGGACATGTCCAAAATATTCGAGTAGGAAGCCCGAACACCAACAGCTCCGGGTAGTGATCGAGAAGAGATCGAGCTTATCGGGAATCGGTCGAATAGAAATCTAGTGTGGTCGGGACGGATTTTTCCCCGAGCTCAGTTCCCGATCATCTCGAGTTATACTCGAATGCGACACGATTGATTTCAGATCATCTCGATCCAGGATTCATCAGTTTCATGAATAATTCGACCGCTGCACGACCGCTACAGGACTGCTGTCGATTGATACTCGACTAAACTCGATCATGCTTCGACCGGCACTCGATCAAATACCGAGCACTTTTTGATAGTGGTTGCAGCAGGTGCAGACGTACTTTCTTAGCACTCAATTATTGTTCATGAAAATATATGCAGTCCTTGATCACGTTAAAAAGTTAAATGTCGTCAGTATCTTCAGCCACTCCTGGCCCACTGAAGAAAAGAAAAGGGCCACGAAGAGAGAAAAGACAACAAATCCTAAACAGCAGACATGGTAGAATTAGACTTTCCAGACAACAATTTCAGAAGAAAGAAAGGAAACACGACTGAAACTGAGAAAAATTCGGTATTCTGGCAATAGGACTGTAACGTGAAAGGACATTTTCTAGATTATTTACTTTAGTTATAAACTGAGAAATGTTTCTTGAATTCTATTGCTAGCTTGTCTGTTTCAAAGTTGAAGTTGATTACGTTGATATAAAATGTATTTCTTACGCTGACGTGTTAAAACGGTAGTTGTAACTTAGATTCATAAATGCTCAGTGACTTACTTTACTTTTATTTACGTAGATGTTACACTTTTGCTTCGCTTAATAATGTTTCTTTTTTTCATTGAGAGTTGTATGTACGTTGCTTGAAGTCCACCTTGATATCGATTGGCTGGGATGAGTTGACAAAAAAATAAACAACCAAGATTTTCATCATTTTTGCTAATTTAAAATGTAATATTGTTTTAATTTTCATAATAATGTACTCTGTTCCACATATCAGCACACTTCATGAATTTAGAAATTAATGTGATACATGTATTTCCTTTTACACACTCTTGGGCTTATACTTTATCAATGAATACATACATATTTTGCATTCACTTTTTCATTCTTAAATAATGAGAACAATAATGACAAAGATAACACGACTCAATAGGGTTGTAGGACAGTCATTTTTTTAAACTCTATATAATGGTGCATTTATGGGCATATAGGCCTATGTTTCATTTTAGACCAAGTTAATTTCAGCCCACCTATATGTAATGCACTTACGAAGCGTGGCGGTGTAATTCTTTTTTTTTTCACGAGAGATCAAACTTTGATTTGCTATTCTTCACATCCCATGCAAATATTGAATGCATATGAACGAACCTATTATATTATACATGGTGTCCCGGCAGATAGAATGCTACAAAACTGTCTCTTATTTAAAAAGATATGAGCGACTGAATTAAATCGTTACATTGTTCAATAGGAAAAAACACCTCAAATTCTATTTGACACAATGATAATCAATCTTTATGCAGGCGCTTTGATCTCCATGAAAATTTGTGATTTACAAAATCTGTAACTTTGGGCACTGATATCCTACTTGACTGAGCGATAGTGCAGCCGTGAAAACTGATTACGAATGCGTCAAAAAGTAACTACTAAAAACGGATAAAATTAATGAATACAAGTGAATGCATTTTTTTTTTTTGGGGGGGGGGTACCTTTTTGAGTGGCTCACAAACAGAGTGATCAGTCTTCATCATCGTTTGTTTTTTTCAGGAAAAATGACTATATAATCGAAACGCCTGCGCGAGAATTGATAATTGTGGGTTCAAAATAGGAAGTGTTCTTCTATCAACTACTAGTATAGTTTTCCCGGCCAATTTCGCTCTTTTGTCAGTCCAATTCCTAATTGCTGCATTCAGCAAAATATAGCATAGATGACATGTTCGGAAGTTCAATTTTATGATCTCTTCATTCAAATTCATTTTGGAGCATTCAAATTACCTTTAGCCTCATTCTAATTAACACTTTTTCAATTGAAATTCGTAAAACAAGCACCATTTTGTTATTCGTTCATTCAGTTTAGAATCATATAGTCACGTGATCACGGACATGCTGCTCTCGTTCATTCAAATTCATTTTGGCAATCAATTTAACATCTTTTGCAGTCAATTTAGCACGCATGTTTATGGTTTGGTTCTTTCTTTTTTATAACTTAGTTATTGTTCTCCAAGCGTCATTACGTTTCATATTTTCGTACTCATTTTAGACATTTTGGCAACATTTTTTTCCTTTAATGTGCTTAGTGACTCTTTAAGTCCAAAGATAATGCAACATGTGCATGGCCACAACTTATCTCGCCGTTGAGCGCTTTATTCCGTGTGTCGGCCAGTTCTAGGAAGTCAAGGTTATGATCATCAAATATTCCTATAATTCTTTTTCTGTCCCCTTGACAAAATTGTAATACAGTGGAAACTCGATATAACGAGATGGTCGGGACCGAGTCATTTTCCTCGTTATAGCCGATATCTCGTTATATCAGTAGGCATAAAAGAAGGCATAACATGAAGACATTAATTTGCACATGTGGGACTACCCATCATATTTTAATCAATACTGATAACTTGATATTGTGTGGGGGGGAATTACTCACCTTTATGGGTAAGAAGATGTTTTTCGCCAAGGAAATCCAATATCAAGAATGTGTTTCTTATTAATTGTAGATGTTTGAATTTGTAAATTTATATAGCTTGCGATTGTATCAAGATCGTCTGTGGATTGGTATGTGGTTATCGTATGGGTGTGTGTTGTGTGGAAAGCTTGAATATGGTCTGCACAATGCTGTGTGTGTATGTGACACATTCTGTATGTACATTATGACTGCGTGTGTGTGAAGATGGGGAATTCCCTAAGTAGAAGGCCAATCACAGCATCAGATTGCCTCACACCTGCTAAACGTCATGATGATGTCATGTATCACATATGGCCGTCCCACCACATTTTCTGCATGTATCAGTGTTCGCGCACACACACACTTACACGTACAACATGCAGTGCTAGCTGGAGTGCATTGAAGAAAATGATTATGTGTGTACAAGACAGTTTTTGGCGCATCAAGCTTTACAATCTCGGAAGATGATAGCACAGGCGAAGTAAAGCTTTACCGAAGGCATTTTGCTTTACCTCGCTATAGCAGGTTTGATTGACTATGTTTTTCTTTGTTTGGAAGTCACAAAATTTATCTCGTTATAGCAGTTATTTCGTTATAGCCGATCTCGCTATAAGAGTAGCATTTTACATAGACTTGTGTGGAAGGAAATTTGGGACCGGGAATATTTCCTCGTTATAACCGATATCTCGTTATAGCAGTGTTCGTTATACCGAGTTTCCCCTGTACGTCAGTTTCTAACTTGTGCCGTCATGACTGGAAGAAGATGAAGTTAAACTATATAATAGGCCTAAAATGGCATGTATGAAAGAAAAGGGGCGTTACAGAACAGCAGACTCGAGTAATGGTAAAAAATACGATACTTTTACTGCTTAACAGTGCGTGGATGAAACAAGAAGTCACATAGAAATACGCGTCTAAATGTTATCAACTTTTCAAAAAAGAAATAACATGGCATTACTTTGAATGAACATGCAGTTAGGAATTTGACTGCCCATACGCGAAATTGATGACTGAAGTACCCCTTTCGCCAGTGCTGACGAATTTGAATGACTGAAGAGCACGTGCCAATTTGAATGCCCGTTTTACGAATTCGAAAGGCACATGTGCAAATCTCATGAATCGGAATGCTAATTGAACGAACAACTTGCAATTTTGAATGAAAGAATGTGCAGTGACGAGGATTTCGCTAAATTGAATGAACCTTTTATCAAATGGACTGACAAAAGTGCGAAATTGGCCGGGGAAAACCTATACCAAAGATAATAATTTCTTTCGTTCATTCATGCTTTTGCAATTAATAGTCAGTTTTATAGCACTCTTTTGGGCCATGCCGTATTCAAGTATAGATAATGAATTGTCTCATATAACCAAACGACTAACTGTAACCAATTCTTCTTTCACTCGATCACTGTACGAACCTGCCGACCCGTTCGATGCAAGATCTTACACAGATCGTGTCATGTCGAGCTGGTCTAAGAAGTCTAGTAGAAATCGAGTATTGACCGTGTAGCGATCGTGTATTGATTGTGTGTAGATCGGGATGTTCGAGTAGAGATCTATGTGGTTGTCGAGGAGAGATTCTGGAGATGTCGAGAATGGTCGGGTGTGGATCGTACAAGATCGAATAGCGGTCAGGAAGGGATCGTGTTGAAGGACGATCGAGCATTTGGTCGGGATTGCTCTGGTAAAAATAGGTGATCGGGATTGATCACGCTTGATCGAGTTGATCTGATCGGCAGTGGGAACGGGGTATAAATGGGGGTCGCTTTTTATCCCGATCGTGAAAGAACCACATCGCGGATCCTGATCGTAATGGAATGTTAGATCGGTACCAATCGTGAACTCAATCGGGACAATCCTGTCGGATCGTATTTGAACGGCAGACCAGATCGTGACAGATCGTATCGCTTGAAATAGACCAATCGTGACCATATCGCATCCAAGCGTACCAACACGTATTGACTCGCATAACCTCGTATCCAAACGTGAAATTTCAGACGAGTTCAACAAATTTTCCACGATCAGTTACGAATGTCCAATCGTGGCTTTCGCAATGGATCGCACGATAGTGGGAACCCCGCTTAAAGGGGACAGTATGATTACATGCACCTACAACATTGCTCAGATATACCAGCGAGGTGAGACCCTGGTTAGACTCCGGGTACCTTAATTGGATTTGGAGGCAAACTCGCTACCGACTGAGCCAAATCACTGTCCTTTTTCTAAATGTAGGCCTATAAAAAATGTGTACAAAAGTGAAAATGGTAAACGGTATGAGCTTTACCATAGACACTTAATGAAGTTATACTTACGAATATACTCAGGGTAGACAAAATGGTAATAAAACGAAATATTTTGTTAATCACCGTAATAGAAATCAGCACCGAGTTCCTCCAAGTTCAGGGCCAACTGTCCGGGAGCATGGGCCCCGTCGACGGCGGTGATGACCCCGCGGCTACGGCAGGCAGCGATCAGCTCTCGGATCGGCATGAGGATAGCCGACATGCACACAATGTGGTCGAGCAAAGCCAGCACGATACGGGGGTTGTCGTCCAGGGCTTGGATGTGGAGGTCAATGATGTCCCTAGCCGTGGTGTCGAAGGGGATGTCGACCTTAACCACACCGATGTCTATCAACACGATGTGAATTCGAAGCAGCATCATAAATAGAATTCAGCTATGAAATTAATATTTCACCTTTACTTAACATTACAGAGCATCTTTTAATTTCTAAACTATCATTAATTGGTGTCTTTATTTCGTCTTAGAGGAAGTTGTTTTCAAATACACCATATCTTTGACAATAATGTGGGCATTACACATACTCCTCTATGATTCCCAATCAATGAAAAGATATTGCTTGTCGACTGTAACAAAATGAATATTAGTTGCACCAATTACGTGTCTGCATATAGGTAAATTTCGTGTTCATCTGTATGGTAGAACATTTCGAACCTTTATAGGAGTATAGAATTGGGAGGAGCCATAATATCACTTTGCGGAGTATACCAGTGCCACATGGTGTGATTTGATTTTTTTTTCTCTTTCCCCCAGTTCCCTTGCGTTGGAAGTTTAATGCAAATCAAACATAGCTGGACAGCGCCATTTTCTGTGAACAATCAGTGCAGTCTTTGCAATTCAAATATGACATCGAGTGGCAAATTTTGATTGGCATTGATTGTGTGCATTGGCCTTAATACTACATCATGCATTTCCATCAGTACTTTACATAGTTGTAATTGCATATTTATAATCATACGCTTTATGATCTGCTCACCCGGCCGGAGTAGGGTAAGCATCTCTGTGGCCTTGAGCACCCCGCGGAAATTGAGACTAGTCGCCAATATTTGGTCGCCAGGCTTGAATGGAAACGAGTTGAGTATGCTGTTTGTCGCTGCAAGCAAAACATCAAGATGCAAAGAAATATCTTCGTAACACCGGTTTAGCATACAAGCGATTCGATTTATAGATATCATCATCAATTTTGACATACATATTTTTCAGGAAATGCAGTCATTGTTTCATCATGATATTGCTTAACCTATTCTTGGGTGATTTCCTTATGCATTCATACAAAATGTAAACACGGTAAATCCAGAATAACTATACTGTAGCACTGCGGGCAAAGTTAATTGGCACGAGATAAGCAGCCTAAAATTTCGAAGTGAGCGATATCGGCATTGCACACGGAGCCATCCCAAGAGACCGAAACCCATGAGCCATGCAGCCCACAAGTTCGACATTAAAAAGAGGTCCATGAGTCATGCAGCCAATGACTTATATACAGCCCAAGAGTTCGACACTATACAATGCTATAGGTAAAAACAGCCCACAGAGTTCGACAGATACAACACGGGGCTTAAGTGTGTCAGTTTCGTGGGCCTTGTTAGCTTAGTGTCAAACTCGTGGGCTGTATGACTCATGGGCTGTATGATTCGTAAGTGTCGAACTCGTGACGTGCACCCTCATACACAGACTAAGACATATCGGACTGATACTGCATCTATACTTTGTTAGAATCTGATCCAACTGATACTGATGAGGGATTAAAGTTGGGTCCAATAATTCAAGTCAAGTACCTGATGCGACAGTTAAGAATAACAACAAGAATTGCGACACACTGTTTCACTTACCAGATGTTGCATTTTCTACCAGCACGATGTTACCCGACTTGGCGCCGACAAAGTCTGCCGCTCTGCTTATTGCGTCCATGTAGAAAGACATGGACTCAAAAGTGTACCACATTTCGGCGTTTTCTTCCCTCTCTTGCATCATCCTGTCATGAGTACATAATTAGGAAAATAAACTCTCATGAAAATTTAGTGAATTCCCGATTTTACTTACTTAAATAGCAAAATGAAATGATCAAGAGTGAAATACGTATACTCATATTGTTATGCTGATAACATCTTTATACTTGCTTACTTGAGTCACTGAAAAGTCGTGCAAGACGTAATACACAACGATAAAAAAGCTGTGAATACCTGCACGTTCATGGTTTTCTTTATCACGGGTTTTCGGTTCGAGGATGAAAGTTCCATTCCCTGAATATATAGATTATTTTTCATAATCTGGGTTTTTTTTTTCTCGCTGAATTACGATGCTATACATCCGAATTAGATATCACAAGGTGAATAAACACGTAATCATTCAAACTTTATTCTTTTGAAAACACCACGAAAAATGCGAAAACCATCAACATGAACAATATGGAAACAATGATATTTGACTGAAACATGAACGCTACAGTTTAATCTTATTTTCAACATTACCCATTATTTTGTCAACCTTTTGGTAATACACTTGGTGATACAATTAGCACATGCACATTTTTGTAATACGCACTTGACACAAGCAGTATACAAGAACCGATGTAACCTACATCCCAGTAAGTATGACAATCAGCGTTATGAGAGTTACTCCATGCAAGATTGCGACAATATCATGACATTTCGAACTGCATAATACATTGTATACCATGAAATTGGTTTCTCTGAAATAAGCAGTCGTTAAAGCATCTGTCACGTGATGGTATTTTGACTTAAAGATGCTAACGTACTGTGCAACTACAAGTCTGTTTAATTATACTTTGTTAATGCCCCCTACCTACATGGAAGGAAATTACCCTGTATGCGGCCTTACCGGTATTGAATGTCGAGCAGCTTCCGCGGAACAGCTCCGTAGGATCCGTTGTTCAACGGATAGATCCCGGGCGAGAAGAAAAATTCCCGGTCCCGCAAACTCTTCCCGAACTCCGGTAGCGGTCCGTTCCCGTTGAAGTCTCGGGTGAGCGGTAGCTTACCATTTCCGAGTACGTCTGATGTTCCATTGGACGAAGATGGGTTTGACACTTTTGACGCAGGGAGGTCTCCGGTGTGGGGGAGAGCGATCGCCTTGCCAGTGTGCGTTGTGTTACCATTCATGACTGACATATCGCTTTAGGCAAGAACGTTATAAGAATGACCTCGTTGATGAAAACTGATTATTGTAATACGCAACACTCGAGAAGTGGAAGAATACGATGAAAAAGCAAGCTTGAAAATAAGGATTTAAGCTTCATTGGGGGTATGTATTTATATGAAAACAATAAGAAGGAAAGCTACTTCCATGATTAGAATGGCTAATGCTGCGAAAATAATCGGACTTTAATTCAAACGGTTTAAAACTAAACTTTATTAGGTGGTAGATTTTAACGTACTTAAGTATTTGATTAATCAATCTTTGACAAAAGGCGTGGTATTGCCTACAGATATGGAAGTTAGCACGCATTACACCACTTAAAAAGAATTGTGACTCAACTAATGTAGCCATTACAGGTCAAATTCTCGGGGTCATCCCACGGGACCGACACTCGCGAGTCATACAGCCCATGAGTTCGACACTAGGCAAATAAGATCCATTAGTTCCAGCGTTCGACACTATATAGACAGGTAAAAACAAAGCACGAGTTCGACAGATAAATAAACTTAACATGTCGGTCTCGTGGGCCTTGTGTGCTTAGTGTCGAACCCATGGGCTGTATGATTTGTGGGTGCCGGGCTCTAGACGTGCATGCCAAATTTTCTTCTGCCTTAGATGTTTTCCAAGGATTTCGAAAACGTATGATTCAGCAGGTCCTCGCGTATCTAATCTAAAATTGTGTTCTTATGTGGACAACATGCATGGTTTTCGACCAAAACATTCTACATTATTTTGTACTTCCGACTTCTTGTAATCAATGCCCCTTTAAGATCTTGTTTGTCTCGTATGTCAGCGTAAACACGCTTGAAAGATATTTTTGTGAGTGAGGATTCCCTTGGACCCATCGCACGTGCCGTTGAGCGAAAACCCAGCAAGATGACAGACAAGCTAAATCAGCAAGAACGCTTAAACACAAAATTGAAACAGCTGACACACACACACACACACACACACACACACATATGTATATATGGTTATATATATATATATGGTTTTATATATATATATAGTTTTATATATATATATATGGTTTTATATATATATATGGGGTTATATATATATATATATATATATATATATAATATACGAATAATTTATGAGTTGTGAGTGCATAGGGCACGAATATCGCACGAGGCGCGAGATGAGCCACTGGTCTATTCAACAAGGCGCGTAGCGCCGCGTTGAATAGACCAGTGGCGAATCTCGCGCCGAGTGCGGTATTACGTGCCCCAATGCACGAACAAAATCATAAATTATTCGTTTTATACAACACCTTGTCCACAATCACAATACAAAATTAGTGACCGCCAACTCAGGAAGGCCCAAAAATAAATGTAACAATTAGGCAGAGAATTGTAAACCACCCTGTGTACTGCTTTCAAACACTCGTCATGATTCGACCACACAGTCACAGGAATCACGAACTCCGCAGGGTCTATACCCATTCTACGCTAACGTTAGATCGAGTTAGGCCTGGCTGTTAGGTCGATCTGAGATGTCGGTAGATCTAGTAGTAGGTCTAGACTTTGTCTATTTCCGAAAATGATTTTGTATAAAAACACAGAAAAATAATCAAATTACGGTTTCTCAACTTGAAATGAAGTCTTGATGTTGGGATCACTGTGGTCCACGTAGCAGATCAGAGTCAAAAGTAAAAACACAGCAGTACCGCTAGGTGTATACAGGCCGCGATACATGCAACTAGCTAGGTAAAGTAACTGTGTGTATACGTTAACGTTGCTGTACTCCGCCGCGCCTGGTCTGTGAGACTTACCGGCAGCGCAGCGCAGCCGGCCAGCACGTACACTGTACAATGTAGTTTGCTGGCGCTTTGCTACGGGTGTGAGCCACAGAACTCTGTGAGCGGCCATGCATTAGTAGCCCCCCGCGAAGCCGTGCTATAGTACCTTCGAGCCGTGCTATAGGCCCATGCCAGGGGCCTATTGTATGGCTGTCACTCTCAATGAGTTTGATAGGTATTTTCTATTGAATGTCATGTGACATGTTCTTGGCCAATCACAATTCGACATCATTCTGAGGTGTTGTATAAATATATTTATAAAATGGGTTCAAGAATGTAGCCAATAGGAAGCGCTGAAATGAGACACACCTCCTTCCTTTACTTCAGTACAACTGCACTGCCTGTAATCCTATGGTAGATTGCCGATCGTCTGTGCGCGCGGCGGCTCCTTTGATGAATTGCATGCATACGCGTACGCGCTGTCAATCCTGTAAACAACTTCTAGTTCGGGCTGCCGGCCGGCCGGCCTGTCTTCCCTTAACCTTGTGCATAACATTATGTGGCGTACGTACGTATACTGTACTATACGTACACTTTGTACAGTACAGTAGACCAAGCGTTATGGGACCGGACGCGTACATGGAGTCACTTTGAAGAGCAAATCCAACGATTTAGCAGGTTAATTCTCACGCCGTTTTCAGAGTATGTTGTCTAGGAGGCCTATATGAGGAGTCTATATCAAGTCTTTAAGGTAAAGGGTGCATATTCTATGTAAAATAAGTAAGTTTTCATGCGGGTGTCCGGAAACCCAACCCCCATTATACTTATACACACTGTACTGTATGTGCGGGACTTCCGCGAGTGCGACGTGCGTAAAAGTTTGGGACGAACATCTTCGGACGTCTTGACCCACAAAGGTACGTGAAAAACGCTGAAAAATGATGTTAGTTTTCGAATTTTCGACCCATTTTATAAAACAAATGATGCACAGGATTATTTCGTGGCGTTAGTGTAGGCGTAGCTCACTCTCGGGTATTTACAATGTAGTGCAACATGCACTCGGCTTCGCCTCGTGCATGTTTCACAATTGTAAATACCCTCGAGTGCACTACGCCTACACTAACGCACTCTATCCTGTGCATCATTAGTATAATATATGGGCCGTGACGCGAGAAAAGGGCCCTTAGCGGCGCTGCGCGCAAACGCTAGAAAACGACGCGGACGTTTAACAAAGCAATACGCGCAAAAAAGATCAACTAGCTAACTACGCGGAAATGCATAGACGCATCAAAAAGTGACAGGATTTGGACAAAACATGCTGTTTTGAATGTGGTAATTGGAGCATTTAGGAGTGGAATTTCAGACAGAGATTTGCATATCCAAATACGTCAGAGTTTCTTGTACAATATGGAGGTGAAAACTCATTTTCGGTATATAATGCCCTAAGGGCCCTTTTCTCGCGTCACGGCCCATATATATATATATATATATAGATATATATATATATATGGTTATATATATATATATATATAATGTATAAGAGAACGGTAAAGTCGTGTAAGGCTTCAGCTGGTGATACTGGGAACGTGACAGACACTACCAACCAACACCAAGAAGGTATAAGAAACTAGAATATAAACCGTCATGGATTCAGAGAATGATTGTGACCCAAAAGACGAAGAAATTTACTGCTACTTCTACGCCTGGTACTGCTACTATACTATTACTACTACTACTACTAATGTTACTACTAATACTACTACTATACTACTGACAACTGGTGGCAGTAAAAACCAGATGCAAAAACTCACCCTCAACACGGCAAAACCAGTATTCGAGAAGACACAATCTCAGAATCTGCGGTGTATCACCTGAGCAACTTGGATAAAATACCAACTGATGCTATTATATTATTAGTGATGCAGCGCGAAGGAAAGGAGCCGCGGACCTCTGCGTTCCTGATATCGACCGGAATCGGGGAGAGACGAGAGGAACAAGATTCGCAGAATTAGGGGGGGGGGGGGGGACCTCTGTTCCTATATAATATATACCATGTGCGTCGGCTACTAATCATGAACCGACGCCAATTTGAAAGGCTCAGGAAATTCAATCAATGAAGACTCGATATCAGGCTCTCCAGCTGTTTGAATGAAGGAAGTCAGGGTGATAATCATATCCGCACAGTATTCCGCATATTATTTTGCGACAGTCATTAGGACAAGTTCCGGAAACCAGTCAAACACTTGATGATCTCTGCAGCTGACCTATAGAGATATCATTTTGATTTTCGCGCATTAACCAAATTTTACCGTATACAATCATAATGATACACAGGGAGGTGGTAGAGAAGGAGTGGAATCTCTTCACAGTTTGTGCAAATTTATGGGTAGGTTTTATAGCCTGACAATAAAGTGTATATAATAGGCCTATACAACAGCTTTTTCAAATTCAAATAATTTCATTTCCATATAAAGCAATTGAGAGTAATATACACATAATGCTTCGATGAGTAAATAATTTTGAAACAATTTCAAATCACACAAGCTTCCATCATACATTGTACATTCATAGTAATATCATCTTTGTATTTCGATAAATGAACAAGTATAAGTAACCACTTATTTATCTATTAACTGTTTCTATGGAAAGTGGAATTCACAAAAGAAGCAATTGAATATGGCATGTTTATGGGGGCCCGAGGGAGGAACAGTTGTATTTTGTAAATACGGCTTAATGGGCTATGCTCTGTTTCTTCGTATTTTCTATTTTTATTGTATATCTTATTTGAATACGGAAATAAAAATATCAACCCCAGGACTAAACAAAAAACATCCCATGAGGTTGCTCATTTTCGTGCATAATGTTGCTCGCCATGTTTAGTATACTTGAATGTAAAATCTTTTGGAATATCAACCATTGGCTAATGCGTTTCTGCATGTTTAAATAACATTACATTTTATGGTTAAGAAGTACAATTTCTACTGATTTTTGATCACGTGTCCTGCTCTCTATACATACACTAGATAATTGCTGCCAAAAGACTGAAATGGACAGGGAACTGCTGCTTGCTCGATTTGTTGTGGCTTAGGAATGAGGCATACTGAAACAGAAATTCTGTCTTTTGCCAAAACAATTTATTAACACCATGCGATAATAGATCGCATAACTTCTCCGCGTACGCAGAGCATGGGTGCAAAGGAGAGATACTCGTTTACTTCTCCTTCTTACAACCTCCCTGGTCTACAGTAGAATCTGTACCATACGTGGATGTAATGGATAGCCACAGATGTATTACACAAGTGTATTTTTACAAGATCTTTCGGGCTAACCTGCTATTTGATATTACTGGTTGTTATGACAATTGCCAACTGAGACTCATGTTATAGTCATTTGTGTGTGTGTGTGTGTGTGGGTGTGTGCGTGTGTGTGTGTGTGTTATTTTGAATTTTCTGATATAAGTTATATATTTTGTAAATTTAAAATTGGGGGCTGAGAACGGTTGAAGTAGCTTGATTTATATAGGGTTATAGAGAACTGATATATGTATAATTATTGTGTAGTGGAGTTGTAGGGTGTTGTTTGTATTCATTGTGCTTATCATAGACGTAATTATGTAATTGTGATGTAAAATATGTTTATATTGTCATGATCATTTTGTTGCAATGTAATGCCAGTGGAAGCCAAATTTCTATGTCTAACATAGACCAATAAAGAAATGAATGAATGAATGAATGAATGAATATTTCTTAATTTCTACATACGGACGTCTACTTTAATAGCACTCTTCCCTATCTTGTCTCTCCACTATAGTGCATTATTCCATAACGCTTTTACCTGTGATTTTTACTAAGAAAACTTGACATGAATCTTCAAACTTTTATGTAACGCACTATGTATCATCAGTCTTGAACAATCTTTGAATTAAAAAGTATCTAATATTTTCATCCTAAATTGTATTATATATCAATATACTGTTTTCTTTTTCCCCATGCTCATATACTCGCATTGATGTCTAACATGATTATTGTCTATGATCAGGGGGAAACGTAAAACATATCTTAACGCTCCCTACGGCTTTTTTCTTGGTTTATTATTTTACAGAGCGAAATGTTAGATGTGCCCGTAAGTTGTTTGGTGTGGATGTGTTTTGTTGAGGTGTTTGTTTTAGTTTAATAGGTAATTGAAAAACATATTTCAATGCTTGACCATGTAACATAATCGTCATTATTACTAATGTTACGCGCAGTATCCAGATCTCTTTCCCAAGAAAACGGAGAATTAATGATGATTATGGGATTTACTTTTCTTAAAAGAAAACGTCCAGAAAATCGATATTTCTTAAGTTTTCTAGCATTCTTTTAATGCCATGCAGAAGAATGAACAAAAAGAATGAATTTTCTTTAATCTTTAAGCCACTCTTCAACGCTATTATCTGTAATTTGCAAGTCCGAAACATTGAGAAAAGGATTTAATTCATGTCATAACACCGAATATCATACTTTTGTAATGAATGAACATCAAGCAAAAAGAGGGGTCAAGGGTTCTGAAATGACCTGAAATATAAGCCTCGGAATAACTTACTAATAAGCAAGTATTTTATGGAATCTACTTTTCTAGAAATTAGCGGTGATAAAAACAACATTATTTCTAATCATCCTATACATTTTTTATATTCATTGACGATAAATTTTGATGTTGCAAAACGAGAGAATAGCTTGGTAGATTTTGTTGGAGATTTTAATGTTGATTATTCAATGCAAATTCTTGCCAAGATGAACCTTTTCATCTGTTGATGTCATACTTCATTATCATGATTTATCCAACTCATGAGGGCGGTGAGTTGGCTCAGTCGGTAGCGAGTCTGCCTCACGATCCTGCCTAAGGGCCCGGGTTCGAACCCGAGTCTGGACTGAGCAATGTTGTGTGTGTAATCACACCGACCCCTCCAGTAAGAAGCAAGTAAGTAAGATAGGACATAAAATGGAGGTCCCGTGTATGAGAAAGTCACAACTCATGCACGTAAAAGATCCTGCTTCATTCATTCATCGCAAAGAGCAGGGTGTTTAACCCGGTGAAGTGGTCACACCTCACATCCAACTGGACCCCATGGAAGACCAGCTTAACGTAGCTGAATATGGGCTATCCAGCCATCTTCTCAGATGGAAATGAAAAAAACAACAACAACAAACAAATATCCATTTATCAAATTTCTCCGCCAGTGTGTCCACACAAGTAACAAACAACTCAACACGTACAAAATGATTCACTCTAAAAAATAACGTGTTTACAAACAAAAACAGATACGTAACTTCTGGAGTTTTACTTTCAAACATTAATTATCATTTTCAGATATTCAGTGTACACTGCAAAAAGTCCGGTGTTAAATAGTGAACACCGAGCTGTAAATTTTCGGTGCTCATTTATGGTGTTAAATTAACACCTCCGGGTGTCATTTCCAAATTTTAAACTGTTTTTGAAGAGTTTCTTAGTAACTGCACTTCTTGTTGATTTTTAATTTAAACAAGACGATCAAGAATTTTACATTAAAATACTACATTTTTGAAAAAATGTGAAAATAAATTTACACCAAAGTAACACCAGCTGGTGTGGTCCCTTATTGAAGCTGGACGGGTGTTAAACCATTGATATTAACACCAACAAATATCAAATCAACACCACGTGGTGTCATTTTTGAATTAACACCAGTACAGTGTCAAAATAACACCAGGTACAGTGTCAAATTAACACCACGAAGTGTCAGGTGAACACTTTTCAACACCATCACAGTGCATTTTTAACACCTGTGGGTGTGGTCCTCTATTGAAGTTTGATCGGTGTTAGATTTAACACCCGTGGTGTTAAATCTAACACCGATGTTTTTACAGTGTAGTATAATCAACCAGCGTAATGATTTTTCAGTCTTGCCAAAACGTTAAACATGAAATATCTGGAAAACATTCACAGGTTTGTAAATAACATAAGTAGAAAGGGATATACATGTATAGAAAATTTGAGAAAATTAGTTGAAAAAGAGCCGACGAAGATTTTTTTAGTGAATATTTGACCATTCATGTTTTCACTGAAAGCTGATACAACAGTGAAATAAGAAATATTTAAGCAGAGCACGGTTCGGTAAAAAGTTGTAGAAATAGTACAGAAAAGAGGACTATGAAATATTTTTAAAACCCAACTGAACATAGACGTTATGGACATAACAGTGCACATACAAACTTACTTCACCGCACTTTTCATTTTCAAACCCATCCATTTTGAGGAAGTGATAGGCATGGTGACATTTCTGAGTTTGATAATGTGAAAATTAATTGATAATGAATATTGATTGTATCATTTTGTATTCTTTATGTGATTTTTTTTCCATGTTAAGTGTGGTATCCGGATCAAATGAATCTATAGCTAAAGTGATACCAATATATAAAGCTGGTTCAGAAGAAGATGTAGGTACTATCAAGCACTTGTCCAAAATCAGTATTACCGGTCATGCTTAAAGGTTTTAAAAATGCATTAAGTG